>NC_138380.1:58759658-58792758 GCF_054177405.1 Leptonychotes weddellii
GTGCTCTGGTAAGCGCTGTGAATTGTGCAAGACTGTTGAATCTCAGATCTGTACCTGTGAAACAAATAATGTAATATATGTTAAGAAAAAAAAAAAGAAGATGAAGGTAGCAGGAGGGGAAGAGTGAAGGGGGGGATATCGGAGGGGTAGACGAACCATGAGAGACGATGGACTCTGAAAAACAAACTGAGGGTTCTAGAGGGGAGGGGGTTGGGAGGATGGGTTAGCCTGGTGATGGGTATTGAGGAGGGCACATTCTATATGGAGCACTGGGTGTTATGCACAAACAATGAATCATGGAACACTGCATCTAAAACTAATGATGTAATGTATGGGGATTAACATAAGAATAAAAAAAATTAATCTAATTAGAAACAGTCAAAGATCAGTTTTGAAATAATTTCTTAATGTCAGAGTAATTGGCCATTATGGAAGTTCAAAAAAAGAATGGAAAATTTGTGTGTGTGGGGGGGGGGGTCAATCATACTTGAATAACATGAATATGATTAAACTATGAATCAGTGTTACAGTGAGAGAGAAAACTCACTGCTAAGATTCCTATTCTTTTGGTAAAAGGCCTATAATCATACAAGGAACTATGCTTCTACATCCATTTCACTATCACAAATCAAGCAGAGCAACTGATGTTTGTCATTTTATTTGTAGATGCAAATTTCAACATCCTTGTGCACAATCTAGATATATAACATGGACCTTCAAACTTTGAAAGCTATGTACTCTCACTTGTTCAACAGTACTCTTTCTGTATCAAGTAATAAAGGGTTATTGGATAAGAGGCTTACTGCCTTATCTTTAATTATTTTTCAAATGCCCTTCTAAATGCTATGGGTGTCTGTCTGTGTTCTTAAAATCCATATACGTACACACACACTTGAAGTCTCTAAAACAATGTGCATCTTAAAGAAATCATTACTATTTTACATTAACCAATATTGAGTAGATAAGGTCAACATACTCTGAATTGAAATCAGCCTTTCTTTAATGCATCAACTTATTCATAAGGATTGTTGTTTCATATTCCATTTGGTTAGTTCTATAAATTTAATGCATTTTCTATAATGAATAATCTGAAAATAGTGAATTTCCCCTTTATAAAATTATTTCTACCCTAGGAAAATATTCCAGGCCATCTCTGGGAAAAAAGACCATTTATACATCTTCCTCCATGGAAAATAACGTATAACCTAAAGTTGAAATACTAACAGTTATCCATTTATGGTTACCATTGACGAAAAAACGAAGCCATTACTATGAATTAAAACAGTCACTGGATAGGTTTATTAATCAGAAATAGAGTATCACTTAGCTTTAGAGAAAAAGTAAGATTGGCAGAAAGATATCAGGACCAAGAAACTAAGTTTCTTGTCTGGATCATTATATGACACTGGAAAAATAAATTTTCCTACTCAACGTCTGTAAGAAGAAACAAGATGTTATCTTTAGTCTCTTTAAGTTTCAGCATTATATGGTTATAATTTTTTAAAATCTATTTTACCTTTTATTTGGTGACAAAATTTTAGACAAAAATTAAGGATAGGACTCTGAACTGTATCTTGAAGTTGAGGAAATATACTGACAAGGGAGTGAAGAGGCAGCTGTAGAAGCACATTTCAGGCAGAGAGAAAGGCATGCAAAGGCATAGAGGCAGAGTATGTGGTACAGAAAGGGGAAGTGAGACTGTGAGGTTCCCTGCTGGATTGTCGTGATGGGCGGAATTCAAAGATGGCACTCAATTATCCCCAATTCATGGTACTTATGCTTTTTTGTAATCCCCTCCTCTTGAGTGTGGGCAGGGCTTATTGACTCATGTCGAACAACAAGTAGACTACAGAAAAGTGATGGCTGTCACTTCCACAATTAAGTGGCAAAAGACCCTGACTTTGATCTTGTTAGCAGTCTCTCTCTCCCTCTCTCT
The DNA here is from genome assembly GCF_054177405.1 of Leptonychotes weddellii. NCBI lineage: Eukaryota > Metazoa > Chordata > Mammalia > Carnivora > Phocidae > Leptonychotes > Leptonychotes weddellii. Next base: position 58,761,595 of record NC_138380.1, read on the forward strand.
CTCTCTGACCAACCACCAACAAGGAAATCAGGATCTCAGGAAATCAACCCATCAGGAATTGCATTCTGCCAGCAACTACATGAAGATGACACTGCAGACCTGGCTGAGAAGCTGATTACGTATTTGTGAGGCTCCGATGCAGAGTACTCAGCGATATTATGCCCAGATTCCTAGCACACAGAATTTGCTAGATAATAAAGGCTTATAAGTTTTGAGTAAGTTATTGCACAGCAATAGATAACCGATACAAATGTAAATTTCATTAAAACAAGGAATTTGCTGTGCTCAGAACACAGTTAAGTACCTCATATGTAGAAATGCTAAATAGGGATGCCTGGGTGGCTCAGTCTGTTAAGCATCAGCTTTTGGCTCATGATCCCAGAGTCCTGGGATTGAGTCCTGCATCGGGCTCCTTGCTCAGCAGGGAGCCTGCTTCTCCCTTTGCCTGCCGCTCCCCTGCTTGTGCTCTCTCTCTCTCTCTGACAAATAAATAAATAAATAAAATCTTAAAAAAAAAAAGAAAATGCTAAATATGTACTTTTAATGGAGGGAGGAAAGAGGAAGGAAGGAAGGAAGGGCCTCTAAGTTTAGCATGACTGGAAAACACATCAATAATAACATTTGACTTTTTAAATTTATCATCTATTCAAAATAGTCAATTCTTAATTTTAGGAAAAAATGTAAATGACTTCACTTCTGATGTTTGGGGACACATGCCACATAGACATACAAAGTGACTATTTAAGAAGTCTACAGGGAAAGGGGTATCCGGGGAACACCCCAAATTCAACTAAGAATGGAAAAATTGTCCGTATTTACTTAAAGAAGCTGGTAAATTGTTCCCAGCTGGAAGAGAGGTTCTGCAGGGCACAGGTAAAAGAAAGGTTTAGGTAGCAAGGAAGATGAGTATAGTTCTTTAACTGGAAAAAGAAGAATAGCTGAACAGAAAAGATTAAAATTCTGGTGGAGGACAAAAATTACAACTGTGAGGCATGAGGAAAAATTGGCCTTGGGTCTTTACAGTCCTGACTTCTCTGAATAGTCATCCTAATGCTGAGAGCAAGTCTGAGCAAATCCCCGTTCCCATGTGAATGTAATAAGCAGAGGCAATGAACATACTACTTGCTTTATGCCAAGATGAGAATTTGGCTTAAATGCTTTTAGAGACAGATATGGTTAAAAGTGTGCTCTCATGGAATGTCACCATATCAAGAGATTCTAAGTTACCAATATTGCATGATTTATTATTTTTTATGGAGCTTTTTATTGTCCCTTTCAAGTAATGAAAAAGCTTACCTGTATTCTCAAAATACAATTGATTCAGAAGGGAGTACAAATACTTATGTGTCTTCAATTAAAGATTAGCCCTTCCTCTATGACACAGTGGGGTATATATGTGGATTAGTGAAAAAGAAAGATCATAACTCCAAGTCAGCTAGACCAGCCCCAATGGGTAGTTTGTGCTGAAGGCAAATTTCTCTCACATGTAAATTATAGCATTGAAAAATCAACATATTGAAAAGAAGAGTTACTCATTTGAGTGTGAATATTTGTACTAGGGTATGTTCAATGTCTATATTCAAATGGATTCACCAAAGCCTCTCTCTAATTTACTACAGCAAATACTTTATCTCCCAATTTTATCACTCATGGGCAAAAACCAAGAGAGCTCAATCTTTCAGGATATCCTGGTGGAACCTCTAACCTGACTAACCAATTAGTTTTTTTTAACAAACTTTTGCTATTTCAGAATAGTTGTAGATATACAAAATTATTTCAAAGATAGTACAGAGAGTTTCTGAACTCCCAACACCCAGTTATCCCTTTTATTAACATCTTATATTAGTATGATACATTTGTTATAACTAGTGAACTAACACTGATACATTATAGTTAACTAATGTCCATATTACACTCAGATTTTCTCAGTTTTTACCTAATGTTACTTTCCTGTTCCAGGATACCATCTAAGACACATTACATTTAATTGCCATGTCCCCTTAGGTTTCTCTTAGCTGTGATAATTTTTGACAAATTTTGTTGTTGTTGTTCTGTTTTGATGACCTTGATAGTTTTGAGAAGTACTGGTCAGATATTTTATAGAATGTTATCCAAGTTGTCTGATATTTTTTTCTCTTGATTAGACTGGAGTAATTTATTTTGGGGAGGAAGACTGCAGAGGTAAAGTGTCATTCTCATCACATCATACAAGGGTTCAGATTACCAGTATAACTTTTCACTGTTGATATTACCTTGATAACCTGTACTGAGATAGTGTTAGGTTTCTCCACTATAAAGTTACCCTTTTATTCCCCTTCCCAAACTGTACTCTTTGGAAGGAAGTCATAATGTACATTTCACATTAAAGAAGTGGGGACTTAAACTTCAGTTATGTTTCCCAGAGGGCTAAGTATCTACAAAGATCATCTGGAATTTTTCCTGCATCGAGGATTTGTCTATTCTCCTCATTTATTCATTCAATCATTTATTTATGTCAATTCAGACTTGTATTTATTTTATAATTTAGGTTATGTTAGTTCTATTTTATTTATTTTGTTGCTCAAATTGTTTCAGTTTTGACCATCAGGAGCTATTTTAATTTATTCCTATGTTTTTTTGACAGACCTCTGTCATTGTGGATTTTGTTTTTTCAGAGGAAGGTGGGCACTTCCTTCCTTACTATAGTACCTTGGACAGGTGCTACTAAATGCTCCAGGCTCATCCTGCATGTTTCCTACCTCATTCCTAGAGTCAGCCATTTTCCAAGGAGACCTAGTACCATTTTGGAGACTGGTAGAAACCAAGATTTGGGTACTAGGACTATTGGAACTTTTGGTTTCATTGAAAATCTCTATCCTAAGAAAAAGATGTCTATTTTGTATGTCTTAAATGATATCATCTTAAATTGGGAGTGGGGAGAATTCAAAACCTTAGGGAAATTTTAAATTTTGTGTTTCAATGATGTGACAACCCACAAACCCTGTATAAATGTTTCTCCCTGTGACAGAGCACTTAAATACTTTTTTTGAGGTATTGCTTCATTTTAGTTGACTATTCCTTTAACTGAAAGTTTAAATGTTATCCTGTACTTTAAATTCAAGTTAGTTGAAGAAGAGGGAAATAGCTAAGGCAAGACAAACATTAATGACTATCAGAGAAATTATAAATTAAAGAAACAATAATGTGTTTTTAAAATTAAAATCAGTAAATTTAGTTGCATTATGATCTTAAGTTTTTCCAAGAAAAAAAAAGATAATCATTTGGAAAGATTTGCTTTAGCATTAATTTTTCATGGATAAACACACAAAAATTCCATTATTCCATCAAATTACTTTAAATCTTAAAAATATAAAGTGAACATCAGTGGCATGGAATTGCTTAGTTTCACCCAAAAAAGGATGCCTTTTCTGAAACGCCAGTCTATTAAACCAAATGCTGTTAATTTAAGAATAGGTAATTTAACAAATGAGAAAAAGACCAGGATATTTCATTCTCAGCAGTTATAGGAGGTTATTATTTAATGTGATTTCATTCATTTTCACAAAAGTATAGAGAAACACAAATAGAACTGGTTGCACTACTGGGTATTTACTCCAAAGATACAAATGTAGTGATCCAAAGGGGCACCTGCACCCCAATGTTTATAGTAGCAATGTCCACAATAGCCAAACTATGGAAAGAGCCAAGATGTCCATCAAAAGATGAATGGATAAAGAAGATGTGGGGTGTGTGTGTGTGCGCACGCAATGGAATATTACGCAGCCACCAAAAAAATGAACTCTTGGGGCGCCTGGGTGGTTCAACAGTTAAGCGTCTGCCTTCGGCTCAGGTCATGATCCCAGGGTCCTGGGATCAAGCCCCACATCAGGCTCCCTGCTCCATGGGAAGCCTGCTTCTCCCTCTCACACTCCCCTCACTTGTGCTCCCTCTCTCGCTGTCTCTCTCTCTGTCAAATAAATAAATAAAATCTTTAAAAAAAAAGAAATCTTGCCATTTGCAATGATGTGGATGGAACCAGAGGGTATTAAGCTAAGCGAAATAAGTCAATCAGAGAAAGACAATTATATGATCTCACTGATATAGTGGAATTTGAGAAACAAGGCAGAGCATCATAGGGGAAGGGAGGAAAAAATGAAACAAGATGAAACCAGAGAGGGAGACAAACCATAAGAGACTCTTAATCTCAGGAAACAAACTGAGGGTTGCTGATGGGGTGGCTATGTGATGGACATTGGGAAGGGTATGTGTTGGGGTGAGTGCTGTGTACTGTGTAAGACTGATGAATCATAGACCTGTGCCCCTGAAACAAATAATACATTTTATGTTAATAATAAAAAAGCCAAAATAAAATAAATGGAATAAAATAAAAAATGAAATTAAAAAAGAAAGATTAAGGATGAAAAAAATTAAAAATTTAAAAATTTTTAAAAAGAATGATTAAAAATGATTTACAGTATATTTTACTAAGTCCCAACTAAATAAATTGATAAAGCAGAATAAGAACCTATGAGGGCATTACTCTGAAGAAGATAAAATTTCTCATTTAATTTGAACTAAAAGTGCTTCTTAAAAGTAGTAGTATAAATTTCAGTTCAAAATGTTCTTGTTCTGTGAAGCTTCTCTGACTACTCTGAGTGTTGTAGTATATAGGCAGTATAAAATGTACAGTATACCTTGTATTTATTGATTTTATATAATTTAGAATATTGAATTGTATCACAATTGCATTTTACCTGTCTATTCCCTCAATTAGATTTGTTTAATCTGCTTTCAACAATATTTATGGGGCAGCATTTACTCTATGATAGGCAGTTTAAAATAATGGTTATTGAAGTAACTATAATTAAAGTGCTACAATTGGATCCTGAATCCACTACTTACTAAGTGTGTTGTGACTTTACATAAGTTCATTTAATTTGCTGAGTCTTAATTTCATCTTCTGCAAAAAGGGAATAATAAATAACAGCACACTCCTCACAGTACTGGAAGGATTGATACGGGAGGTGATAGATACACATACATATATCATATATCATATTGTATCATATGAGAATATGCCATATATAACATATGTATCATATCATTATCATTATAGTCCTAGATAAAAAAAAAATGCCCTGTATATTCTGGAGATTCAATGCTAACATCATAGCTACTGCCTTCAGTGAGTTTTCATTCTAGTGGAAAGCAGACAAGTAAAAAGCAATTTTAATATGTCATTACAATAACAGATACAAAAAGTGCTATGAATATATATAAATGAGCATGTCATAAGAATTTGGGAAGTTAGGGAAAGCTGACACATTTCTTTACTGTTAATAAGCAATTGGATTAAATGGATATTCAAGGTCCCTTTCAGCTCTCTTTGTATGTAGACCAATAACCAAGGACAAAAATCCAGTACAAACACAGTGCTTGAGGTTTTAGTTCTCTCCCTTGTGAATAAGAAATGTTAGTATACACTTGTAAAGGCATGCAAAATTGCCAAAGTTTCCCTGATTTTATTTTTATAAATATACATTTATTTTTATAAATATACATCTAAGTTGAAAAGAGAAGGTCTATTTGTTCACTTTATAAAATCTATCTGGTGATGAATTAATGCTTGGGACAGCTGATCTCCCACGCTGTTTATCTCCTCAACATTGTGTGCTATCAGAGCATCAGTTTCATGATCCCATGTAATTATTTTAAACCAAATGTAATTAGACAGGAATTTACAGTTTGCTGAAATAAACCTTTGATATGATATGCTAAAGAAACCTTTGCAACTTAGTGAGTTTATAGATTTATTTAGATATATCTATTCAAATTGTCTCTTCTTGTGTGACTTTTGGCAGACTGTGTCTTCCAAGGAGTTGGTCCATTTCATCTACATTATCAAATTTGTGATCAAAGAGTTGTTCATAATGTTATGTTATTATCCGTCTAAAGTCCATGGATCTGTGGTAATGCTCCCTCTTTCATTTCTGATATTAGTAATTTGTGGGGTTTTTTCTCTTTTTTCTTAGTTAGCCTGGATAGAGGCTTATCAAGTCTATTGATCTTTTCAAAGAATTGGCTTTTTGGTTTTGTTGATTTTCTGTTTTCAATTTCATTGATGTCTGCTCCAATTTTTATTATTTGTTTTCTTCTGCTTACTTTAGATTTAATTTGCTATTCTTTTTCTAGTTTCTTAAGGTGGGAACTTAGATTATTGATTTTAGGTCTTTTTTTTCTTTTTTAAAGATGCATGCAATGCTATAAATATCCCTCTAAGGAGTTCTTTTGCTGCATCCCACAATTGTGCTAAGTTGTGCTTTTATTTTTATTCCATGTCAGTATTTTTAAATCTCTCTTGAGATTTCTTTTTTGACCTAAGTGTTATTCAGAAGTATTTTTTTTTTCAAATCTCCACATATTTTGGGGTATTCTAACCACCTTTCTGTTATTGGTTTCTAGTTTAATTCTATGGTGCTTTGAGAGCAGACATTGTATAATTTCTATTCTCTTAAATTTGTTAAGGTGTGTTTATGGCCCAGAATGTCATTTATCTTGGTGAATGTGTCATGTGAGCTTGAGAAGAATGTCTATTCTGCTGCTTTGGATGAAGTAGTTGATAGATGTCAATTATATATAGTTGATTGATAGTGCTGCTAAGTTCAACTATGTCCTTACTGATTTTCTGCCTGTTGGAGCTGTCCATTCCTGATAGAGAGGTGCTAAAGTCTGGAACTCTAATAGTGGATTCGTCTATTTCTCCTCACAATTCTATCAGTTTTCTGCCTCATGTATTTTCATCCTCTGTTGTTAGAAGCATACACATTAATGATTGTTATGTCTTCTCAGAGAATTAAACTCTTTCTCATTATGTAATCCCCCTTTTTTATCCTGATAACTTTCCCTGCTTTGAATCTGCTTTGTCTAAAATTAACATAACTTTCTTTAGATTAGTGTTAACATGGCATACACTTCTCTATCCCTTTCAATCTATATATGTAGTTACATTTAAATTCTATTTCTTGTGGGTCTTGTTTTGATCTATTCCAAAATCCACTGTCTTTTAATTGCTATAGTTAGACCATTGACCTTGAAGGTAATGATTGATCTAGTTGGATTAGTACATATCATAGTTGTTTACTGCCTTTGTTGCCCTTGTTCTTCATTCCTATTTTTTGTCTTCTCTTTTTCTGCCTTTTGTTGTTTTAATTGAACATTTAATATAATTCTATTTTCTCTCCTTTCTTAGCATATCAATTATACTTCTTTTTTTACCTATTTTATTGGCTGTCCTAGAGTTCGTGATATGCATTTACAGTTAATCCAAGTCTGCTTTCAAGTAACAGTATACTGCTTCATGGGTAATGCAAGTATCTTATGATAACAAAATAATCCTATTCCTCTCTCCTGCCCTTTATATCATTGCTGTAATTTGTTTCATATATATGAAACCATATATAACCATATATAAGCTATTATTATATTATCTGTAAGTATAGATAATTGAATATATTGTTGCTATTATTATTTTGAACAAACTGTTATCTGTTACACCAAGAATATGAAAATGAAATAATTTATTTTACCTTTACTTATTTCTTCTGTAATGCTTTTTCTTTCATCATGTGAAACCAAGTGTATGACATATAGCATTTTCTTTTTTTAAGACTTTTTTTTTAACATTTCTTGCACGACAGGTCTACTGGCAACAAATTCCCTTATTTTGTTTGTCTGTGAAAGTCTTTATTGCTGAACTTTTGAATGATAATTTCACAGGGTAAAGAATTTTAGATTGGCAGTTTTTATTTCTCAATGTATTAAGTGTTTCATTCCACTGTCTTCTTGCTTGTGTAGTTTTTGAAAAGAAGTCACATGTAATTCTTACCTTTGCTCCTCTATATGTAAGTCTTACCTTTCCTGGCTCCTTTCAAGATGTTTTCTTTATCTTTGATTTTCTGAAGTTTGAATTTGATAAGCCTAGGTGTAGATTTTTTTGGCATTTATCGTCCTTGGTGTTCTCTGAACTTCCTGGATCTGTGGTTTGGTGTCTGACATTAATTTGGGGAAATTCTCAGTCATTATTGCTTCAAATACATCTTTTCATTCTTTTCTTCTCTGGAATTCTTATTATGTATATGGTATACCTTTTGTAGTTGTCCTGTAGTTCTTGTATATTCTATTATATATTTCTTTCAGTCTTTTTTCTCTTTGCTTTTCAGTTTTGGAAGTTTCTATTGACATGTCTTCAAGTTCTAAGATTCTTTCTTTAGTATATCTCATCTACTAATAAGTCCATCAAAGGCATTCTTCGTTTCTATTATGCTTTTGATCTCTTAAGTTTTCTTTTTAATTTTTTCTTAGAATTTCCATTTCTCTACTTATATTTCCCATCTGTTCTTGCATGCTGTCTACTTTATCCTTCTTTAGAGCCCATAGCACATTAATCAAGTTATTTAAATTCAGATTCTGATAATTCTAGCATCCCTGTCATTTCTGAGTTGGCTTCATATGCTTGTTTTGTTTCTTCAAACTGTGGTTTTGGCCTTTTAGTATGCTTTGTAATCTTTTCTTGATGGCCAGCCTTGTTGTACTGAGTAAAAGAAACTGAGATAAATAGGCCTTTAGTAATGTGGTGGTAAATATGAGGGGAGGGAGAGCATTTTGTAGTCCTATAATTAAGTCTCAGTCTTTTAGAGAGACTCTGCTTCTGAACTGTGGAATCCACGATTGTTTCTCAGGTTTTCCCTGTCATTGTGTGGGACAATATGGCTATAGTGGGTTGGATTAAAGTATTTCCCTCTCTGCACATGGGAAGCTACAGTGGGCTTAGGTGGTATTTCCCTTCCACTAGGTTATTTAGGCTCTGAAAAAACTTCAGTAGTTTGGACTTTTAAATAGTTTCTCCTAAGAGCAAGCTTTGTTAAGGACAGAATGCCCTGGCATATTTCATACTGGTTCCTTTTCTTCTCCCTCTGCTGGAAGCATGAAAGGATTTTTGCCATGAGAACATAGTATAGCTTCGGGAGATAAAACTCACAAAGGTGTAGCCCCCCCACCCCAGTTTTTTTAACCCCTCTGAGTTGTTCACACTGAGCCCCAACAACTTGTCAAATACAGTTCAGATTTTCCTATGCCAGTACTGGTTCCTGTGGAGATTTCTGCTTGAGAGTTTATGTTTCAATAAGTTGTTATTCTTTGTGTTCCTGTGTTTGTCTCTCCAATTTGGTGGCAGTGGTTTGCCCTGTGACCTCACTTCTCTGAATGATATAAGAAGAGTTGTTAATTTTTCAGTGTGTTCAACTATTTACTTGTTGTTAGGACAAAGGGACAACTTCTATGCTCCTTACACGCTGAATCAAAAACCAAAAGTAAACCAAAACAACAATTCTTATATTTTTGTGAGTCTCTTTAAGGTAGAATGTAGCTGACTTTTTTTTTTTAATTTAATTTTATTATGTTATGTTTATCACCACACAATACATCATTAGTTTTTGATGTAGTGATCCACGCTTCATTGTTTGCGTGTAACACCCAGTGCTCCATGCAGTACGTGCCCTCCTTAATACCCAAGACCGGGCTAACCCAACCCACCACCCTCTCCCCTCTAAAACACTCAGTTTGTTTCTCAGAGTCCATAGTTTCTCATGGTTCGTCTCCCCCTCCGATTTCCCCCCCCTTCATTTTTCCCTTCCTTCTCCTAATGTCCTCCATGTTATTCCTTATGTTCCACAAATAAGTGAAACCAAATGATAATTTACTTTCTCTGCTTGACTTATTTTACTTAGCATAATCTCCTCCAGTCTTTTAAAATCCTATCTGAAATTACTGTTTTTGATTGCACACTTTTGTGATTATTGATTCATTTAGATTTGTTATTTTTTCTACTTTTTTCTTGTTCCTTTTTCCCTTCCTCCTTCCCTCTTACATTTATAATAATGTATTCATTATTTTTTCAATCCATTTTTCCCTTTTCTTCATTTTGAATTTATACAAAAATCTATTATTTTAGTGATTTTCACAGGATATTTAACAGGAGTTATAATGTTCAGTATCTCATGTTAGCAAACCCAAAATCTATTCGATACTCATCCGCATACGACACTGTTACACTTCATTCTTTTTGAAACAATTTTTACATTGGTTTTCAGGTATCATACTCCCCTGAGTCTCCTCTTTCCACACATATTGCTGCTTCTCACTCATCTCTTTCATGTTCCCCCCTTGATTCTTTAAAGCATATATCACAAATTGAAATTATAATAGCTATTTTCTCATTTATTATAACTCCATTACATTAAACTATTAACCATCTTGTCCATTGCTATGTTTCCAGAATTAAAATAATTACTGGCAAATAAAAATGACATACCTGTGTGAAAGGCAGCCTGGCTAGTGTTTAAGAACAGTGTGGATGCTAGGGCCAGACTCACTGGGCTCAAATCTAAATTCATTTGGTGTGTACTATGAGCAAGTTACCCAATTTTCACATACCTTACTGTAAAATGTTACTCAACTGTTATATGAAGATAATAGTGTCAACCTTAGGATGAAATTAAGTCAATAAAGGTAAAAGTGCACAGAGCAGTTCCTGATATAAAGTTAACAGTCAATAAGTAGCAACATGCTATTATAGTGGTAGGCAGCAAACAAATATTCCTTGAATTATTTGTGAAATAAACAAATAAATAAGTAAGTCAGGAATCAGGTGTTTTTAAGCTAGAATAATTGGTATTAGGTCTATTTTCTTTTCCTCTATGAGAAGATACTCTATCAAAACAGGATATACCATTAAAAGAATTAACTATGGATCTGCTTACTCCAGATCATAAGCTGGAATTTTTATAAATATTTTAAATAAAACAAAAATGTTAAAACACACCTTTATCATTGATTCTATGTTATATTTGATCAATTAAATTAGGTTTTGATATTATATGTCAAGACCAATTGTCACATATTCAGAAATAAGTGGGGTAAATAGAATAACATTTATTTTTATTCAAAAAATGAGAAAACAAATATCAATAAATGGCCTTCTTTCTATTTCAACAATAATTTTAAATAATTTTAAATTTGCCTTGCTCACACTCTTAGTCAATTTTGAGTTAAGTTTTGCTTCAGTAACAAACAAATCCATATTACCAATGGATTTACCTTAAAAGAATAAAGGATTATTTCTCAATCCTGTCACATTCATTGTAGGCTGGCAACAACTTAATTTCTTTTGTGTTTACTTCAGGACTCAGGTAGTCTGGAATAAAGGAGGAACCCCATCTAGAGAATTGTCAGTTTGATGACAAAAGGAAAAGACAATATGGCAGAATCATACAACGGCTCTTAAGGTATATACTTAAAAGTGGCACTAAGTCCCTTTACTCACATTCCACTGGCCCAGGCAAATCATATACCAAGTGTGGTGTCAATGTAGCAGAAAGGCCATAATTGTCTTATAAAAAGGAGCAACGCACATCACATATCCAAACATGATATCAAAAGTGTGGGGATGTATAATCCTAACATAGGAAGGGCGAAATTATTTTTAAAGATACCCCATACCAACTTAAAGGGTGTGTGTGTGTGTGTGTGTGCATGTGTGTGTGTGTCTGTGATTTGAGTACCTATTTTAAATTACACTTGAAAGGCCATTTCCACTGACAGTAAAAAAGAATAGCCTTCCATATGGTTAATTCATCAATTTAGATAATCTTAATAATAATGCATATTATTACATGAATTATTTGGCTACAGTGATTACCATTAATTGTGGAACTGGCAAAAAAGCACAATTTGTATATGTCACAGACTGTCATTTATTGGAAATAGAATTTAGGGCTCACTGGATCATTGAATTTAGACATTCAGTAAGACTCTCCTCCTTCCAAAGTGTTATTATAAGCCATATATATTTTTCTACTTGTGCTTAGTTAAGAGATTCATGAATAATTAGTTATACAAAGAACTAAGGAACAAGAAAGATTGACTCAGCCTCCTTTATATTTCCATGCAAGATATCCAGAGACAAAGATGCAATAATTTTTGTAATTCCATGGAAATTTTCAGGGGAAAATACCAATTTCATGGTGACATCTAGAGAAATGTGATGATTTCATGCAGATTTAATTCTCTGTCCCTAAATCATCCACAAACACAGCTCAAATAACTGTAAAAACAGAAAGCTTCCTATAAAATTTTCAGGATTCTAATTATGAAAATGAATGAACAAGTGAAATAGAGCATTTTGAAAGTTAGATGGGTTGATTCCAGAAAAATTAAGGGAATGTTTAAATATTCTCTTGAAGGAAACTCTTCAAAAATATAATTTAGATGAAAAAATTATTTCAAATCAAATACAATTCCCCATTGGCAAATTCCTAATTTAATTTTGACACAAAATTGTCAATTTTCCCATAAGTAACACAAATTGTCATCTGACAGCTCAGTTTACAATATCTAGCAAATGTTGATTATTGATGTGGTCCAAAAAGAGATATGCAATTAATTTTTAAATATGTTTTAAAAATATTATACATGGCACGACATGACAACTCATGGATCTGTGGACAAATGAATGTTGTTCTGTATGACCTTTGTTAATATATCAGGACATAACCAGCCAGGCCTTTCATTTTCGTCTGTGCCCCACATAAAAATGATAAACCCTTCATTAAATCTATTCAAGATGCATAGAGTTCTTGTAATTGCTGACAGCTAATAAAACAAATGCACAAAGAATAATGCAACAACAAATTTTAGGGCCAATCTACATACTCTTGCAACCTAAAGATTTTCTTCTAGACTCCAGTGTAACCCACCTCCAGAACCTAATGTCTTTTGATTCCATTTCAGTAACTTAGAAAACCTCATAAGAGTTACCCCACTTGGGGAGAAGGAAATTAAATTAAAGAAGTTAAAGGAGGAATATGAGTATACTAGAGAAGACAGTTACTAGTGTTCTTGAAGTATCCCAACTAGGCTGCAGTAACTCAACCTTCCTTGCTCATCTTCCGTCTTGCACATAATGTAGTTATTTACCAATCTTTAGTAAATATTACATTACAAAACAATTGTGTCTATAAATATAATGTAATGAGACTGGCGTCTTGATGATGGTGAACGAGATCAGAAGTAACACCAAGAAAAAAGTACCAAAAAACACTTGAGTAGGTAACTATTTTAAACTTAACTAAGATCGTGAAAAAGTTAAGATGACTATTTTAAGATCTGCTAAAATTCTGAAAAATCTGCCTTTTTTCCAGAAACATAACTCACTCAGAGTATAGGGACAATCTGTGTATACTTATAATTTTGCTGCTTGACTGTGTTTATATGAGTGAAGTTGCACATTTATGTCCATACATCCATACAAACTCAAGAATTATGCCAAAACTCACAACTTGACCATTTTCAGATTTCTATGATAACACAGAAGCATTCTAATGAAAATTCCTAGTGATAAAGACTTCACCGGTTTTCTTTATTACTGGCAATGTGAAGTGAACTATAGCAATTATTCTCCATATAATTCTCTCCTACCCTCCCCACTTTTTTTATGTTGGCAAGACACATTATTTTCTCTACCATCCTGGTTAGTACTTAAACAACACCTTATCAAGGATATACTCTTGATTATCAAGGACAATGTTTCCAGAATGTAGCAAGCAAGGAGGAGAGTGGCATAAATAAGAGTCTGAGAAGTTAGGCAGGCACTTAAGGCCAGATCATGCATAGCCCTTTGGCTGGAGAATGCTGGCTGGATTGTATTCTAAGAGCGACAGGAAGTTTATAATATTGTTTTTATAAACACGTGAGGACATGGTCTGATTGACGTTTTTAATGTGTCTGTCTTGTGTACGAGGAGAATGGTTTGGAAGTGGGCCTGAATAGAGGCAGGAAATCAAATGAGGCAGAGACTGCAATGAGTAGAAGGCCTTGAATATCAGGGTCAGGAGCCTGGAATGATGAGATAATAAGATTTCCAGCAGTAAAGGACTAGGACCAGTTTTGTATTTTCTAAGGAGAACTCTAAGAAAGTATATATTGAAAGGCAATAGCAGGTATTAGGCAAATGTGTATATATATGAGTGTGTAGAAACAAGATGGCCTGAAGTAGAGAAATGGCAGTAGGAATGAAAAATAGAACACCTACATGAGAGAAGATAGAAAAACTTGCCCATTTTGGTAACCTTGAGATGGAGGTTAGAGTGAAGGGATAAATAAAGCCATTACCAATATTTCATACCAGCTAATTGAAAGAAACAATAATTTGAGAAACATGAGATATTGAATAGAATTTGGGAGAGCAAGTCAGTTAAATTTCAAAGAATAAAAAGAACAAAGTGTTCAAGATTATGTTTAGAAAAGTGGTCTAGATTTGAGAGCCATTAAAATAGGTAAAGTCATAAGAACAGACAAATTCACTCAAAACAAGTGTAAAGATAAAACAAGAAAGATGTTAACAGAACTTTGAAGATTACTTATATTTAAGTAACGGGTCAAGTCTGAAAGTATGCTCCATTTCTCTGTGAACAGCCTATGATAACATCTTATGTAATCAAGTGAATAATGCGTCATTTGATTCAGTACTGATTAATGTCCCAAGATTCAAAACAGCAAGGGGAGGACACTTAGTCCCTTCAATATCTAAATAACATCTGATAATCAATATATTCTTAATCATTTCTAAATGTATCTTTCTCCAGTGGCCTCATCAATAATAGAGATTGGATTTTATATTTTGGCTAATATCTCCAAGGACATCAGATGGCATCCATTGCTAGTAGCAACTTTTTAAAAACTGCAACAGTATGAATACAAATTTGGTAAATGCACTGACATTATCAATTTGGAAATAGCTATTATGAAATAGTAACTGATCATCACTACTGAACACAAAAGACATTAGTCAGTCCAGTGAAAGTATTTCCTGTGCTCTGACTAAATTTTCCACATCCGTTATTTATTTTCTGTATACTGCCATGACAATGACAGATCAGAAAATGGACAAGGATATTTTAATTTCCTAAAGTTGGTATTGTGGTATTGTAAATGGATATGGATTAAAAAAAAAACCTCTCAAGTAATAGGTAGGCGAGAAGTACAACTTGAAGCCATGAAATGGAATTATGAAAAAAAAATTTACAGTAAAATTTGGACTTTCTGATTCTAGATAAAGGGTTATTATACCCCAAGTGTTAAAGGTGATTGCAGGTGCAAGAAAACAGGGGTCACTTGATGATACTAACTATGCACTATTTTTTTTTAAAAGATTTTATTTATTTGTGAGAGAGAGGGGGAGAGGGCACAAGCCAGGGGGAGAGGTAGAGGGAAAGGGAAAAGCAGACTCTCGGCTGAGCAGGGAGCCCAATGAGATGATGTGGGTCTCGATCCAGGAACCCTGTGATTATGACCTGAGCTGAAGGTAGACGCTTATCCGACTGAGCCACCCAGGCATCCCATCTATGCACTATTTTATTTTTTCATCTTTTTAAAAGATTTTTATTTATTTATTTGTCAGAGATAGAGAGAACACAAGCAGGGGGAGCAGCAGGCAGAGGGAGAGGAAGAAGCAGGCTCCCCACTGAGCAGAGAGCCGGACATGGGACTTGATCCCAGGACCCCGGGACCATGATCTGAGCCAAAGGCAGATGCTTAACCCACTAAGCCACCCAGGCGTTCCACTATGCACTATTTTAAAGAAATATTTGATATAATGCAACCCTCATGAAGGCAGCAACTAGTTATTATTTTGCTCACCACTGTGTCTGGCACTGAATAGATCTTGTAATATTTATTAAATCAATACATGAAGAAATATATGAATGCATATAATGCAATAATTTAGCCATAACGCTAGTGCAACTCATGCTAAGAAAGATGTCCCTGTCAAAAAAAGAAAAGGAACCCAAGAAACTGTAATTCTAGTTGAAGTGATTAATTTCCATTCTCTCATATACATTCATATCAAAACTGAAGTTATGTTTCACATTTTACGACTTTCTTGGGAAAATGATACTGACTTGTTTGTTTCTCAAATTAATTTTACCCTTAAAATAAAATACAATTTACAACTCTAACATCTCTTTAAATGGATTGGGTCTAATATGCTGTTGATAACAGACATACTTGATTAGACTGTCTAGTTAACCGATAGCACTGGCTAATGTGATCAGTGCATCGAGTTGAAATAGTCAATTATGAAACTGAGGAAGACAAAATGAAGGCTAATATTTCAGAGTTCTGTTGCGAAGTAAAATAAATGAATAGTTATCCTGGTGTTTGGATTCTGTTTGAAATGTTACATGTGGCATTTTCCAACAAAAGATGCAATTAATGTCATGGCGGCCACTGTCATATTGCATCAGAAACACTTCACTGGATGTCTGTCAAAATCAAAGCAGTTGTCACAATTTAACATTAAAAAAACCCTATTTTAAAGAATTTCCTGTATACTGATGTTAAGTCAAACCCATAATTATACAGATAACAGCCAGAAATTCAGCCAGAAAGTTAATATATTTTTGCCCCAAAAATAGTTTTGCTTTACCCTTTCTTGAGATTTTTTTTTTTTGATGATGTGACTTTGAAAAAGGAGCAACTCACAAAGTTGGTAATACTATTATGACATTAACTTGCCATTCTATGGAGCAAAAGGCATTTTTCCCCCACTAAATGCCATCTCAGATGCCTGCCATAAAAAAATGTACGATTTTATTCCTTATAACTTTTCTATCCTTAGGACAATATGTTACTTCTTTCAGTCTCAAGATTATTGGGTTTCTACAAACACATTCATTTCAGTGATTGAGAAGACGAAGCATAGATAACTCACAAAGCAAGCAAGTGACCTTGCAAATAAAGACAAACCTCAGGGACCAGAGATTATATATATTGTATATTTATGAAATACAAGTACATATTATCTTTTTTTCACTATTTTGCAAATAAAAAGTCTTTGAACATGAAATTTAAGAGACAGTACATTTATGGATCTCCTTAAAGCTTTCAGTTAGAATAACAATTCCTGGAATATAGTTAGCATTTTGCACGTTCCCGTCCATGAGACAGTTTAAAGATAAATTGTAAATGGACCTGGACCAGAACTTTTGGTACGAATTTGAGAGGGTCATTTGACCTTCCTAATTCCACAATCTTCTTTTCAAAATCGATTTCCCCCTTCCTTAATTTAAGCTTTAGAAAAACAAAACATTATACAAATATTAATAACATACTAGCCCCAAGAGATATTGTAAAAACTGATTTTAAGGTCAAATTAGTATGGGAACCATATCTATAGTATCCTCTTCTCAGATATTAAAACAGTTTTCATTTGAAGTATCTGTCAAAGAATAATTTTTTTTTTTTTAATTTGATGAGAGAAGGGCCATGAACTTCACTCTACTGTTAAGGAATAAATCATTTTGGTATCTGTGAGAGTAGCTTTCCTTGAAGAATGAATTGAGACTGAGTAGCCCAATTATCTAGGAAAGGAGTTCAGAAGACCTTTGTGTTCTCAGAATTTAAAAGATAAATTACTAACCTTTTGGGTAAACTCAGAGGAGGATTGAGTTGAATGAATAGGGGAAAAAGTGTTTCTGAGAATGTTAGGTAGCAGGTGCCCAAGCCAGGCCGAATTTAACACTTTTGGGTTAGCTTGTCTCAAGGTGAGTCTTTTTGTATATTCACTGAAAGAGCTAATGTCTGGGCCTTTAAGTTCAGGATACCAAGCAGGAAGTTGCATTGGCTAGGCTGGCATTGAAGAAGGGAGCCCATCCTCTCTTAAAGACCGCTAGAGACTCTGCAAGGATCTGAACCTGCAAAGAATCATTACAGCAAGACAGAGATTTCATCTGTCAGGCAAGTCTCAAAATGTGATTTTGTTTGGCAGGAAGATGAAATAATAGTAATAAACTAATCACATGCCAGTTGGCCCATATGACCCCATTTGAGCTGTCTAAATTATTTCAATTTTTAACAATATAAAAGATATATACAAGTTTGAAGGGGAAAATTGTTGATGTCTCTGTTAATAAGACAAGTGAGAATTTAGGTAACTGACTGCAAGACATAAAAGAACTGTCACTAATTTTGAGTCCTGTGTTTTTGTCTAAGTACAAAGGCATATGATGGCATGTGGATTATGGGAGAAGTTCAACCAACCAATCAAACAAAACGAAACAAACAAAAATGAAAAAAAAAAAAAAAACTTCAGTTTGGAATGGGGAAATGAAACTCTATGCTTCATTTGGAATCCTGTCATTAAAAAAAAAAAAAATGTCACTGGTGTTAATGTGAAAAGGTAGAACCCCCTCTGGAAACCAGTTTGACAGATTTTTCGGAAAAATCTAAGTATGCAACTATCATATGACCCAACAATTGCACTCCTGGGCATTTATCCCAAAGGAAAGAATAGTCATATTCACACACACACACACACACACACACACATACACACACTCATACACATACACGCACAGTACAAAAAAATGTTTACAGCAGCTTGTTTGTAGTCGTTAATATCTGGAATCAGCCCAGATGTCCTTCAGCAGATGAAGGATTAAACAAACTATGGTATATCCATACCAAAGAACACTACTTAGCAATAAGAAAGAACAAACTATTGATGCATACAACAACTTGGATAAATCAGAAAAACATGATGAGTGCAAAAAGCTTAAAGCTTCCATATTATGTATCACAGACTGAATATTTGTGCCTCTCCAAAATTCACACATTAAAGCCCTAACTCCCAGATGCTGTTGCAGCTGGGTCCTTTAGAAGGCAGTTAAAGTTAGATGAGGTCATGAGGGTGGGGACTTCATACGGGAACAGTGGCCCTTACGGAGAGACACCAGAAAGACATGAGAGCTCGCACCAGGAACTGTGCTGGCCAATAACTTTATCTTGGACTTCAGAAGCATGAGAAAATAAATTTCTGTTGTGTAAACTATCCACCCTATTGTATTCTGTTATGATAGCAGGAGCAGATTAAGACATGATTTGATTCCATGTATGTACATTCTTGAAATGACAATATTATGAAAATGGAGAAGTAATGAGTGGTTGGCAGGGGTTAAGGAATGGGTGGAGGTAGGAGAAAAGAGGCTGTGGCTAGAAAAATGGCAACAGGAAGAACGGCTGTGGTATATGGGAGGTGTTGCGTTATCTCCACTCGGTCAACAACAATGTTGTGGTTATTGAATTATAGTTTTGCAAAATGTTGCTACTGAAGCAAACAGAGTAAAGGGTACATATATTGTTTCTTCTGAGTACATGTGACGGAGGGGGGGGAGAAAGAGAGAAAATAATAGGTTCTAGTATTCCCAGCAAAAATAAAAAGCTATGGATGAACCAGGACACAATTTCCTGTTGCAAAGAGTAATTACAGAAGACAGAGTCTTCCTTTTTATAATTACTGAAGAGAGTGGGATTTATAAGGGATTTGGTTTACAGAAAAATCCCCTCAAGCAAAGAATATTCTTTATTTTCAAGATGGATTAGCTTTTTTAGAATAACCCACCAAGCATATAAAATGGAGATCTGCCCTCACAAATTGCCTGGGATTTTATTATTATAGTGATTTTCCATTTGCTAAAGTATTGCATAGAACAACATTTGCTTTATGGTTGCCCTAGCCAAAGTAGCATGAGAAAAAAGTTCCTGTATCATAAACAATTTTTTGTCATAGATAAAAATCTGTAAAATATTATTGTCTGTTATGATAATAGAAAGGACTTGATTCTATACTTCAGAATTGAAAGTAAATACCAACCATCCTCTAACAAAATAAATAAGTAATTAACAGACAAACAAATAATCAGATTGAAAATTACATGGTTTCCAATGCAGATATGATCACTTGTTGTCAAAAGGTAGAATGGGAGAGAAGCTGCTGAACTCCTCACTGTTCTGTTTACTATTTTATCCTTTTACCAAGTAAATTTCCATTAAATCTGGGTGTTATGGGCTGATTTCACAGCAGGAACACCCAGAAACAGACTTTAGAAAGGAAAGAATTGTCTTTTTAAAGTGTAAAGGAATCCATGCATTTATTGATTTTCTTGTCTTTCCCCTCAAATCCTTTAAAATATGATTTAAAAAAGTGTCTCCATTTTATAAACCACAATTTCCTTTTAATAGCTTTTTCTCCACAACAGAGTCAGAGCTCTGCCTTCCAAACTAAAGAGGAAAAAACTTTCTCAGGGGAAAAGATAACAACCAAGCTAAGCCAAACCTAAACCACCATTAAACGTGTGAACATGTGAAAGGTCAGGAAAAGGCAGTCTGGTGGGTCAGCTGTCTCCGCCGTAGCTACTCTGCCCAGCACGGCCTCACTGGGCCCAGATCTAGATGACATGATTTATCTTTTTCTACTGATAATGCAAGTACATCTCCTGAAGTTTTCATGTGCATGAAATGTACTCACACATGCATCACCTATCCCCATGTCTCTTCTTATTGTCTATTTTACAACTTTACTTCGTGGCTTACTAGTCCCGATATACCCATGGCATTACATTACCTCCCAGACCCCAGCAGCCAGAAGGAATAATCCTCTGACTATTCATGGAATGTTTAAGCCATTAAAACATGTGTGTTTTAACTAGCTTTTGATATTTGAATCCCATTGAGAACACTCTTGCCAGAAATGTCAACCAACCTAATGTGGGGAAACTTCCAGATATGGGAAATTTGCTCTCTCAAAAAAAGCTTTTTTGAAATTATTTTCAGACAGCTCTGACGGATAGAAATAGCTTTTTTTATATTTAGGCGAAAATATGTGCCTAATGCTTCTAATTCTAGTCTTTGGGTCTATTCAAGATAAGCTAATCCCTCTCTTATTTGACAGCCTGCATAATACTTAAAGACAGTAAACATATCTACCCCCAAACTTCTCTTTATCATGTCTTGTGCCACTTCATTCTGAAATGGTTTTAAGTTATTTTAAGTTCTTTTTCCATCCCAATTTCTAGCTGTTGGAAAAGCAACCATTAGACTATCATCTTTTTAAAGAACTGTATCCTTAGTAACTCTATTACAGTGGTTGAGTACGGATTCAAATCTTGGGTCTGGCACTTACTAACTCCATGACCTTTGCAAGTAGCCTACCCTTTCATTGCCTCAATTTCATTTGTGAAATCCTGATAATACAAGCACATCTCCCTAAGGTTTTCATGTGCTTGAAATGTGCTCATACATGCAAAGAATTTAAACAGTAGCTAACAAAGATTGCTCATTAAATGTTAGCTACCATTATCACAGTCTCTGACATATCCATAGAAGAGTTAGGTAAGATAGGACAATCACCACACTCATTCTTCACCAGTCTTTAATGTAGTCTAAGCTCTGATTTGACTTGATACTTAGGTAACATAGTAACCCACAAAATCTACAAGAATTCATCAAAGCAAACTAAGGGTAACACAGAAGGCCTTGTTGAAGACATTGGTCTTAAAGCAGATGTTTAAAAACTAATAGAATTAAGTTTGGACAGAGCAATAGCAGTTATCTTTTCAAGTTGAGGGAAAAAAACACACGGTGTGTGCTCCTGGACCAGCAAGCAGGCCTAACTGATGCAGAAAAGGCAAATACTTGACTAGAGGAAGATAACTTTGAAAAGGTCCATTGGGACTAATCTAATTATGGAACACTCTGGACTCTGTTACAGTGAGAGTTCCAGGTAGAATATGGTCTGTTGTGGTCACTCTCGCTTTCAGACATAGCTAGAAGCAGGGCAAACTGGATACTGGACTAGTAGTAATTACTGTCTAACATACTGCCTCTGGAGTTTTCAGTTTTTACTCTAGGAAGCAACCCCTGTTGTTAAGTTAATTCAACTTGGATTTTCTGGCACTTAGAAGTGAAAAGGGATGAGGGACCATATATCGGTGTTAACAAAAAAACATGGATTCGACACCAAACGGAACTGAATTCAAGTCCTAGATCTGTCACTTAAGAGATAAATCATTTAGGGGCACCTGGGTGGCTCATTCAGTTAACTGTCCGACTCTTGATTTCGGCTCAGGTCATGATCTCAAAATCGTGAGATTGAGCCCGGCATCTGGATCCATGCTCAGAGTGGAGTCTACTGGAAATTCTCTCTCTCCCTCTGCCTCTGCCCCTCCCCTCACATGTGCTCTCTCTCTCTCAAATAAATAAATCTTTTTTTAAAAAAAAAGAGATAAATCATTTAACGTCTCTAGTTTCCTCATCTAAAAAACTAACAAAAAAGAGAGAATTTGACAGGATCATCATTGGTTCCAAGTAGAAGACATGGAGTGACATTTTTCTGAGAAGGAGATGAAAACACCAAATTGTCAGAAGTAGAGAAGAAAATATAGGAAATTACCTTTTTTGGGGTCACATTTACCTTAGCTTGTATATAACTCTGACATTCTTTCTAATCAGAACTATAGAAATGACTATGTGCCAGACCAATTTTGCTATCCATCCCTAAGTCCCCTGTAGTTACACATTTTGGTCCCTGGTGGGAGCTGCTTTTATTAATGCAGGTCCTTGTCCTTTGGTCTATAGTGGATCTCTCTTTTAAAATACATTCTCGGGGCACCTGGGTGGCTCAGTCGTTAAGCGTCTGCCTTCAGCTCAGGTCATGATCCCAGGGTCCTGGGATCGAGCCCCACATCGGGCTCCCTGCTCAGCTGAGAACCTGCTTCTTCCTCTCCCACTCCCCCTGCTTGTGTTCCCTCTCTCGCTATGTCTCTCTCTGTCAAATCAATAAATAAAATCTTTAAAAAAAATAAAAAATAAAAAAATAAAATATATTCTCATATGCAGTTTCATCTCTTCAGCAAATATTATGTTATCATGAGCACGGTGATATTGGCAGGTTTTATGCAATGTGATTGAAAAGGAGCATGGACACTATCCTTTTGACAATTTTGATTAGGGGTAACAACTGAACTCATTCATTCCTTTCTGGTTTAATGGCTGAGGAAACTCTCCCCAGAGCTTGACAATAGCAACCATAGTGTAAGTTATTAATATAAGCCCTGACTCTTCCACCATTACCTAACCATGCCCCCTTAAAGTGCTTTAACTTGAACTGCAGAGTAAGCAGGACTCTGGCCCAGAGAAGAATCTCCCAGCAGCAAGGAGAGATGAGAAGAGGTCCATCACAACCTGACTTTTCCCTTCTGCAACGGAGAGAGCTACATTCACAAATGACTAAAATGAGAAATAAAACAGGAGCTTTCCATCATCACTCCCAGTTCCCATCAGGGGCTTGACAGCTTCACTGGGCACTGCACAATATCCTAATGAGGAGGAGGAGAGAAGCCCTGTTGGTGAGATCATCATTCCACAAATCACTGTTATTTACAGATGAGGCAAATCTGTCTTTCATCACCCTGCTAGCTATTTCTCCCAGCTTTACTTCCTCAGACACAGTATTATTAGGATGACATCTTGGCACAGAAATTGCCAATTCTCTAGTGCTGTAATGACATTTCTGGAAGTACTGTCTAAGAAAATGCTCTATGAAATCATGTTTTTGGAGGCCAGGTCAGTGACTACAAAACAAAAGAAGTAAACTCACAAAAATGATATTTTATTACACAAAGAGAAATCATAACTAAGAACCTGAAACTGAATTTGATAACACTTCCTATTTCCTTGTCAGGGAACTAGAATAAGATGGGAAAGAAACCATAGTATTGCATTTCATTTTCTACCCTGTAAAAGAAAAGAATTCTGGCTATAAACAAGCTGCAGTTATGCCGTATTTGAGGAACACAAAATAGAAGTGATCACATATAAGACAGATACATTAATATGAGTATCATATCATAACAAAACCTTTAATGGCAATTTTATATCCATATCTATATGTGTGTAGGTATGTATATTAACCTAAATTTAGTAGTCATCAATAAAATAATTTATTAAAGACTTAGCTATAAAATTTTAAGATACTTGCAGGTAAAATTAAGCAAGCAAACCCAGTCACTGTATTTTAGAAATGGATAATTTCAAGTACACCTCCATAACAATGACTATAGTCAGTGCCTTTTTTGTAAATACACATGTGTGTGTGTGTGTGTGTGTGTGTGTATTTATTTATTTATTTATTTATATCTCCTGGAATGTACTCATTCCTCATCTTCCTGATACTTCATGATTTGTCTCTAATAACACTGGATTTAATGATTTAGATTTAATTTGATTAATGTTAAATTTTAAAATCTAATGAAATATCAATTTAAATAAATCATAATGCTTAACTATTAATGAGATTCAAAAGTTAAATAAATTATAAAATTTAAATATTAATGGTGATTGAAAATGTATAATCTATTGAATTCCTTAATACAATGACTATACTTTCTCATAAAACAATACTAAAACCCACACCCTATGGGGAACTCTGCACCTTTGCCATGTTCTCATTTCTCTCACTGTAACAATGAAGAACTAGTAGTATCCACAATGATTTTATGTATTTTATTGTGAGGGGAGAACTACAAAGACCTAGTAGAACTTCTATTTAACTATATTCTCAGAATGTAATAAATATCAAATAAAATATCCTCCTTTTTTCTGTGATGGGCAGAAGGAGAGGGAGAAGCAGACTCCCCGCTGAGCAGGAAGCACAACTCAGGGCTTTATCCCAGGACCCTGAGATCATGACCTGAGCAGAAGGCAGATGCTTAACCAACTGAGCCACCAAGGTGCTCCAAGATATTATATTTTTATACACTACTTCAATTTGTCAGTTTATTTAGGAATTTTACATCTATGTTCCTTTATGCTAAGCTATAATTTTAGAGCCTATCAAGTTCTTAAAATATTTTCCTATCAAGGAAAATCAATATTATTCCTAATAATAATCCAATGAAAGGAATTTGGGAGAATTTTCCTTTTTATTCTCTGGAAGGGTTTATATACGATAGGTATCATGTATTCCTTTGATGTTTGAAAATGAGAATTTCTGATTTGGACGTTTTTGGAAGGAGATATTTTAAATATTAACTTACAAAACTATGAAAATTCTATTTTTTTATTTTTTATTATTATGTTCAATTAGCCAATATCATTAGTTTTTGATGTACTGTTCAACTGGAAAATTCTATTTTGTTTTATATTACTTGTTGAGCTGTTTTTCTCCTGAAAAATTGCCCATTCACCTAGATTTTCAAAGAAACTGACTTAAAGACATAGAGGTCATGCCCCCTGCCTTTTTTAAAATTTCAGTTTTGAGGTATAACTGACAAATTGTAAGATATTTAAAGTGTACCTCAGGGTGAGAGATCACACGAACACATTGTGAAAGGAGGCCTCCCACCTAATTAATACATCCATCCCCTCACATATTTATCTTTTTATTTTTTAATTAATTACTTAATTTTTGGTGAGAACATTTGTGTTCTACTCTCTCAGCAAATTTCAATTATAGAATACAATGTTATCAACTAGAATCACCATGTTTTACATTAGATCCTCAGACCTTATTCATCTTACAGCTGAAAGCTGTTCCCCTTTAAATTATTTTTAAATATGATAAATGTAATTGATCATTACTATACCAATATAGTACTTTTACTTAATTTTGTTTTTGTTCTGGGTTTATTATCTCTTTTTTTGGTATATATTTTTTTAGTATTTCCTCAAGATAAATTCTAAGTTTTTGTTTAGAAATGCCCTTATTTTGTGCACAAACTTAAATGATAATTTATTCGAGTATAGAAAGGTGTGAATAAATATACAAATGTGGAAAAATAAGTGCAGACTGTAAGAAGTGCTGTGGAGATTAGCCACTGGTGACCAAGAGAGGGGATAATGAAGGGTTAGGGTACAATTTAAGTAATATGCTTAAGGAGGAACCCTCCATTATGGGGCTATTTAAGTGGAGTTCAGGAGCTAAAAAGGAAACAAAAGGCATGATACAGAGGAACAAGGGAGTTCGAGGCTGTGCTAGACTAGCAGGGGGTGGAAGCAGTAGAAATGGAGAGAAAGGGATAAGTTTGTGGAATAATCTTGGGGCAAATTTATTAGTAATTACTGAGATCAGGAAAGGCAACAATCAAAGCAATTGGAGGACAGTGGTTCTGAAAATTAAAGATAATGAATATAAAATACTTGGCACTTCGTGGGTGTTCAAAACAGTAGTTTTATAGTTTGTTTTTTATTTATTATGTTCTTTTTTGTAATTATAATTTCGACTTTGTGATGATTTTAGCACAACTACTGCAACCATGTAATTCTTGTCATTTGTTAAAGTTATGATTTTAACAACCAGCACAGTTTATAGATCTATAACTAGTAAAAGCATAAAATTTAAAATAATAAAGCATGCCTTTCTGGCAATGTTTTGCTCCCAGGGAACAATTTGCTACTTTCATAGCAAAACCAACGGTGTGTGTGAGTGTGACGGTGATATATATACCTTCCTCTATCATGAAGATTTTGAAGAAGAATTTTTAAAATTTACGTTTTGTCATTTTGAATAGAACTTACCTAATTAGCTGAATTATACAGATATACCTCCCTCTCCTGCGCTTAGAATTATTCTCTACCTCTATTCCACTAATCACCAGTAATTTGAAATTTTACCATAAGTGGTATTTTCTCATTTTTTTTCCAACCCCCATTAGGCAACATTTCACAATGAAAATCTTTGATACAGACATCCTTGCTAATTAATAATGTGATAAATAGATCAGTCTGGCAGGCACACACATATACACATACACATTCTTTGTGCTTTGCTCTATGAAATTGTTCACTCTATGGGGAAAAAGTATATTATTTAAATAAGTAATATAGAAAAATTGAAGTCAAGGTTTGGTTTTTACTGTTTTATATTATTTGTGGCCTTTATTTATTTATTTTTTTTGACAGCCTGTTAAAGGACTATATAAGATGTTTTAACATATTTCATTCACTTTCATCATCAGTCTATCCTCAAAATATCACTGAGTATTCTACAGAAACTGCTTGGGTCTTCATTAATAAGCCTCACTGCTGGCTTATTTTCTGATAAGATTTTGTGAGTTTTCAGGATTAAAACACTTCAGAAACTAATCCTACTATTTCCAGTGCAGAGGCATTTCCAGTATTCCCTCTGCTGGTTCCTTTTTCTTAAAAATGGCATGTACCAGTATAAACAAATAACCTACCAATACATCATATTGCTTGATATCTTTTTTTTTTTAAGATTTTATTTATTTATTTGACAGAGAGAGAGAGCACAAGTAGGCAGAGCAGCAGGCAGATACAGAGGGAGAGGGAGAAGCAGACTCTCCACTGAGCAGGGAGCCCGACATGGGGCTCAATCCCAGGACCCTGGGATCATGACCTGAGCCGAAGGCAGAACGCTTAACGACTGAGCCACCCAGGCGCCCCTATTGCTTGATATCTTAACACAGTGCTGAGTTTTTAATTATTTTACTTCTGAATAGAAAATATACTCATACGGCACAAAATTCAAAAGACGCAGTGTACACATTAAAACAAATAATACAGTTAATCTCCCTCCTATCCCCTTTCCCCTTGACACCAGTTTCCCTTTCCTGAAGACAACCACTGTTATGCATTTCCTGTATCTCCATACAGAAATATTCTAGCTATTTACAAACATATAGGGGTGTGTGTGTGTGTGTGTGTGTGTATGTGCATGCGCACGCATAGTTAACTATTGCTATACGACATCCAAAAGTTAGTGGTTTAGTCCTTAATTATACAATATCATGGTCTTTTTTTTTTTTTCTTTTCAGGCTACAGTCTTACTGGAGAACATTTTTCTTCTCCCTCAACCCACCCTTTTCCTTATACTCTTGCTGCAGTGTATGTTTGCATTTCTATAAATATTTCTATAAATATTATCTGTGCTTTCTCCAAGGGGTCAGGAAATAGTTGTACGTGTATGTATGTGCGTGTGCCAGAATGACTGTGGGCAACCAGAGAGACAACCCCGACAGGAAAATGTGTGATTAGAAGCTGGTGGAGACACCTGATAAGTATAATTATACAATAATTGCACCAGCAGGGAGAAAATGAAGGCTTTGTTTTTAAAGGAGTGAACCTGCATTCTGAAGCCCATTCCTGTTAACTAGCAAAAGCATGGAAAGAGCTGAAGCTTCCAAAGACTCCATCCATGAGAAAACGTCTATACATTGGAAGGCAAGAACAGCAAAGTGTCTATGAAAGTCAGGCAGGGCCTCTGTCCCACTGGAACGAGAACCTGAAGGCATTTCTGTGGTTATCGTTAGTGGTATCCATGCTGCATGTCCGGCCCAGTTCCCTCTTTGTACATATTGTTAAATAACAATCCCATCTTTTTGTTGCATGGACTTGTGTTTAAGACTTTTATGGAACATAGGGAATTGTTCAGTTGATTTAGATTTATAATCTAATAAAGGGAAATGCCAAACTGTCATCTGAATAGGGAGGCACTGACTTTTTTGTTTATAATTTTTAAATCCGAATTTTATTTTTTTCCATTTTATTTTTAAGTTTTTATTTAAATTCCAGTGAGTTACCATACATGTAATATTAGTTTCTATTGTACAATATAGTGATTCAACACTTCCATATAACACCTGGTGCTCATCATGACAACTGCACTCCTTAAGCCCCATCCCCTATTTCACACCTATCACCCTGCCCATCTCCCCTCTGGTAACCACCACCTTGTTCTCTATAGTTAAGAGTCTATTTTTTGGTTTGCCTCCCTCATACCACATCTTCTTTATCCATTCATCAGTAGAGGGACATTTGGGCTCTTTCCATAATTTGGCTATTGTAGATAATGCTGCTATAAACATCAGGATGCATGTATCCCTTTGAATTAGTACTTTTGTATTCTTTGAGTAAATGCCTAGTAGTGCAATTGCTGGATCGTAGGGTAGTTCTATTTTTAACTTTTTGAGGAACCACTGTTTTCCAGAGACACTGATTTTTAAAAAATATTACCCTACAGTTTGGGGCAGAAACATTGAAGACTATGTGTCAATTTCAACCTGTAATGCAGCAAACATATTTTGCCTGAAGTAACATGGACTTGCATGGGAAATCACAACAAAATCATGCCTGCAACTTTTTTCATCCTACTATTGCCAATTTTTCTCCCCATCCTCTCTCAACTATAGCTACTTTTTTTCAATTTTTGATGAATATTTATCACAAATGCCAAGGTTCAAAATACATTTATATTGCTTTGTTAAAAATGAGATACATGAATAAAATACCCAAACAAATAGAGAAACACTCAAAAGGGGTTGAATTTTAGATGTACTTATCTCAGATGAACATAAGTAAATTGTTTCAAGCATATCGATTTTTGGTTAGAATGGATCTGACAAATTATACTGAAATTTGCTTGAATGGAAAACTTCAGAGGTCAGTTCTCCATCGCCCATCCTTGTGACCATAAAATGGATTTGGGGGCTATATAAAATTCCATTTTTGGTTATTCTGATCCTGTGATTTATTTTTTTTATTTTTTTATTTAAATTCAATAAGCCAACATATAGTACATCATTAGTTTTGGATGTAGTGATCAATGATTCATTAGTTGCATATAACACCGAGTGCTCACCACATCATGTGCCTTCCTTAATGCCCATCACCCAGTTACCCCAACCCCCCACCTACCTCCCTTTCCACAACCCTCAGTTTGCTTTCTGGAGTCAAGAGTCTCTCATGGTTTGTCTCCCTCTCTAATTTCTTCCCATTCAGTTTTCCCTCCCTTCCCCTATGATCCTCTGTGCTATTCCTAATAAAAATACTTTAACACAACTAAATTACCTAGTGTTACTTTTATTTTTCACATTCCCAATATAGCAATGATAGGAATGCAATTTCCAAAAGATGGGAAGAAGAGATACGAGAAGAATAAAAGTGCATGAATAAAACAAACTGATATTATTTCCTAAATAATCAAGGACTGAATTTATTGGACATCATGCAATTTAAAGTATGCATAACATCTTTTCTTTGTTATCAAATGTTGTATAACAAACCACCCCAAAATTTAGTGGCTTAACCCAGTAATGATATTGAATCTCCTCACAAATCTGCAATTTGAGCAGGGCTTAGTGGGGGCAGCTTGTCTGGGTTCCACTCAGTGTCAGCTAGGGCAGCCTGAAAACTACGGATGGAATCACCTTAGAGCTTGCACATTCGTCTGACAGTTGATGCTGTGAAGACTCAAACAGCTGGGAGCTTTAACAGGTAGGAGTCTGGGACATGTGGGTGGCTCAGTTGGTTAAGCGACTGCTTTCAGCTCAGGCCATGATCCCGGAGTCCTGGGATCAACTCCCCCATCGGGCTCCCGGCTCAGCGGGCAGCCTGCTTCTCCCTCTGACCCTCTTCCCTCCCATGCTGTTTCTCTCTCTCTCTCTCTCTCAAATAAATAAATAAATCAAATCTTAAAAAAAAAAAAAAAAACCAGGTAGGGGTCCTCAGGCATCTCTCCTTATCTCTATGTGATCTCTAACTGTGGTCTCTCTAGCCCGGCTGCTTCAGGAATCCCAACTTCTTGCACACAATCCTAGAGTTCCTCAGATATGTTTCCTGAGAGAGAATGACAGGTGGAGGTTCAATTCCCCTTTAATGACATAACCTTAAAAGTCATGTAATGTCACTTCTACCACATTCTATTCATCAAGGCAATCACAAAGCCCCACTCAGGTTTAAGGGGAGAGAAAATAGATTCCACTCCCCTTTTTTTTTTTTGACAAGTTTCTAGAATATATAGGACCAGAAATATTATTGTAGCCAATTCTTTAAAAAATACCTGCTGCCTTAGATCTCAAAGTAGCAACTAATTTTACCCTATGCTACTTTCTGCCCTCTACAATCCTAGCTCCTATGCACTGATCTTCATGGAAGTAAATAAATACAAACCATGCAATATACTGGGCTCTATCACAAGTATGTATTTTCTTGAAATCATACGCACATACATTTGACAGAATGGAGTGTGCACACTACCCATGTTCTTGTGTTTCTTATAAAACTGCTACTGTACGGGGCGCCTGGGTGGCTCAGTTGGTTAAGCGACTGCCTTCGGCTCAGGTCATGATCCTGGAGTCCCGGGATCGAGTCCCGCATCGGGCTCCCTGCTCGGCAGGGAGTCTGCTTCGTCCTCTGACCCTATCCCCTCTCATGTGTTCTCTCTCTCTCATTCTCTCTCTCTCAAATAAATAAATAAAATCTTTAAAAAAAAAA
>NC_138380.1:58793258-58824062 GCF_054177405.1 Leptonychotes weddellii
GCGCCTGGGTGGCTCAGTTGGTTAAGCGACTGCCTTCGGCTCAGGTCATGATCCTGGAGTCCCGGGATCGAGTCCCGCATCGGGCTCCCTGCTCGGCAGGGAGTCTGCTTCGTCCTCTGACCCTATCCCCTCTCATGTGTTCTCTCTCTCTCATTCTCTCTCTCTCAAATAAATAAATAAAATCTTTAAAAAAAAAAAACTGCTACTGTATTTTCACAAATAAGTCCATTTTTTAAGTACAAATGTCTTAGCAAATGCAAGTGAATAATTCAATCTGATTTATTATAAAAACCTGGAGCTCAGAAAGTTTTAGAGGGTTAGGGAGAAAAGAGCTGGACAAAATGGCAGATTTCACTCTAGCTCCTAGCTTGTGTTTATGTCTGATTCAGCTAAAATTCAGATTCATATTTCCTTCTACTTCCAAAGCATGAATAGCAGGTAGTGGAAAAGATCGATTAAGAAGTTCAAATGGAAAATAAGAAACCTGTTCCAAGACTGCTTTGGGAGGCTTTGAAGTTCCTGCCTGGGGGGAGTTATGAGACTACACATTTAAGCTATTTGTAATGAAAGGAATGGTTTTCGTTTCACCAGTTAAGCTAAATTCTTGCCTTTGGAAATAACTTTTCTCCAGAACTAGTTATCATGGTCTAAAAACTTTACTTTTTATTTTTTGCTATCATTTATAGTTTCTCCTGGAATTGAAAATGGGGAATTTTAATATTAGAAATCTATAAAAAGAAGTAATAAATTAATATCATTATGTCAGGAAGGTGACTCTTTTCTCTCATATATGTATGTGAATATATGTTGAATGATATGAATGAACATCTACTTTATTTCAAAATAGTGCATAACCCATAAGCATTAAGGAATGTTAAATAATTACAGTGTGAATCTCTAGTAATATAGCAGGAAATGCCCTGAATTTGCAAATTAGAAACCAAAATTTGATTCCTGAGTTCACTCTTGAGTTGCTCTGCGACCTTCAACAACTCACTTAATTAACCTTCCCATATGTAAAAGGGAGATGTTAACTGTCTTATTTCTTGCACTACTTTGTTGTGAGAAAAAAAAAATGGGATAGTTACATTGAAATTGCTTTGAAAAATAAAAATAATGGTATGCTTGCATGGCTCTATAAGTAATACTGGACTTGGTATCTTTATTCTCCAAATCTGCCTGATTTGCACCTTGATAAAGCACATCACCATTCACTCAGTTACCAATCCAGGAACCTGGGGTCATATAGACCCTTCTTGTCTAAGTGCTCCCTACTCTGAGTGCCTTTGCATGCTCTCCCATTGCCAGGCCTACAGTTTCCCGTTTCTGGTGCTAAATAAATCAATTCATCCTGTACAACTTAATTACGAAACTTCTCTGAGAAACACTTTATGACATTCCAGTCATACTAGATAAGTAGAAATTTTGGTGAATTTTAAATCACTTTCCTGGAATTCCTTTTATAATATGCTCATTGATTTAGGTTAAAAACTACCTTTAAAGCATTTCTAAGCTGATAATAAAACTGATACATTAAATGTGATAGGCAAAAATAATTAACCTCTTATTGTTAACTTATCACCCTATTTAAGTCTTAAAAATCAAATTAATACAATCATGTAGTCTAAACCTTCCTAGTTAATATAATAAAACCAGACATTAATTTCAGAATATGAACAAAGAACCAACTACTGATATTTTTAGAACACTATCCTAAATAAAAATATTTAAAAGATAAAAGCTAGAATAAAATATGAAATCACATAGAAATATAAATGAAATCTGGAATCTATATTTTAAGTGATACTGAGCTAAGTCTTAATTTTAAGTGCATTCATTATAACAAATCAATAATAAACTTAAGAAATATTAAAAATACATGATAAAATGAAATAAAGTAAGCTATAAATCATTTCTAAAATCAAAAACCATGAAAAGAAAATAAGAATAAAATGAATTGTTTTAAAAATCACCAAAATATATTAAGTGTAACTGGACTCCAATTAAACCTGAAAATCTCTATAAAATGAGAGGTTTTTTTATATAAAAAACAAAACAGCAGGCAAAGTACACCTGAAAAGATCAAGAACTTAAAAGGTTTTTGGAAAGTTACCCTAAAAATTTCTAGGAATTGAAAAAAGGAACAGATTATTTTCATATTTAATAAACTCTTTCTGAAAAAAATAAGTTTTATTTAAAAAATAAGCCTTAGTCTGTTTTATGGATATAGACCAGACTACCTTGTCTGATATGTTTATACACAAAAATTTTTTGTCTAGTTAAAAAGCAGCTTAATAGCAAACTCAAGCCTACCATTTGACCATCTGACTTCCAATTT
This sequence comes from Leptonychotes weddellii, assembly GCF_054177405.1. Lineage (NCBI taxonomy): Eukaryota > Metazoa > Chordata > Mammalia > Carnivora > Phocidae > Leptonychotes > Leptonychotes weddellii. Next base: position 58,795,597 of record NC_138380.1, read on the forward strand.
TTGGCTAGACTATCCACATGTGGCCTCCTTTCCTTGCTGACAGTCACAAAGGCAACTTCCTTTCCCGACCAACTGCCCTGAAGCATGACTGCTTGTGGTTTTAGATGTCTTCTGGGCTCAAAAATATAAATTCCACACCTGCAATATGACTATTATTTAAACCACACCATCCCCATAATAGTTTCTAAATTTTAAAATACCCAATCCTTTTTGAGTAATACTGCAACAAACAGTTATAAATTATATTGATGTCTGTTTGTTTATTCATTCATTTACTTATTATTTCCAGGCAATATAGCAATACAGAGCCCTATTTTGATGTTTATAAAAAAATAAAGTATCAGAGAAGTTTCTAGGTGGCAGATATCTAGCACTACGCATATGGGAATGAGTGCTGTAACTTTTGAGTCAAACAGCCCACAGTCACTCTTCTTTCTTTTTGGAAAGCCAAACATCATCTTACTAAAAATGCTCATACCACAATTCCACAGAAGTCTAATAATGCATTCTTTCAAAATGAGCCACTAACTCTCAGATGATTCTCAGATAACTATCTAACATAAGGTTTATATTAACATCATTGAACATGACAAAATATGCCAATTTTGACAGAGGTTGACTCAACATATATTTATTAATTGGCGAGTGAATTTGAAATAGGACTCTAAGACCATAAGCTTTTATGTTGTCCTGACATAGCCATAGGCTGCATTCCTTTACCAATTGTATGTAGTAAATCAGACATGGACACTATGCACCTGAACATATGAGCGAACTGTGCATGGAAATGTGTGAGCTCAATTCCAATTGAAATTGATAAGTGAGCTCAGAAGGCTCTGGAGAAGCTTACACATGAAAAAAGCACCACTATATAAACTTTGCTCTTAAACACTAAACTTTTTATAGTGCCAAACTACTTAATTAAGAAGGTCTAAGGCTGCAGAAGAGCTGAAGGTCAGAATAACAGTGTTAACACACCAGAGATGTAAGGCCCATTCCAGACACTCTTGTTTAATGTGATATGGCAGGCATATTTCCCAGGCTTTCATGCTGATTGTTAAACCAAATAAATAGTGGTATATACTCTACACTCCTGAACAGTAATACTTTTACATTATTTTATGAAGGCATTTAAAAAAAAAAACTGTTTCCTGGAAACAGTTTAGTTACAGTAGCTCCTTGGTACAAATTCCTTAGTCATGAACTTATAAATCATCAAAAATCAAATCCTAAATATCAGCAGGTTCTTACACCAGACTTTCTTTATATATGGTGTAATCAAAACAGTATAATACCACCCCTTGGAAATACCTCAGCGGAAAACAATAAAACAGAAACTCAGATAGCTATATATTATTGATAAATTTAAAGTATGTGTCAAGCTGAAATTTCAATAAAATGTGAAAGTCATAATGCACAGCATTGATTTTCATCCACAGAAATTGAGAATTCACTTACATACACCATGGGATCTCACAAATACTTGGAAGCTTAATGCTGAATATAAGATCTGAATAACTGACTGTGACATTTCTCTCCGAATCTTAACACCTTTGTCCTTTGAACTAGTTCATTACCGTATCACAAGTGTTCCATTTGCCTTATACTAAGATCTGTTCTCTTTGAAATCCAGATGCTGATACTAAAGGATGGTTTGGTTTGATTATGTCAACTGTGATCATAGCCTAAATCCCATCTCTTCTTTCATCTTCAGGCACTACTGGATTATAAACTGAAAAAATTGACATTCTATCTCTCTTAACCTTTAGAGATGCTCAAGGAACTACTCCTTGTTTGTGAAGCCATCTAATTGCTAATCTATAATCCTTTTAATATGCTCTGCTTTTTGGATTGATCCATTGCCAGCTGACCTAACACTGCCCATAGCTATATTAATCCTATTATTCACATCCTATTACAAAGTATCAGTGAAACTTTAATGAATCCTGAAAAGCTTGCTTGCCAGACACCAATATTAAGGATGATTACACATGTATTCATTCTCTTACTCTTAATTATAAAGCTTCTGATTGTATTAATTGTATTCAGTGGGGTTCATAGTTTTTCTTCTCCACAGCTATCTGTGAGCAGACATTAGGTTTTGAGAAGTAACAGTTTTTCTAAATGTCATTACCATACATATTGTTTTGATCCTCCTCAATGGTAAATAAATTCACAAGATAAAATGTTGTAATATATTTAGAGATTAAATCCTGTTGTAAGGTAAATAAAGTGTATGGGATATAGTAGAATTAAGTAGGGTTTATCAAGAGTAGATAAAATATTCAAGAGAAAGGTTTGCATTTTGAGTTCCTGATATATTCACAGTACCATTAATCCTCTAATAGGATGGATAAATCTGTCTTGGATGATAAACCCACTTGTTAAGGGGAGTACATTCTCTATTGAATTAATCAGCCCATATGAAAGCGAAAAGTATCATCAGCCTGCCTGAAAAACTATGATACCTTATCATCAATTTTAGTCTGATGAGTGGGTAAAGAGAACAGTTTTTTTTTTTTTCCAACCCTGTGAAATGTACTGGTAATGTGACTACTTTTATTTTTTAAAAATCTGAAAAAGTAGATTTATAGAAAAAAACTATATTGTTGATGATATTATTGTGTTTCATGAAAGGGCAAATAGGGCTTTAAGGTGATTAAAAGTTCTGGGAACTGGAGTTTATGGTTAGGTGAGGAGTTGGAAATCTGCAGAATGGAAGCGTATGTCTGTACAAGAAGAGTTGAGGCAGTACCCAGGAGCTGTGGATATTGGAAGTACCGAGAATCTTGGGAGATAATTAAAATCAAATATGCACAATAACACTGGTGTCACTGCAATCTCCCTCTAGAAAATATGACACATAGAGAAAGTTCTCAATGTAAAGCTATCATTGCCCTCTAATACATACTCACTTTGCCAAATCATAATGATAGCTTGAGTTGTATTTAAAGACCAGAGTTTGTTTTTTTTTTTTTTAAGATTTTAAATAATCTCTACACCCAATGTGGGGCTCAAACTCACTACCCCGCGATCAAGTGTTGCATGCTCTACCAACTGAGCCCCTAAAAGACCACGGTCTTAAGCAAAACTTTTCATTGGTCTCTCTTTGAGACACTGATCACCAGAACTACCATCATTTTGTTTACCCCTGGGTATTTGAGTGTGAGAAAAGTAGGATGTCAATAAAATATAGAACATCCGGTTAAATTAAATGGATATATTTTTAAGGATAAGTATGTCTCAAATATTACATGTGACATACTTATACAAAACAAACATCTATTGTACATCTGAAATTCAAATTTAACTTGGTATTATGTATTTTTATTTATTAAATAAATATGGCAATACTAGAGAAGGGCCCCAAAAGTGTGGAGTAAGGAATAGACAGTCTATAACAATATTACAGGTAATTTTTTAGCTATGGATCTTCCTAGGTTGACTCAACAATAAGATTCCTCCAAAGATGTGGCACTGTGGGTAATGATATTGAAATTATCCATCTTAATGTTTCACCATTTTGGTGGACACCTGCTTTTTTCTCTCCCTGACTTTACTTTGAAGCAGTATTATTTAACTCAGCCTTTGTAACATGATTTTAAAGAAAGACTGTATATAAAAGTAAAGTAATATTGAATTAAATGAGACCTTTCTCTGTACAAGTGCAATTTTCAAAACAGCAAGAGAGAGATTTTACACAGTAAAGTAAAAGCATTAGAATTGAAACTCAAACCAACTAAAATAAATTCACATTTCAACTGTGACCTTCATAGCCCCCAAATGCATTTTAAACAGTAGGTTGCTTTTCTTTTTATACTGGAGAGCTGCATGTAATCATAAAGGAGAACAGCAAATGTATACACTGAGCCAGTTATGTAGGGAACTCGTCAGGTCCATATTCCCCCCTGCCAGCCCTACTTCTTTCCTGATGTGTTTACCTTAGAACTACAACTAGAGTTTGATCAGCAGTACATATAAAGTTAAGGTTCAGTAGACAAATGACTGTTTGCATGTACCCTTTTATACACATGGCCCATAGTCATTCACTATCTCTGGTAGAAAGAGAAGTGCAGTATAGTTTAAATTGGATAGAAATAGTGAGATTTATAGGCATCATTTTCACATAATCCAGAAATTTCACAAATCCCTCTTCTATGGCATGGCTATATTTTATTTGGCAGTTTTGCCAATCCTAGCTTTTGGGAAGTCCTTAATACAAAGAAATTACCTTCATATCTAAATATACAATTTCTTTTTCTGTCTCTCACAGATACTCTTACAGATTTTTTTTTTTACTTTCCTCATTGATTTAATTCAAACAATTCCTCAACCCTCTATTACAATAGTAATTATTGTTTTTTCACAGTACATCACTGTTATAATTTAATGTTATGTCTTATTAGTAACTTGCTATTACAGATATCATTAAATTCTATAAAGTTCATAGCATCCTACAATTACTCACAAATGTTCAAATTTTAAAAACATTTTCCAAGGCTACTGTAGAAATTTGGAGACTAAGACCAAATACATGCTTTGTAATGAAATCAATGTATATCCTGAAAGGCTTGCAGTTTGTGTATATTGAAAAACAAAACAAAACAAAACACACTGTAATCAATGCAACAGGCAACAGATGAGTGGGATATACCAGCCTTACTCGTTCAATCTACATTATTACGAAGTCAGTAAATACAACTATTAACAGCAAATTACTTTCTAAAAAAATAAGATAAAAACAATAATTTAGGTCATTTGCTGAAGGACAATTCATCATCTCCTTTTAGACCAGTATTCAAAACAAGATTAACATTTTACTAGACAAAAAAAAATATTGCATGGTCAAAAGTAGTATGTATTTAGAATTTTAGGAATAAAATACTTTCCCCTTTGCTTCTTTGGGGGTGTATTTTTCTTTTCTATTTTTTTAATTGAGAAACATTTATTTAATCTCAAATGTATAGATCTCAAGTATAGAACCCCTTGAGTTCTGATACATGTATAGACTGCTATAACCACCACCTAATTAAAATACATAATATTTCCATTACCACAGAAAATTCTCTTGCACTTCCTTCCAAACAACTCCCAATCACAAAAAAATAACCACTGCTCTGATTCTATAAGACACAGATTAATCTTGCCTGTTTTTCAACTTCATATAAATGGATTCATTCAGTATGTACTTTTTCCCCCTGCGGCTTCTCTTGTTCAACACAGTGTTTCTGAAATTCAACCGTGGGTTGCATCCTTCTTTTCATCATGAATAGCATTTCATTATATTACATAATTTGCTTCTCCATTCTCTAGTTGATGGACACTTGATGTGTTTGCAGTTCGTGACTACTATCGGTAACACTGCTATGGACTCTGGTGTAAAACTCTTTTGTGGATACAAGTTCTTATTGCTCTTGAGTAAATAATTAAGATACATAGGGTAGGTATATGTTCAAATTGATAAGAAAAGGCCAAGCAGTGTTGTATCTGGAATGTCAAATATGTTCTTAAAGGGTTGTATATCTAATATTTTAGGCTTCTTATGAGTCATGAGCTACAAATAACTCAGTTTTGCTATTATAACACAAAAATAGCCAAAGATAATATGTAAGTTAATGGGTGTAACAGTGTTCCAATAAAACTTTATTTACCAAAACAGGTGGCTAACCCATGGGCCAAAGTTTGCCAGCTTCAGATCTAGTCCAACAATTTTTGCTTTTTAATTAAAGTATTGATTTAGTCCATTGACATTTCATGTAATTATTAACGCAGTTATGTTTAGGGGTTCATCATTGTGTTATTTTTTCATACCACCTGTTTTTTTTTTCTTTGTTTCTCCTTTCCTAATTTCTTTTTGATTAACCGAGTATCTTCTGACATTCTATTTAAATTGCTCTATTAGCTTTTTCTCTATACCTCTTTGTATTATTTAGAGCTAAGGGTTAAATGTGCATCTTGAAATTATCACAGCTACTTAGAATTATTCTTGTATAATTTCACATAAAATGTAAGAACTTTGAAGCAATGCAATTTTATTTACACCATTCCTTGTCCTACTAAATCATTTAGTTTAATTATACATATATCATAAGCATAAAAAGTCATCTTTTACTTAATTTCTTTTAAATAAGAGAAGGGAAAGAAGATATTCTCTCATATTTTCTCATATATTTACCAATTATGGTGGCCTTATACCTTTCTGTAAATCTAAATTTTTATCTGGTGTCATTTCCCTTCAACCTAGAGGACTTCTTTCAGCATTTCTTATACTGCAGGTTGGCTGATGAAAAATTCTCTTGGTTTTTATTTTTCTGAAACAGTTTTTATTTTATCTACAGTTTTGAAGATTATTTTTACTGAATATAGAATCCTAACCTAGGTTTATTTTTCTTTATATTCATCATGCTTGCTCTTTGCTAATATCCTTGGATCTATATCTTGATGTTTTTCTTCAAAATTTGGAAACTTTCAACCATTATGTCTTCTAAAAATGTTGTGCCTTATTGTATCCCCCTCTATCTGTCTAGAACTACAATTACATACATTTCATATTGCTTGGTAATATCTCATCGGTCACTGGAATACTGTTCTTTCTTTTTAAATTTCATTCCTTTAGGTTTACATTTTTCTGATTGGATAATTTACATCAATCTGTACTCATATTCAGTAACCCATTCTTTTACAATCTTAAATTCATTGTTAAGTCTATCTGTTGAAACCTATATTTTAGAAATTATAGTTTTAGTTTTAAAATTTCCATGTTTATAGTTTCTATTTCTCTAATTGGACCTATATATTTACTCATAATGACTATCATTTCCTTTAAATTCTTAAGATGTTTTAGGGAGATATGTTAAAATACAGAAATAAAATTTGTTTTGTTTCAATAATATGCCCATTAATTCATATACATAGTCATATGTATATTCATATTAATATATATTCAGTGAGAATCTTTGTGTATCCATTTGCCAGAGACTATGCTACAATTAATATAAAATATAAAAAGTGCCCATAGAGGACTACATACAGTGTTAACACAGAAAGGTGGTTGATCAAGTATGCTTTGGTAAGATTGATAATAAGCTGGTCAGTGAAGCCCTCTCAAAGAAGATAACAATGCTAAGCAAGCAATCCTGTGAGCAATCCTTCAGTTTGTGATAAGGATCTGGAAATAGTTTCCTTCGCTTTCCAATGATGTGCAAAATGCCCCTGTTGTACTGACTCAGTAAAAGCTAAGAGAGTAATTTAACAGAACTATGGGTTATTTGCACTATTGCTGGTGAACAGACACACCTGCAGTATGATGTGTCATCTCAGGAGGTAGAAGATGATAGAGCTAAATGGTGCTTTAGATTTTACTTTTTAAAATTATTCCCAGTGGAAAAATAACATCATCACCAATTATTATTTTTGTATGTGCTACAATTAATATTGGTGTGTGGTCAGTGGAATGACTAAATCCCTTAGCTTTCTCTGAAGAAATATCTCAAGAGGGAAAGGTATAATGTCTCTAATTTTTGTGGCATTTAAAAAGACTTATGGCATCTCAATTATCCTATAAAAATAGAGATGAACAGAATTAGGATAAATTAAAATTTTAATATTCATTATAGAATATATGAAACAATATTTATGTTAGAACTATATTTATGTTCTTTATGCATACTTTATAACAAGTGTATTTAATCACCTCCTATAATCAATGCAATGAGCATGGTGTATTTATACCTACAACACAGTTCTATTTTTAAGAAATTATTAAAGATAAACACAATAGTTTGTTTCTGTACTTTAAAACATCTATTTATTCAAGACTATGATTCATTTGACATCGATCCTAGCCAGAAACAGAGAGAAAGAAAAATAGTTTTATTCTGGAGAAAAGTTGTACATTACAATAATACACAGCATCAAAAAAGTAGAATTCTTCCTATATGTACTTATATTGGATGGAAGGAGGAAGTGAAGGAAATAACTATATTTAAGTACAAATAAAATATTAGCTTCATTTTATGAGAGTAAAATTTTAAAACTATTTTAAGTGGACACTTTTTCTGAAACTTAAATATTACTTTGAGTATAACATAAATGATATCATTGCGTTCCTAACATTTTATCAAATAATCATCTATTTGTTAATTCATCTATTTCTTAATCATTAATGCAACAAATATGTCTTCAATGTTTCCTTTGGGGTAGGCATTGATCACACAACAGTGGACAATACAAATAAATAAAGTGTGCCTTCATGGAATGTGAATCTTAACATCAGGAATAGAAAATAAGTAAAATAAATACAGTATTTTAGATAATGATAATTCATATGGCAAGAGCTAAGATAGAAGAAGGAAGGAGGGCACAGGATCCGTGAGGCAAACTTAGATTTTATTTAAGATGGCCAGAGATAGTGATATTTAATCAAATACTACTACAAGGGGAACAAGTACAAAGGTCCTGAGGTGGAAGCATGTTTGGAATGTTTGAGGGAGAGTAAAAAAAAAAAACACTGTGAAATGATTTTGTTGGTCTTATAGACTATTTTAAGGATATTCGTTCTTTCTGTAAGACAGAAAGATACTGAAGGGTTTTGAACAGGGAAGTGTCATGAATTGACTTATTTTTAAAAGATTCACTGTAGCTACTGCATCGGAAATAGATGTTAGAGAAGCAAGGACAGAAACTGAGAAACAAGTAAGGATGGCACTGAAGTAAATGGGTAAAAGATAAAGCTCATGACATCCATGCTGGCGGCGGTACTGACTACGGTGAAATCTGGAAATGTCTAAATATAATGTCAATAGGATATATTAACAGATTGGATTTTAGAAGTGAGAAATAGAGTATTTAAGAATGATTCCAAAGTTCTTGAACTCAGTAACTGGGAAGATGGAGTTGTCATTTATTAAGACAGGAAAGACAATGGATAAAGCAGGTTTAAGGGAAAGATCCAAAGTTCATGCTACGTTTGAAATATCAATTAAACAATCAAATGAAGATGTCAAGCAGGCAATTGGATATAGTAGCCTGGAACACAGGGAGAAGACAGTGATATATATATATATATATACACACACTTATTTATTTTACAGATAGGTAGATATATAGAGATATATAGACACATCAATATGAAATAAATATGGCAAATATATACGTATCTAGAAGCATCTATATATTACTTAAATATATATGTATGTGTGTGTGTATATATATGTATATGACTCAACAGCATAGGGATAGTTGTATCAGTTATTGAATCTATTACCTCTTGTCTTTACATCCACTGTTTTTTATCCTACGTGTAATACTAGCATATTTGTTCCCTTGCTGGCTGGTATTGGGAAATGCTTCTTCAGTAGGTTCTAGAGGGACACTGGAGGGGAGTCACTGTTATTCCTGGGAATGTGCTCCTTTTGGCATAGTGAGGCAATCAGGAGGACATGGCACATCTCCATGGGCAGCTTTCCCAGAACCCCAGGAGTTGGCTTCCCAGAGCATCGTCCCTACAGGCAGTTTCCCTGAGAGTTCCATGGTGCAATATCTCAGTGACTTGTCAATCATCCAGTTGGCCATGGTCATTATCTCTCCAATAAAATCTGGACCTCTTCCCTGGGGGAAAAGACTCCTTTTCCATGTTTGTTTCTGTCGTGGGTGTTCCGTCTTAGTCCTAGAAATAGTTGCTATTCCTTATATTTGCATTCCTAAATGCTTCAGAGTTCTTTTCCCCTTAGTAGGCAATCCTGTTACACAGTTATTTGTATTAAAATTTCCCTGTTGAAATTACCATGTGGTTCTGTATCCTGATTTGATTTTCACTGATACCATGGTATTTAAAGCTATGAATCCAAAAGAAATAGAGGGTGTGCCGTAAGAAAAGAGGTCCAAAAATTGGGCCCTATGCTCTTCCACATCTAGGAGTTGAACAGAAAGGAATACTAAGCAATGGAATATTGGGGGAAAGGTGATAACAAGATAGAAGAAAAACCAAAAGGAGACAGAAATCCAAGTTGAAGAACTGTTTCAAGGGTAAATGAATGATCAGTCATGTCAAATGTAACTGATAGGTCAAGTAAAATACTAAGATTTATCCATTCCATTTTACAATGTGAGTCATTGTAACCTTGACAGTAGTAGTTTCCCTGACTGCATAAGAGAAAGGCAGATATACACAAGTTTAAGAATGAATATGAATAGGGTGCCTGGGTGGTTCAGTCGGTTAAACATCAATCTTGATTTTGGCTCAGGTCGTGATCTCAGGGTCATGACATTGGGCCCCACATAGGACTCTGTGCTCGGTGGGGAGTCTACTTGAGATTCTCTCCCTCTCCCTCTGTCACTCCCCCCCCATTCTCTTTCTCTCTCTCTAAAATGGATAAATAAATCTTAAAAAGAAAAAAAAATGAATAGGAAGAAAAGAATTGAAGAGCACAAACACAGGTAGATCATCAGAGGACTTTTTCAATTAAGGGAGGTATTGTAATGGAGTATCAGGGGGAAGGAAAAGTACAATCTGAAAAAGATTATTGCGATTTTATTGTTTATGACAGGAGAAATAACAGAATATGTCATTACTAATGTGAGTAATCCTTTTGATGGAAAAAATACTGATGCAGGGGAGTGAAGCATGAATTACTGTTCCCCAAATAATTTAGTTAAGATTTGAAATCATTTGTAATGGTCATCCAACAAGGTAATGGTCTATTTAAGATTAGAACTCAAGATTCAGGCCAAGGCCCTGACTACTAGAAAATCTTTAATGAATCACACATTCTGATGTGAAATATGTTAAATTATACTCTAACTTAAAACATTAAAATACATTAAATTAAACTAAAACAGTACTTTGTTTTGGAAATAGAAACAAAATTACTTCAAAAAGTTTTTGAATTTTTATCATTGCTTTAGACATTATCAGCATTTAAGGATCATTAACTTTAAGGCAATATAACTATATACAATATATGTGTTCATAAATATGAAAAGAAATATGCATAATTTAGGTGTGTGTATCCATATGTACATATACAAGTAATGAGTAACAATACTTACACTTCATGAGGCCTGTGTCTCCTTACCTTTAACATACCATACTATTACATGTGAATTATTTCAAGGAAAAAGCCATAGATCATTCATGTGGTGTAAGAATTAAGAAAAGTACTGTAATATGTCTACTGCTTTGTTATATTTTCTACTTTTGGACATTATGAGAATAAATTGTTAATTTTTTTCTGACTGAGGTACTTCCTTCCATTTCACACAAAGGAGTAATTATCAAATATGGAGCTCCAAGATTCTCCTCACTGCAGTCCAGCTCCACTCTTTCTCTGAAGAGTATCATTTTGTATCTTGTAAAGGAGATCATGGGGCCACAATCACTATGGAGCCCCTACTGAATTCTTTTGTGTTGCTCAGCCTTGATATTTTCAAAATCACCATTGTGTGAGGAAGTAGCCAGTAGTACTCAGAATCAACAGAATGAACATGAATACTATTCTATCAAGTCATGTGGATCTTCCAAAAGAGTCTCTTTTTCTTTGCTTTATAACACATACTAGAAGTTAAACCATGGGACACTGATGGAAAATAATAATGATACTGATTTCCCCAAGTCAACAGAGTGTTGTACATCCAGCATATTAAATTTTTGTCTTGATTTTCCTTTCTGGAGGACGTAAAGTCTTAGACCCATCTTTTATATCCTTTGTGAAATATGGTAATGCTTTATTTATTGGCAATCTGACTCATCTGATTAATATGCTACAATAAGTACTTCATATACTGACAACGTTTCTAAGCAAGAGTAGCTGATCATTTATATTTGGCTATATTTTTGTTTTTATCAGTCAATTTTTGCATTAATTGCAAGGTATTTATACTGACTTATATAAGCTAGTATCAATAGTGCTCAAAGGTCCCCTCTGGATTTCTGACATCTTCCTCAGCCATGAGCCAAATGAAATCATCCATGAGAAATCTAGCTAACTGCTTGGACACCAAAATGTACCTCTCCAAACATCAGTCCCCCTTCAGGTTCAAAGAAGCACTAACTCTATAAATACATATAGAGTGCAAATAACCTTTAGTTGTCTGCATTTGATTGTCTTGATATTTATCTTTGAATCCCAAGTCATGTATTATATATAATAACACACTGTACCCCAAATAATGTTGTGAGGATGTTTATTATGCAACACCTTTTGTCTTCTTAAAAACCATGCAAGGCCTCATATAGAATTCAGTAACACACTAATCTATACACCATGTAATTTTTCAACATCCTATATGCTTCTGTATCATTTTTCATATTCCAATACATCTATAAAAATAAACAGTTTTAGACACACGGATGGCTGGTTAGTATGAGTTGCACTGAAGAGCTTCTGAAAGATATTATGATGTAACTTTTAGATTAAAAGATGTTTGTAAATATTTATGACTATCTGATAGGAGAATTGATCGATCTAACAAGCTTAAACTGCATTATGTTTCACAAAACAGTTATAACCTTGAGGCAAAGCCATCAAATAGAAATAGCAACATTAATCAAAAAACGTCTCTCCACAATAATTGGAGCTTTAATAAGAATAAGTGTATTGAAGCAAAACAGTTGGTTAACATTGTATACTCTGCTGAATAAGCAAACGTATCTTTATATTTACTGTAATAGAGAGGATCTTCCTGAAAATAATGGACTCAAATCCCTTCTGGAAGCTAAGTTTCACCACCAAACCAGCCCTGCTTCTCTTCTGAATATTTAAATTCAACAAGTATTTATGCACTGGATGACATGCTAAACTCAAGTTTTTCTTTTTTTCCTTAGATAATAAAAGGATCAAATCAATAAAATTCTTACTTTTAATATTGTAAAGTAAATTAGATATGTTTCCTGAATTTGTTATCAAATGGTGAAAATTTGTAATTGTTGAACAGTTGTTGTGACACATTTTTATTGGAAAATTATGAGGGTATAATTATTAAATACATATTGATCAGATAAAAATATGGCCCATCTATGCTATTGTTTTTCCAACAAGTTCATCATAGATAGGGAAGTTCAGCTATAAAAAACACAAGAGAAATTACCCATTGGACTATAACCCATTACTCATTTTTTTTAAATTAATATTTAAGGACTTAATCTATACTATTATTTCAAGGCTGCCAAATGTTCCCTGGTTAAAATAGGCAAGTTTAATTCTAGAATTCTAGTGCTCTCTCGATACAACTACTCAAAACATCTCAGGACACTTCCATTGCCAGCCTCTTTGCTATCATGTCCATTACTTTCTCATTTCTGAGCACTTTTTCCCGTTGTCCTATGTAGAGCATGTACAGCAGTCTTACACCACCTTCCTAATTACCACATATGCTTGTTCTACTCCTTATTTTAAATTGTGAAATTTACTTATGTTGTGAGATATTCTTCAGTTAGCACAAGCCAGGCACTGATTCATACATTTAGCTTTAAGACCACCTTTGTTTTCTCAGTGTAAGTACACACATATATTACATATATGAGTGTATCTGCATATCATTTTCTTGGGTAAAGAATAAATGCAGGTCAATGTATGAATACATAAAAGAATTATAAGCAAAGTTCATCATTGCTGTTTCTTTTATTAACAGCTATATTGTAAAGCATAATTCTCTAATAATCTAAATACAACCCTATTGTGTTGAAGCAGTGTCATGCTTTGAAATACTAATCCGAATGGGTCTCTTCTGCCAAATGTAAACCAGTATTATTCACATACTCATATAAATTTCAAGCTGATTATCTCTTACTGAGAGGCAGTAATGAGAGTAATATAACAGGGAGATCTAAATTAGAACACAGATATTTTTTCATGACAATAAAAATGCAAATGTGATCCTAATTAATTAATATGCTAATAGCCCTTCTCTATTTATAGATAGTAACTCAAGTCTAGCTTGGACTAATACATATAGAATTCCTTCAGTTCTCTTCTTCAAAATTAGGTAAGATTCAAAGTCTACTCTGTTTTCTTTAACTTTTTCATAGAAAGAAATTGTGCTGTTCAATAAAGATGTGATTGTATTAATATAATTGCAATATTGCCCTAACCTGATACAATCCCAGACTTTCCTATCAGGTACTATATTAGTTGAGGAGAAGAAGGCTGGAACACCTTTAATTTTTCAGGCAGAAAGGCTATCAGGAAACTTTTCTTGTGAATCCACAGTCATTAATTCATTTAGATCAGCCACTTATATAATGTCAGGAATTTGAGTTTTTGAAGATGGTGGACACAGAGCTTCAATGTCCTATTCTCTGTGTGTCTGTGTATGTGTATATGTGTGAGAAATTATCTATAATAAAATTTTAAAATGAAAAAAATGCCATTCTTCTGTTATAAAGAAATAGATATGCCTTTTAAAAAATCTCTTGGCACATTTTAGATTTTTTTAAGTGTCTTACAAAAGAAGTTAATATTTATAGTCTAGGGTTGCTATCTGATTTTCATTCTGTCAATTTTTTCCACTCAAGACAATATACCAGCATCTACCTTGAAAATATGTAGAAATATAGTAAGTTTTACTGCAGCTGGTAGAGTATAATTAGAATACATGTTGTCCTAAAAAAAAAAAGAAAGAAAGAATATGTGTTGTCCTGGTAATTCCTAAATAGAAATCTGATATGAGCTCTAAGGGATATTAAGAAAGCCACTCCCTGATAACAGAATCCTTTGCCAGGTTACCAGTTACCAGAGAAAGTAGCAAGGATGAAGATGTGACAAAGAGAAAGTAGTTCCTGCCAAGCAGTTACTAAGCAAAGAACTCTTAGGATTTCACGTTGTTGTGTTACTTATAATAATTCAATGACATGGTAAGTGCTTTCCAATTCAAAAACAATTGGAGCTAACGACAAAGCAAAATATACTATTTGAGCGTGACAACCAACTTAACTAGGAGGGGAAATCCTCTTCTATTTGGAGGAATTGTAATTTTCTCATATAAATAGTTACTATCTATTCTGATGAAGAATTCAATTTCAAGCACAAAAGGAATAAAACATCAGTCTTAGTAATGGATTTCAATCTGGAATGGAAGACAAAAATAGGTGTGTGTATTAAAATATGTTAATTTTAGTGCTTACATAATATCGTAATATGTTTTTAATGTACTTTGACAAACTGGAAACAACCCACATTAACAGAAAATAACAAATATGGTTAGTCTATGTGTCCAGTTGTTAATTTACAAGCAATGATTATTATACTTCCTGTCATGTATTTATAATGAAATAGGAGCAAAATAAATTAATCTAAAAAACAGTAAGGAGAGGGTATTGTCGTTGAATTTATCACCACTCCAAAACCTAAAAGAAATAAATGGGAAACAACATGAAATCCATTTTATATATATTCTATTACTAGCACAAAAGAGTTCAATTGAATATGTGGAAAAGTTGCCAGAGCCCTGGGAAAATGTACCGTATTTAACCTGTCAATAGCAAACCCCATCAGCGTAATGGAACCAATATTCAGGTTTCCAAGTGGGTTGAATGACATTGATAACTCCATTCACAAAGAATGGTCAATATAAAATATGATTTTCTTAATAGAAAAAGGCATAAAACTGATAATTAAATAAACTTTTAATAATGAAAATGTCATAGGTATGGAAGTGCTAGGAATCATTCATACTTGACTTAAAAGTGAAAAATGGTACACTCACTTAGAGATTTCCCTTTGCCTATTTTAGAAGGCTTCTATCAATCTGATTTCAGTTGTAATCACAGTAACTTTATTCTGTCCTTAAATGGTACATAAATTGAGTAAATGATAGAGATATGACCACATGATGAGCCAGCATGGATAGAACTAATCTTTAAGAGTATACTTTTCACTAACTGAGCATCATTTCCAGAGATGCCATGGGTATTATTTAGGAATAAGAATTAACTAAAACACTACATTTTATTTTCATTTTTTCATTTATTCAACCAACCAATATTAAGTACTTGTTTACTAAATGCCAGGCAACACAGTTAGATCCTATGTATTAAAAAAAAAAAAAAACTATTCAATAATTCTTTCCTTAGATAGTTCAGTCACTTAAAGTGGGTATTGAATTGTAGTTACAAGTATTTTGAGGAAGAGCAGATATCTGGTCATTGTTCTTAATAACTTCAGAAAAGATTGTTTTAAATATATAATTGAATATTGATATAGCAACATGATTCATCTGTCATTTATCTATTATTCATATATGCTTGTTAGTGCTTAGATATTTATTTATTTATTTATTTATTTGACAGAGACATGGAGAGAGAGGGAACACAAGCAGGGGGAGTGGGAGAGGGAGAAGCAGGCTTCCTGCCGAGCAGCAAGCCCGATTCCAGGGCTCGATCCCAGGACCCTGGGATCATGACCTGAGCCGAAGGCAGACGCTTAACGACTGAGCCACCCAGGCGCCCCAGTGCTTAGAAATTTTAACATTTCTTAATTGAACTTCTTTTGTAAAGGAGGGACATGTATTACAATAGGGAAGTTCTAAATATGAGCACAATCCTCTGCATGGAGGTACTTTTAATCATTTGTCAACAAAAATAATGTTTGAAATGAATCTAACAGAGAACCTTTAGAGTTTCTGTTTCCAGAGCTATGAAGTATTATGCAATTTGCTATAACCTGGGAGAAGAAGCCATTTGGGCTGATTTATATCATCATACTTCTCCCGAAGGAAAGGGGGGTAATCCTACTCTGCTGCTTGCTATCTATACGACTTGTAGTTTCTTAATGTCTCAATTTCCTAAATTAAAGTAGAATCCTTCCTTCACAGAAAAGTGTAGGACTAAAGTGAAAATGTCTGATCCATAGATGGTATTCAGTATATGGTAGGATTTTTCCTTCACATTTTTACAATTGGCTCAATTTGTAATGCCTTGAAAACCTTACCCATCCCCTAGAGATGGGTAACGAAGGGAAAAAATGTTTGCTGAAGTTTAGATGTGGTCCTCTTGGAATCACTACCTTCTCTCCTGATGGTCAGTAAATGGAGTACAAATACAGCTCAAATGGAAGCCATAAGGAGAAGCCACTGGAGGAGAATTCTGATGGCTGTAAATGCTACATCTGAAATAGCTTCATGTGCTTAATAGCTTTCCATCCCACTCCTACCAGCTACATTTCAGAAAAGTGCAAGTTATCAACTTCCTGCCATTTCCCTTCTCGCATGTCTATCCATATTTTCCCTTTAATCCAACTAGAAATAGGAATAAGTGGTTCTCCTCAAATTAAAGGCCAGTCCTTCCACCTAGACTCCTACTCCTGCCTCCTCCTATGTTTTTTCTTCCTCTACTGGATTTGGCCCAACACTGTTAAAACATTCTGAATTCTATACTGTCTCCCATCTCCCAGATAAGACATTCATGGACTCCTGTGTCCCCACTCCGACTACTGTCCAATATTTCCACTTCAGATTCATAATCCAACTTTCCAACTTCCTGGAAAAATTCCTTGAATATAGAGCTGGTCACCATTTTTTCACCTCCCATTTATTCCTAAACCTACCTTACTAAGGCTTCTTTCTGCCCACCAGCGTGCCAGAAATGTTTTAGGGAAGATCAAGAAACTTTTCTTTCTTTTTCTTTTTTCT
This sequence comes from Leptonychotes weddellii, assembly GCF_054177405.1. Classification (NCBI taxonomy): domain Eukaryota; kingdom Metazoa; phylum Chordata; class Mammalia; order Carnivora; family Phocidae; genus Leptonychotes; species Leptonychotes weddellii. The sequence continues at coordinate 58,813,222 of NC_138380.1, forward strand.
TTTTTTTCTTTTTTCTTTTTTTTTTTTTGCTAAATCTAATAAAGGTATTTCTGTCCTTATCCTTTCTGTCCCTCAGCATTGATGAAACATAACTGAACTCTTACTGCTTGAAAACACTTTCTTTCTCTTTGGCTTCCATAACACCAAAGTGCCCTAGTCTTTTTCTTTTTTTTTAATCTCTGATTTACATCTTCTCTACTTTATCTTCAAATGTTGTAATTAGTTAGTACATGACTCCGCAACTCCTTCCCACCTTCATACCTTCTCCCTAAATAATACCAATCATCCCATAGCCTTCGATACCACACCTTTGCTAAAACCTCTTAACTTATATCTTCAACTCCAATATCCATTCTGCCTACAAAATCATATAGCCAACCACTTTGTTATACACTATCTCTACCTCATCTTCCTTGGTCTTCATAGAATGTTCTTGCTTTTCAGTTGACCCTTCCCTAAGGCATGAATTATAGTTCCCCTTACCCCCTAAACTTTCATACAATCATAAATATATCATTATAAGTAACATTTTTTTAAGATTTTATTTATTTATTTGAGAGAGAGACAGAGACAGAGAGTGCACACAAGCAGAGGGAGGGGCAGAGGGAGAGGGAGAAGCTGGCTCTCTGAGGAGCAGGGGGCCCGATGAGGGGTTTGATCCCAGGCCCCTGGGATCATGATCAGAGCCGAAGGCAGATGCCCAACCGACTGAACCACCCAGGCACCCCATAAGTAACAGTTCATCATTATCATAAATAACCTGGGATGCATATCTCTGTGTTCACATCTGAGGGCAGACCTGACCACTCCATGGTCAGCCTGAGCTCTTGGGGCTCAGCATTAGCCAGAGTCCTGGAATCATACTCCTTCCAACATGTGGCTCCTCTGGGACTTCCTAAGTGCCCCCTCTTATAGCAGGCAAAGCCTGAGGTGAGAACTAAACAGGTGAGTATTAAGATTCTCCCTAGTTAAGAAGATGGTTGCTTAATGAGTAGGAATAAGAGAACACATATATTTGGAGAAAATCCCATGCCTATCTACTACACACGCTACAGGTACTAAAATATCCAGGAAAAAAAAAAAAAAAGCTGAGTTAATCTCATGTCTGCTTGATGTACATTTTAATACTGTTCCTTTTTCCTATTTCTACCCAAACTAGCTGCATAAGACTTCTAAGAAAGAGACATGAGGATATCAAACTTTCTCAGATAGTACCCTAAGCTTTTGAAATGAAGTCATGTTTTTAAAGTGGAAGTTAATTCCAAGTTAGCTTATGCTTTTTATCCCTAGAGTAGGATAAGTAAGTGTGCAATTGATTTTAATTTAATATTCATGGTGTATTACAGCTGCCAGAGAATATAAGAATTTTTTTAAAGAAAGAAAGCACAGCCTGGACCTAACTTACTCTTAGAATTATTGCCAGTGTTGCAAGGACACTCTTGAATACTAAAAAGCATGGATATAGGAAATAACTGTATAAACACATTTTTAAAAGGTAGTGCCTACAACAAACATTCAAAGTAGTTATGTGCTATACAGACCTCAAACTGAGCCTTTTCTCTATGTCATGATAACTCAGTATAAAAATAATGCTGTAGCGTCTCCTGATACAAATTTCTGCCTGAAACATCTTTACCCATTATTATTTTAGAGTTGCTAGTTCAAATACCATTTCCTCAGAGATGACTTCTCTGACCACTTAATTGGGCACAGATCCCCTTCCTCCCATAGTACTTAGTGCTAAGTACTACATGCAATTACCCTGTTTATTCACGTGGGTTTTTTTTTCTCTCTCCACCACAGAACACACTCAAATATATGCTCTGCAAAAACATGGACATTGTCTAATTTCATCAGTATAGCAATGACAGCCATTCCCCAAATATATATATAACACATGCCTGTATGACACTGAACTATTTAACTTTTTCTAACAGTCAGTGTCCTCATCTGGAAAGGGAGTCTAAATTTTACTCTACAAGATTGTTGGGAGTTAAAATGAAAATAAAACGTGTGAAAGTATTTTATACATAAAAAAAAATCTTAACCTATAAATTCAAACTGCAAATAAGTATGATACTATTCTTATATATAAAAAATTAGGGGTGTCTGGGTGGCTCAGTCATTAAGCGTCTGCCTTTGGCTCAGGTCATAATCCCAGGGTCCTGGGATCGAGCCCCACATCGGGCTCCCTGCTCAGCGGGAAGCCTGCTTGTCCCTCTCCCACTCCCCCTGCTTGTGTTCCCTCTCTCGCTGTTTCTCGCTGTGTCTCTCGCTGTGTCTTTCACTGAGTCTCTGTCAAATAAATAAATAAAATCTTAAAACAAAAACAAAGGGGCGCCTGAGTGGCTCAGTCCTTAAGTGTCTGCCTTGGGCTCAGGTCATGATCCCAGAGTCCTGGATCCAGCCCCACATCGGGCTCCCTGCTCAGCGGGAAGCCTGCTTCTCCCTCTCCCCTTCCCCCTGCTTGTGTTCCCTCTCTCACTGTGTCTCTCTCTGTTAAATAAATAAATAAAATCTTTTTTAAAAAACTTAAACTTTTCAGTTTTTACTTTCACTAAGTTACTAGAACCAATATGAAACTGGTTAATACCTATGAGTTCCTGGCTTACAAGGTACAATATAAGGGCTATATTAGATGGGCCATTATTAAAAAGGCTGTGTTATCTAAGTCATATATATGGCTCATTTTCCTTCACCACTTATGAATTTCAGGTGCTTTTTTTTTTTATTTTACTTCTTATAAGCCTTGTCTCAATGTCTCAAGTTTTCCTCCTCCACTCCTTCCTACTAATCTGCTAACTTGGATATGGCTGTTTAATAAATACTGAACTAGCAATATATCCTGGTTATGGCAAATCCTATTGGCTCATTTTCTAGAAAGGGTTTTGACACTTAAAATAATATTCCTTGTACAACCAGGTCTAATACTTTTATCAATTTACAAAGGGGCTAGTGTTTTGATACCCACTCTCTCATTTTATTTTTAACCCAAAAATTCAGAGAGCAAACAAGAATGCATATGACAGTTTTCTTTTGATCTTCACATCAACAGCAACTTTGTTTTTCCCAATAATAAAATAAATTGGTTGAAGTCATTGAAAAGCAAGTAAGAAGGATATAAGAAACACAAAAGAGTAAGTTTATAATGACATATTTTGCTTTTATAAGTGAGTTTTAGTGCAAAGATCCCAACCATGTTTTGCAAATGTTTTACTACTCCATAGGATTTTAGAGATTGAAAGGATTTAATTGGATATATAAAGACTAAGAAAATTTTAGGCCATACTTAAATGGCTTAGCTGTATAAACAATTCACAATTGAGGGAGTTCGTCAGATATACCAAGGAAGATCTCTCAGCAGTCTCTCAGATCAGAACACATCCACGAATGTCACCTGCCTTAAAAGCCTTGCATGACCTTGCTAAGCACTTTGGTTCATATGAACACACAAATCTCTCACCTTCCTGAATACATTTCTTAAATATTTCTCTCCCGCACTACACTGAGAACTCCTGGAAGACAGAAATCCTTTAGATTTTTCAGTTGAATAATCCTTGAATGACCAGAGTTTTCATAACATGTATCTATTTTACAATGTTGTTATATGGGACTGTCCTGGGAACCTGCGCAGATTTATGGGTCATTTCCCCTCATTACTTTATGCACCCCCAGACTGTTCTATTTTCTGAGGCCTTACATTTGTTTGGAGACATTTTTCCTCTCCTATCTCTGTTGTCACATTACAAGTACCTGTAGCAACACTTACTACTCTTATGTCTACTTCAATATATATACAAAAACCACATACATACCCCCCAGATTAAAATAAGACTGTGTAGTCACCTCCTAAGCATTTGCCTGGCTATGACTCCTGGGGAAGGACTTTGTCACATCTGTCTGGGCTCTTCTGTGACCTTCCTTACTGGCCATGTTTCACATATCTCAGATGGAATTCATTCACCATTTCACTGACTATTATGTTTAGGTTTATTTCATAGGTGAGAAAGCTGAGGCACAGAAAGGGTTAAGCACTTTGCTTAGGCACACCCAACTACTAATGGCAAAGCAGAGACCAGCCTCAGCTCTGCCTGACACCCAACCTACTATCCTCCTCATTACTGCTTACTGAAAGAAAGTCATTGTTCTGTCTTACTATTTATCAGACATCTTACTTGGACATATTTTTTAAAAAGCTACTTGTGACCCTTTAAAATACTTTATATTGGAACTTCTAGACATATGCACATGGATGATATGCTTGTCCTAACATAAAACTAGGGGAGATACAATTCCCCAAACTGTGAGAAGTATACACACACCCACACTCATACATCCGAAGAGTAATGAATACCAAGCAAGATATCTGTCAAAATACCTAAAAATAGCCTTACATACTTCAAGAATTTAGGGCTTGACACCAAACAGTAAAACTTGAAACAAGAGCTTGCCAAAGACTTGTCATCTATTAGAAGGTCACTAAATATGAATTCATTTATTCAACAAATAATTCTGGAAGCACATTTACATGTCAGGTGATATTCGAGGCACTGGGGTGTAACAGTGAAAGACAGCTGAGTCTGTGTTCTCATGGACTATATGTATGTTTTATGTTTTAGCCTCAATGGCTCTCATTCTGATCTTTAAATAAACCAAGGTCTTTCCCACCACTATTTTAGAGACTGAAAGTCTTATCACATGCTTTTGCCCTTCATCTGGAATGTTTTCCCATACCACCAGCTCAAGCTACAATCACAAAATCCATTTTACCTGGCTAGCTCGTATTGATCTCTCAATTCTAAACTTAAATATCACTTCCTCTGCCAAAGAATATGTTTTCTTCTCATCAAAATTATGTCCTTGTTTGCATATTTGTTTAAAACCTGTCTCTCCACTGAGATGTAAATCCTAAGATGCAAGAGTCTTTCCTGTTTTGTTCACCAGTTGGTATCCAGCACCTAGCACAGTGCCTGACACAAGTACCCATATGGTTTTGTTCTTGTTTCTTTTCTTATCAAATACTGAACCAGCACTATCAAGAATTCTGGTTCCCTTCCCCCCTCAAGATCAACCACAGAGGAACAAAAGAAAGGAAACAGCACATAAACAAACTTGTGAGAAACTCATGGGTTGATGAGACAGTTTTGTGCTGGTATGGCTTAGACTCAGAGCAAGGGGGAAGCCAGGAAAATTGCAGGAGTTTAAATTAAAAGGCACTGTTAGAGTTTTGGTTTTTCTTATTCATGCAGTTTCCTTAGAACCAACAGTGCTTGTCTCCTAATAGAGACTCATACCCTTTTGCCCAAGCATTTTCACAAGTAAATCAGTACCGTACAAGTGTATTTTGCGTTTGAGAAACTGTGAAAAAGATAAAGATACATTTCCTGGAAGCAAAGGAAGATGGACAACCAGTATTTGCCAGTATATACTGGAGCATATTTTCTGTACCAAATTACAAAGTGTTACACTGTCTTTATCTTGTTCAATCCTGTCTTGATTTACCCCTTAAGAGAAGAGCAGGAGTAATCACCATTTTAGAGACGAGTAAATTGAGGCTTATAAATTACTTATCCATATTACAGTGTTACAGTGATATAAACAGAATATAAACCTATTTATATATAATTCCAAGGCACATGCTTTTTCTAACACACTAAAATTCTATTAAGATACTCAAAGTCATAATACAATGTATAACACCACAGATTATGTGGTGTTCTAAAAGTATTATAAGCAAATATCCCATGAGTCAATAAAATTTTTGTCATAGATTGATTGCTGTTTTTATATTTGACACTGTCCAAGAAAATTCTATCATCCAATAGTCATCACTGGTCAGATTATCTAAGCAATAGAGTGCAAGTGATAGAGCAAGATAGTCATATAATTTAGACCTAAAAACCCACTCTAGCTTGAATTATGTTGGTAAAGTAATCTTTACCCTATATCTAAGAAACAGTGATTTACTTCAATCACCTTGTGTTTTTGAATAGGATTCTAGTTCTTCTGTGATACTGTTTTTTAACATCACCTAGCAAAAGAATACTATAGACACCACTTAAAACATTGCTAGAAACTCTTCCTACCCATTTGCTTTATGGCTCTAATAGATCCATGAAAGTTTAAACAAACAACAAAATAATGTTACCCAAAGAAGAAAACCTCTTAGTTTGCCATGGCTAATTTATGCTTATATTTTTTTCCTGTATTGAAACAGAATTAAATATTAAAGAAAATGACCAAATATGGGTGAACTTAAAAAAAAAAAAGTTGTAGGGTTAGAATTTAGTTTAGGTGACAACTATTTGCAAACTAAGATTTTTTTGAAAACATATATTAGTGATAATGCTGATTTAATACTGTAAGAAGTGCACACATCCATTTGCTATAAGTTCAGGTGCCCTTTTCTTACTTTTCCTTCTCCAATCTTCCCTTCTCCCGGAATGTCATTATGTATACTACAATATGTTAAAACCATGAAACCATGGTTATTTGATTTGGCCATTAACCAATGAGCAATTGTCCATGCTGTGGTCCTATCATTTCAGATGTCTAGATGTGACTAACAAATTGAATTTTCAGGGGTGTCTGGGTGGCTCAGCTGGTTAAGCAGCTGACTCTTGATTTCAGCTCAAGTCATGATCTCAGGTTCCTGGGATCGATCTGCCCCACCCCATTGAGCTCCCTGCTCATCACGGAGTCAGCTTCAGGATTCTTTCCCTCCTTCTGCCCCCCCAACTCTCTCTCAAATAAATAAATAAATCTTTTAAAAAATTAAATTTTCATTTCAGACTGAAAATGAAAGGGGGAAGCTGGTGTCCCCTATTATACCATCTTAAGGTATTTAGCCACTTAGTCATTTTTAGAAGAGAAATCCATTTGTAATTATAAAGGCTACCAGGGCGCCTGGGTGGCTCAGTTGGTTAAGCGACTGCCTTCGGCTCAGGTCATGATCCTGGAGTCCCTGGATCGAGTCCCGCATCGGGCTCCCTGCTCGGCAGGGAGTCTGCTTCTCCCTCTGACCCTCTCCCCTCTCATGTGCTTTCTCTCTCATTCTCTCTCTGTCAAATAAATAAATAAAATCTTAAAAAAAATATATACAAAATATATATAAAGGCTACCATTCAGTTCTATTCACTGCCATCATTTTAAGTGATCAGTTGCTTGATCCTGACTCAAAATCCTCAATTAATTTCAACAGCAATTCTGAGTATGTATTTAATACCAGGATCAAGGGGGAAGGATTCCATTCTCATTTCACAGCATCTTCTACTGCTCCCAGGAATCATTTCCCTAAGAGACAACTACCTAGATAGACTGAAACAATTGTGAAGGGTTGCTTTGCATCAACTTCATTTTTAACTACTAATCAGAGAAACCTAATTAGATGTGCTATTTTCTTATTCCTCAATTTTTCAAAGCAGAGACTTAAAAAGAATTCTTCCTCACTTGTTCCAATTATCAAGTCTGGTTTTAGTGCAGATATAAAATTTGGGTGTTGATTTCCCTGACACCTTAAATTAAAATTTTCAGGTGAAAAAAAAAAAGTATTAGAAACTTAGTTATTTGTAATAAAATTATTACAAAAATTAGCTCCACTTGACTAGACTGCTTTAGAACTAAAGCTTTGAAACCTGTCACAGGTCTTAAAAATAAAATTGCTTGAGTAGCTGAGGAGAACTGTATTAAAATGCAAATTTCCAGCTGTTAATATTTCTTCAAAAACCAATAATCCCTCAAGGCCAACAATATGTCATAATACTTAATGGAAAAATATCCCTTAGGCAGAATGGCCTTTCTAAGTTGACTTTTGATTAAACTTAAAATATTATATGGCAAAAAAATTAAAGTAAAAAAGGAACATAAATATAGAACTCAACTGAAATGTCATCCAGTATGTAACTAAATGGAAGGGAGGGAGAGACCCATCTTGTGTCACTAATTTGTGAGTAATACATTCTGCTTGAAGATTAACCAACTCATAATTGGTAACATAAAATATATAACTCTTCCCAAACAGCCCAATAATGATTTCTTTGTGTTGATTTACGTATATGCAAGAATGTCCCATTTTAGACCTGGTTAAGAATAATTTTTGGCAACATATACTCAACGGACAAAATGACAAAAACTAGATATAAGAATTAAACAGCTATATGTATTTTTTAGCTAAGATTTCTAGAGGTATTAGAATACAAAAATACAGAGTTTGTGGAGAGTTTGCCCATTGCTGTAATACTATATAGGATTTGCAAAAAATAATACCCAATTAAATAATTTTATGAAAATTTTGAATGTTCAGAGAAGTTGAAAAAAATGCATTGCATTTCTATGTGTCTCCCACCTAGATTCTACAAATAATATTTGTACTTGCTCTGTCACATACCTAAGCATTGGTACATTATAATAAGGGTTTCTTATTCCAGACTGATTGGTCCTGAATTGGGAAAGGTCTAGCCAATTCACTGGTCAATTAACTCAGTGGTTAAAAATGGAAAGACTCTCCTTGATATAAAATTTTCTAAAATTCACATTCTGAGTATTTATATTAGGACAATGTCCACATATGGTTAAGGTAATTCAGTCAAATCTGTGATCTAAATGTGTCTGTAAGTCTACTTAACCCAAATGATGCAAATACATAAATGGAGCACATATTTTAAAACATCTTTGAATTTCTCATCCTCTAGACTAGATCAAGGTTTTTCTTTGTTTAGTTGTTTAACATCTTTGAGAAATTAATTAATCCAATTCAATAATCTTCAATCCAACGTAGGTAAATATCTCTAAAATTTGTCCTGCTATCCAAAATGCTTTCTGTCATATCAGCTGCAATTATTGTGCTCTGAGGTGTTATCTGTCAACTAATGGCAACAAAGGGAACTAGTTATAAATGAGTATGTGTGCTTGTGTATGTGTTGACCCATGAAAACCGAAACAGCCATTCTGTGCTAGACAACCTCACAGGTGCAGCTGAATATAAGTGGCCCCAGATTACAAACAAATGACAAGTTAGTACGTAAAAAGTAATGTTTTAGATCCGAAATATTCTGATTAAATAAACCACAAATGGTGTTTGCAGTTGAAAAAAATTCTATCTATAAAGGAGCTAAAACTTTTCATTTAACTTATTTCATAATAAATTTGGTTAAATGAACAAGAGTTTTTATGTAACCTCAAATATACTTAATGCTAATTAGAATGATCTTTAAGACATGCCTCTTCTACAGGATATAAAATCAATGCACAAAAATCAGTTGCATTTCTATACACCAACAAGACAGAAGAAAGAGAAATTAAGGAGTCGATCCCATTTACAATTGCACTCAAAACCATAAGATAACTAGGAATAAATCTAACCAAAGAGGCAAAGAATCTGTACTCAGAAAACTACAGAATACTCATGAAAGAAACTGAGGAAGACACAAAGAAATGGAAAAACATTCCATGCTCATGGATTGGAAGAACAAATATTGTGAAAATGTCTATGCTACCTAGAGCAATCTACACATTTAATGCAATCCCTATCAAAACACCATCAACTTTTTTCACAGAAATGGAACAAACAATCCTAAAATTTGTATGGAACCAGAAAAGACCCTGAATAGCCATAAGAATGCTGAAAAGAAAAGGAAAGCGGGTGGCATCTGGACTTCAAGTTCTATTACAAAACTGTAATCATCAAGACAGTATGGTACTGGCACAAAAACAGACACATAGATCAATGGAACAGAATAGAGAGCCCAGAAACGGACCCTCAACTCTATGGTCAACTAATCTTCGACAAAGCAGGGAAGAATGTCCAATGGAAAAAAGACAGTTTCTTCAACAAATGGTGTTGGGAAAACTGGACAGCCACATGCAGAAGAATGAAACTGGACCATTTCCTTACACCACACACAAAAATAGACTCCAAATGGTTGAAAGACCTCAATGTGAGACAGAAGTCCATCAAAATCCTAAAGGAGAACACAGGCAGCAACCTCTTCGACCTCAGCCGCAGCAACTTCTTCCTAGAAACATCGCCAAAGGCAAGGGACACAAGGGAAAAAATGAACTACTGGGACTTCATCAAGATAAAAAGCTTTTGCACAACAAAGGAAACAGTCAACAAAACCAAAAGACAACTGACAGAATGGAAGAAGATATTTGCAAATGACGTATCAGATAAAGGGCTAGTATCCAAAATCTATAAAGAATTTACCAACTCAACACCCATAGAACAAATAATCCCGTCAAGAAATGGGCAGAGTGTGCCTGGGTGGCTCAGTCGGTTAAGTGTCTGCCTTTGGCTCAGGTCGTGATCCCGGGGTCCTGGGATCAAGTCCTGCATCGGGTTCCCTGCTCAGTGGAGAGCCTGCTTCTCCCTCTCCATCTGCCTCTGCCTCTCTCTCTGTCTCCCATGAATAAATAAATAAAATCTTTAAAAAAGAAATGGGCAGAAGACATGAACAGACATTTCTGCAAAGAAGACATACAAATGGCCAACAGACATATGAAAAAGTGCTCCATATCACTCAGCATCAGGGAAATACAAATCAAAACCTCAATGAGATACCACCTCACACCAGTCAGAATGGCTAAAATTAACAAGTCAGGAAATGACAGATGTTGGCGAGGATGTGGCGAAAGGGGAACCCTCCTACACTGTTGGTGGGAATGCAAGCTGGTGCAGCCACTCTGGAAAACAGTACAGAGGTTCCTCAAAAAGTTGAAAATAGAGCTACCCTACGACCCAGCAATTGCACTACTGGGTATTTACCCCAAAGATACAAATGTAGTGATCCGAAGGGGCATGTACACCCCAATGTTTATAGCAGCAATGTCCGCAAAAGCCAAAC
>NC_138380.1:58824162-58863609 GCF_054177405.1 Leptonychotes weddellii
ACAATTACCATATGATCTCACTGATATGTGGAATTTGAGAAACAAGGCATCATAGGGGAAGGGAGGGAAAAATGAAACAAGATGAAACCAGAGAGGGAGACAAACCATAAGAGACTCTTAATCTCAGGAAACAAACTGAGGGTTGCTGGAGTGGAGGGGGGTGGGAGGGATAGGGTGGCTGGGTGATGGACACTGGGGAGGGTATGTGCTATGGTGAGTGCTGTGAATTGTGTAAGACTGGTGAATCACAGACCTGTACCCCTGAAACAAATAATACATTATATGTTAATATAAAGAAAAAAAAAAAAAGACATGCCTCTTCTAACTATTACTTCCTCCTTCTATTTTTTTTTTTTTTTAAGATTTTTATTTATTTATTTGACAGAGAGAGACACAGCGAGAGAGGGAACACAAGCAGGGAGAGTGGGAGAGGGAGAAGCAGGCTTCCTGCTGAGCAGGGAGCCCGATGTGGGACTCGATCCCAGGACCCTGGGATCATGACCTGAGCCGAAGGCAGACGCTTAGCGACTGAGCCACCCAGGCGCCCTTCCCCCTTCTATTTTTATTCACAAAGTCAGAGTTGGGGGCGCCTGGGTCGCTCAGTCAGTTAAGCGTCTGCCTTCGGCTCAGGTCATGATCTCAGGGTCCTGGGGTTGAGTCCCGCATTGGGCTCCCTGCTCTATGGGAAGCCTGCTTCTCCCTCTGTGCCTGCCACTCCCCTGCTTGTGCTCTCTCTCTCTCCCTCTCTCTCTGTCAAATAAACAAATAAAATCTTTAAATAGAAAAAAAAGTTAGAGTCGTATATGCCTTACAAAGTAAGAAAATTAATGACAGATGAAATTAGAATAAATCAGAAATCATAGCACTTATAATAGATATGTAATAAATTTAGACATATAATTTTAAATTAATACTTGGAAGAGTCTTAGTTTACGAATATTATTTGTAAAAAAAATAGTAAATAAAATTACTTTATAATAATTCTCAAATTCTCAAGATGAAAAACTTGTGAATATGACAGCTATTTAAAGAGTTCTTTTATATGCATTTTTATTTGTTCTTTATAATTAGCCTGTAAAGTAATAGAGCAAGTAGTTATTTGCCCATTTTATAAGTGAGTAAAGCTGAGATTCGAAATGACTAAGTGATATACCAAGTTGTCAGAATGGTTCCCTAATTCAGACAACACTCAAATTTAGGCCTCATTCCAACAACCTTGAGAATATACCTTATAGACTTCAATATATTTTACGACCTCTGCGTCATTGCTTTCACTATTATTTTTTTTTACTCATCTAAAATTGTACAAAGCACTGTTATTTGGAAACATCATGGTACTAACCATAAGATATGAATTCTCAGGGAAGAGCACTCATGCTGACTATGTGCCAAGAAGTGGGTTAAACTAATACTATCTCCATTTTGGTAATGATAAAGTTCATTAAAAAGAACATGCCAAATTTTAGAAATAAAGAAGCACAGAAAGGTTTTTTAATTTACTCAAAATCCCATAGGTAATAGCAGGCGAAGTCTGAGTTAATGCTCAACCCTCACTAAATTCAAAGTTCCCTCTTTTTCTATCCCAGAAAGTCCGATGAGAATTACTTGTGTGTAGTTTTAGGTGTCAACTTGGTTAAGTTACAGTCCTCAGTTTTTCAACCAAACACTAATCTAGGTGTTGCTCAGAAGTATTTTAAAGATGTGATGAAAGTCTATAATTAGTTGACTTTAAGTAAGGGAGATTATCCCTGATAATTTGTGTGAGCCTGATTCACTAAGTTGAAATGAAGTAAGAGCAGAACTGAAGCTTTCCTGGAGAAGTGGGAATTATATGCATGGACAGCAGCTTTAGCCTATGCCTGAGTGTTCCAGTCTGCCCTTCCTAACAGCCTGCCCTATGGATTTTAGACTTGTCTAGCCAGCACTCACAATTGTAAGTTGCAATAAATGTGTTAATATACATCTCCTACTAATTCTGTTTCTCTGCTTGGATTCTGACTGATACACATTCAAAAACTTAAATGTTCTGGACCTCAGCTTCATAAAGTTAATTTCTGTATTAGGAAAAATTTCTTTCCAGAAGTTATTCCTTGCCTGATGAGTGTTCATCTAGTCCCCAGTACCTGCCACCTCTCTACAGTTTGCTAATCATCCAGTAGGTACTATTTGCATATTTACAGGATCTTTAGCGGTATCCCAAATGCTTTAGGAATATATTGAGGGTTTTATCTGCTTCTTACTCCAAAAAGAAATAGGAAAAGTAGAAGACTGTATAATCACCGAGGCCAAGGAAGTACAGAATTTCAGTAAGAAAATAGTAAAAAAGTATCTAGTCAGGCTATATTCAGTTCATTTATGATTGCAGAGTGAATTCGTGATTCCTAAATCCTTCTGGCTTTGGCATTTAGTTACTCATCCTTCCACTTAATTATCGTTAATTGTATCATGACACACAAGTTGGAAATTGACAAAAGGCCCAGTGAAGGCAAGCAAACTTGTAGGTTTTCAAAGAGTAGCTGGAATGCCATCCTCTACCCAATAAGCATGGACTTCTGGTATCTCAAAATAAAATCATGGCTAAAGAGTTTAGAAATAAGGAATGAACAAATAATGCAAACTGGGCGCCTGGGTGGCTCAGTTGGTTAAGCGACTGCCTTCAGCTCAGGTCATGATCCTGGAGTCCCTGGATCGAGTCCCACATCGGGCTCCCTGCTCGGCAGGGAGTGTGTTTCTCCCTCTGACCCTCCCCCCTCTCATGTGCTCTCTCTCATTCTCTCTCTCTCAAATAAATAAATAAAACCTTTAAAAAAAATAATAATGCAAATAAAATGTAGTTTCCATTTTCTTTAGAAGTCATAAACTAACTCACGCCTATTAACGTTCATATCCTAGTTCTTTCTGTGTGACAGGGCTGCTCAATTATTTGAAAGTTATATTCACATTTTGGTTCCTGTTTTTACTGAGTAGAGGATTTTTTTTCCTACATATCATGATGTTTCATCTCCAAATGAAGACTCAGAAAATAAGGATTCACCTTATCAATTTTACAGATGTTGAAATATCCAGGAATATTTCCTTGATTTTAAAGTGATGAAATTGGCCCATCATGTTCCCATCAATTGCACTGTAATATATGCACAGCAGTTGATAAGATTCTTCATTAGGTACAGGCTATCATAATAAGTAAGCACAACATATAATCTTTACACAATTTTCTAATGCCAGAAATATAACAAATCTCCTCAAACAGACCTCTAAAATTATAATGCAATCCATTATGAAAGCCTCCAAATCCTAAAGTTGCTTTCAAGCATAGTTTTGTGCTGCCAGCTGAGCTGCTGATTTTTTAGCTCTCTCATAAAATATTTTTTTCCTGTTTCTGATCCTCTACCTTGCTGGGCAGGTTCATGCCTGGCAGGATTCTTTAGTCCCAAACTAATTGGCAACAATCCTCCTGGGAAGATGGATTTCCAGCATTTTAACCTCAGACTGTCTGTGATCTCGCCTATATAAGGGCTATTGGACATAAGCAACTCAATGTTCAGTTTGTCAAATGGCATAATTAATGTGAAACTAGATTTTATTGTTGTATTTTTCCTAGGGCCCCCCTGGTGCTTGCATATTAGCATCAGAGTGAATTTCATTATTTTTCTGAGTTTATTATTATTATGTTCAGAACACTTAATCTTTTTTATATATTGAAACTAGAATACCATTCTTTTATTTTCCAAATTGTTCTTGCAGAGATTATGTACTCTCAAAGTCATATTAAATCCTAGAGCAAGGGATAAAGTTTTGTTTTTTTTCCTAATTAATTCAATTTGCTTATGCATATTTGCTCTGTCTACATGGGTTTTTTTTTCTTCTTCTTCCCTTTCCATGCTTGATGACACCTCTCTAAAAAGAAATTAGCCCAAAGAAAGGAAAAATGAACACATGTATGTCAAAATAAGTATGTTCTAATACTTAGATGTAGATGACCCCCTCCCTTCCCACCCTGTATGATTGGTTGGCATGTAAATCAAAGTTTTGAGGCACTGAAAGGTTCTCAGGTGTAAAGTATAATTACAGGGTAATAATAATGCACTTATGTCTCACATCAGTTTGACCTGGAACCAAGACTGACTAAGGAATTTGACCTCATGATCTCAATTGTTTTTAATGTCCTCTCAGTTCTTATTTATGGTCCTCTCTTTAGTTTTCTCCTTTTTAAAAAATTCTGCACATAAAGTATTTTGAAGTGATATTTTATGTAATTGTAAATTTGTATCTGATATAAAGAGGATCTGTAGCTAAGTTCATTATACCAAGTACTCAACAGGTCAATGCTGGTCAATGCTGGTAAGGTGCCCAAAGTGACATGTCTTCCAAAACAAAGCAAAGGTCTGTTTCCATAAAACTTATTTATAGAATATTAATACCAGAAATAAAATCCTTGAAAATAACTTACTTCTTATTTTGTAATAAATAAATTGCAGTTTATTAATGAAGGTTGTCAAAAATCAATTTGTTAAGGAACTGTCATAGAAGCTCAGTCTCCAAAAATCTTATTTTACACAATGTATTCTCTTTGTAAATAACTTAGGGTTAATAAAACAAAAAACATTTAAAATTAAGTTGGTATTGGGGCACCCTGGTGGATCACTCAATTAAGCATCTGACTTCAGCTTAGGTCATGATCTTGAGGTCCTGGGATCAAGCCCCACCGGCTTCACACTCAGCAGGGAGTCTGATTCTCCCTCTTCCTCTGCCCCTCTGCCCTGCTCTTGTTCTCTCTCTCATATAAATAAAATCTTAAAAAAATAAAATAAAATAAAATTAAGTTGGTATTAATTTATGTTAACATAGCACAGTTCAAATCTTCTAAGCAAATAAATTCTGGATTTCAGATAAAATGCCTCCAAATAAGAGTTTATTTTATTTTAATTCATAAAGCCATATTTAAAATTTACATACTAAGAGAAACTACAGTAAGATAAATACGGTTTCAAAATTACTTTCATTTGTATACTTTTATGTATAATAAATTTGTACACCTCAATGTGTATATTTGGCTAAATTAATAAAATTATGATATTCCAAGAGCAAAAGTCTATTTCATATCTGCTTTCCAGAGACTGATTGGGTTTATGCAAAAATAATCCACATAATTTTATGGTGATATCACTATCACGAGAATTATTTACCCTGGCTATCTAAGTAGAGGCTATGAGAAAGAGGAAGCTAAATTTCTGTTGCGGAAATACAGCAATCTGCAGGCTAGAAGACCCAGTTTGTTGTAATTTAGATATATCTGAAAAAGGATGGTATATATTAGATATTGCCTAAATACGATTTTATTCAATGTAATCTATCATGAAAAATGAATAGATCATATCATGATACGATTTTACTGGTGTGACTGTAAAGCAAACATTATCAATCATTTATTCCAGGGTTAGGTCATTAAAAAGAAGAACAAAATCATTGAGCTATTGTTGCTTGAGATAACACTTCTTGAAATTAAGATAACTAGTTCTTTCATTTTTGTCATTTTCAGGAAGCAATGTGATTTGAAGAAAACACCATTTTTTAAAACTCTTTTCATGCAGCAAAGAACTACTATAATTTTAAAATTGCCATTCACTAATCTTCTCTGGGTATAATATCTTATATCCAATAGCAAAGGCTGGCTGCCCAAGAAAAACAAAAATCAGCACTGTTCTGTCTGGACATCATGGCCGATTTATTAATTTGTGAGGTTTAATCAAAGTCCCCCATCCCCACAACAGCTTAATTTTTAAAACCAAATTGCTTCACTGTAATTGTTTGTTCTATAATACAATTAATCAGGAGTTGCAGCTTATCTATTTCTCAGTGAAGATGGGAAATTTTAGTAAGAAAACAGGAGTTGAGTACTTTTATGTTGTTACGTAGCAAACACTGCTGGCAAGAAAATTCACTACTGAAGTTCACGATGCTAATTTCCCAAGCTGTTGAGTGTGCAGCATAAAAAGAAGTGAACAAAACTGGCAATTATTTATGTTGGTGAGTTCTATTCAAATTGTTCCTTGTCCCCTTGTTGTCTCCTCGAAGACAAGAGGGACAAAGTGATATAGGAGTACCAGGCTGGGATCTAAGAATCTTGGTTTGAATTGAATTATGTATGAATTAGATATCTTTACTACACAGTCAAGATGATACTGGTGATGTAAGGATGTACAATGAATAGACTAAAACCCAAAAGTGGTCTCAGGGTTGAAGAAACAAGGATTCTTTTATTCCCAATGGACTTAAGTCTCTAACTCAGGGAACTTGCCCTAATACTTAGTCATGTCCCTGGTGATCTAATTTCACACCTTCTCAATATCCATAAGTATGCATTCTACTAAATGAAGTAACTCTGAAGTGCAACCTGGAAGTGGCTAAAAAGTAAGCGATCAACAAATAATATTAAATAGAAGGGACTCAACTGAAGTGAGCCAATTCCTTGGACCTTGAACTATATCGCTGGTCACTGGCCCAGATTTTACATGACTTGTATTCCCATAAGTGATCTTCTGGTCATTTTCAGTGCTTCTGATGAGTACACTTTAACTTATAAATCATCTGATAGCTGAGTTTAAAAGTTAACCTTTCATTAGCAGCATAGCAATACTCTGAGAACAAGAAGCCCTCCAGTAGTTTTTATATGTTGACAGAAAGAGGCCAAATTGTTGAAAGTCAAGGATTCA
Source organism: Leptonychotes weddellii (assembly GCF_054177405.1). Taxonomy (NCBI): domain Eukaryota; kingdom Metazoa; phylum Chordata; class Mammalia; order Carnivora; family Phocidae; genus Leptonychotes; species Leptonychotes weddellii. The sequence goes on from NC_138380.1 coordinate 58,830,876, forward strand.
GTGGTTATCTTTTCTCTTTCTTGTTCCAAAGACTACAAACAGGATTTTAAAGGTGTGGCAGTTAACAGTATCATGGATGCTCAGCATCTTCTAATCTATCTGATCTATCCTCTTCTCAATCATCCAGAGCAAGGACAGACTAACTAAAAAAAAAGAAACAAAGAAAAAGATAAAGATAAAAAGACAATTGATTATCACAATATTAGCCAACATAAAAAAAAAAAAAAACATACATAGCTTTTTAAGAATATGAAGACATAAGATTTCCGGGAGGAAAAGCTTCGGAATCAACATAAAACCAAACTAGTTGGTGACCCAGATAAGAGGAACAGGAGAAAGATTATCAAGGTGAAGCTGAATTTCCAAAGAACTTCATGGCATTAGGAGCATTTGCATTATTTTTAATCTCTAAAAATATATAACATTTATATATTAGTTTGGACTTCCTCTGGGGTGCAACATTAACAATGGAGTATTTCTGAACTAAGTACTACTTTTACATTATTTTAGCTCAAATGAGTACACTGGAAATTATACAGATTTGGGGGGTGAACAGAATGAGTTTGAATATAAGTTTTCCTTTTTTTTTTTAAGTCTTTTTTATTTATTTGACAGAGAGAGAGACACAGCAAGAGAGGGAACACAAGCAGGGGGAGTGGGAGAGGGAGAAGCAGGCTTCCCACGGAGCAGGGAGCCCGATGCGGGGCTCGATCCCAGGACCCTGGGATCATAACCTGAGCCGAAGGCAGACGCTTAACGACTAAGCCACCCAGGCACACCATAAGTTCTTCTCCTTTTGAACATATTATTCTCCCTTTCTGAGCCATTTTTTAAATCTATGAAATGAAGTATTAATGTTCACATCATAGAACTGTTTGTGAGAATTAAACGAAATCATTTTTGTTAAATATTGAGTAGTTGTTCAATAATCTATATTCTGCTTCCACAATTTAAAATGTATATTAATGAGATAATGCCAGTGATAGCAATATTTGAACTTGCACCCCAATACTCCCTAGAAATCATGGCTTCTAATAAAAAAGTCATTATCATGAGAAAAACCATGATTGTTCATCCTCAAATATGGGGGCCAGTATGTATAAGAGTAAGCCTACTCTAATTTTATTAAGGCACTCCCCAAGACTAAGCACTGCAACTTTGTTTGCCCTCTAAAATTTTTGATGAGACAGTTTAACTACAAAATGCAAAATGCGGGGGCGCCTGGGTGGCTCAGTTGGTTGAGCGACTGCCTTCGGCTCAGGTCATGATCCTGGAGTCCCAGGATCGAGTCCCACATCGGGCTCCCTGCTTAGCGGGGAGTCTGCTTCTCCCTCTGACCCTCCTCCCTCTCATGCTCTCTGTCTCTCATTGTCTCTCTCGCAAATAAATAAAATATTTAAAAAAAAAATGCAAAAAAAAAAGAAAAATTTCTCAAATAAACAACCTAATTTTACACTGCAAGGAACTAGAAACAGAAGAACAAACTAAGCATAAAGTTAGTAGAAGGAAGAAAATCATAATGATTAGAGCAGAAATAAATGAAATAGTGACCAGAAAAACAACAGAAAAGATCAACTAAACTAAGAGTTGGTGTCTGAAAAGATAAAGGTGACAAATCTTTAACTAGACTAGCAAAGAAAAAAATGAGAGGGCTCAAATAAAATTATAAATGAGATATAAGACATAACTAATACCACAAATATACAAAAGATCCTAAGAGACTATTATGAGCAATAATATGCCAACAAACTGAATAACCTAGAAAAATGGATAAATTCCTAGAAACATACAACCTACTAAGATTGTATCATTGGGAAATAGAAAATCTGAACATACCATTAAGGAGTAAGCAAATTAAATCAGTCATCAAAAACCTCCCACCAAGCAAAGCCCAGAACCAGATAGCTTCATTGATGAATTCTAAGTATTTAAAGGAGAATTAACACCAATCCTTCAAAAAATACAAGAAAAGGGAACACTTCCAAATTCACTTCACTAGGCCAGCATTATCCTGATTCCAAAATCAGGTAAGATCAAAAGAAATGAAAATTACAGGCTGATATTCATATGCAATAGAATGAAACCTGACTCCTATCTTACATCACTCATAAAAAAATGAACTCAAAATTAATTAATTTACATGTAACACCTAAAACTGTAAATCTCCTAGAAGAAAACATAGGGAAAAAACTCTTTAATATCAATCTTGGCAATGATTTTTTTGCATATGACACCCAAAGCACAAGCAATAAAAGCTAAAATCAACAAGTAAGACTATATCAAACTAAAAACCTACTGTAAAAGAAAAAAAAAAAAATGAAAGGCAACCTGCAGAATGACAGAAAATATTAGAAAACCATATGATTGATAAGGAGTTAAAATCCAAAACAGATAAGGTAGTCATACAATGCAATAGCAAAAAACAAATAACCTGATCAAAAAATTGGCAAAGGATCTGAATAGACAATTTTCCAAAGAAGATATACAAATGCCAACTGGCACAGGAAGAGGTGCTCAACATCCTAACCATCAGGAAAATGCAAATCAAAACTACAATGAGATATCACCTCACACCTTTTAGAATGGCTGTGATAAAAAAGACAAGAGGTAGTAAGTGTTGGTGATGATGCAGAGAAAAGGAACTCCTTGAGCACTATTGGTGGGAACGTAAACTGGGGCAGCCACCATAGAAAACAGTATGGTAGGTCCTCAAAAAATTAAAAATACAACTGCCGTATGATTCAGCAATCCTACTTCTGGGTATATATCCAAAAGAGAAAAACTCATCTTGAAGAGATACCGGCACCCCCAACTTCATTGCAGCATTATTCACAATAGCCAAAACATAGAAACAACCTAAGCATCCATCAACAGATGAATGAAAACAACGTGGTATATATAATGAAATATTATTCAGCCTTAAAAAAAGAAGAAAAAAACCCTGCCATTTGTGACAGCATGGATGAATCTTAAGGGCATTTTAATAAACGAATTAAGTCAGAGAAAGACAAATACTATATGATCTTACTTATATGTGGAATCTAAAGAAGTGAACTCGTATCAAACAGAGTAGATTGGTGGTTCCCAGGGGCTGGGGAGTGAGGAAAATGAGGAGATGTGGGTCATCAAAGGGTACAAACTCTCAATTGTAAGATGAATCTGTTCTAGAGATCTAATATAGAAAACGGTGACTTTAATTGCAATACTTTATTGTATACCTGAAATGTGCTTAGAAAATAGATGTTAAGTGTTCTCACCACACACATGAATGCACACATACACACAAACACACACACAGTGTAACTGTGAGGTGATGATAGATGTGGTAACTAACTTTACTGCAATAATCATTTCACTATATATGTGTATCAAGTCATTATACTATTTATCTTAAATTTATGTCATGTTATATGTCAGTTATACCTCAATAAATCTGGAGAAAAAAAATGCAAATAAGTCTTTTAATTAAATTAACCCCATGGCCCAATGTACAACTGACTGTTACCACTCCATGTGTTACATCCTCAGTGGATTTACTACCAAATTTGGTCAGCCATTTCTGCTCCCGAGGCATTGGCCACTTGATTAACAGTGGGTCCTGGCTGTTACCACCCTGTCCTCATTGCTATTAGTGCAACTATTTAGGCATCTCCACAAGATGCAGAAATTAATGCACTTCCTCCTATATAAGGTTATTCACTAAGTCCTTCGGGGGGAAAAAAAAGTGGCTTATGTTCAGCTTTATCCTAAAGAATTCATTCTCCCACTATCACATTTAACTTTTTATCTATGAAACGCTGACTTAAAAAAATAGGATACGGGGCGCCTGGGTCAGGTCATGATCCCAGGGTCCTGGGATCGAGCCCTGCATCGGGCTTCCTGCTCAGCAGGAAGTCTGCTTCTCCCTCTCCCATCCCCCCCCCCTTGTGTTCCCTCTCTCGCTGTCTCTCTGTCAAATAAATAAATAAAATCTAAAAAAAAAAAAAAATAGGATACACCTACTGTGTTCCTTTGCTTTCATATCCTTTCCTGTAAAATCTATTCTGATTTTTTGAAATTTGGATTACTGTAAATGTATCTACAATAAAACTGTTCCAGTTTTTTGTTTTTTGTTTTTTTTGCTTTGTTTATTTTTTCTTTTACCCTTTGCTTTTTTTCCTACTTCTTTAACACTACTACATGTATGGCTTCAGAAATATTTCACAATACTGAGAACATGCACTAAGCATTAAAAGGTCTAAAAGAAGCTACACAATGAATAGATGTGCAGTGAAATTTACAAAAATGTGCACTGACATTTTAGGATAAGGCCAAATTGTATTTTTTTAAAGTACAGTAACTAAGGAATATTAAATAACCCAAATCTCATTCTGCCTGCCTCACACATGAACTTCCTTCTCATTATCTCAAGTGAATTGTTTTGTGAACTCTTGTCAGGCTCACTCAAGCTCTGCTAATGTTTTACTGATGTTTTGATTCAATGTTGCAGATATTTGATCTTTTCTCACATTTTCAAACATCTATCTGAGCCTCATAGGATTTGTTTCCATTACTTTTCTCAGTATGTGCCTCAGTTTGGGTAGTGAAAAGCAGGTAATTGTTCACTCTTGATCATTCCATTAATGTAGAGAAGAAAAGGATACAGATGATTTAAATTATGGCTAGTACAATGTATGTAGATCTAATTTTATAAAGTAGTTTAATAATTGTTGTCAAATACATGGGGCACCTGGGTGGCTCAGTCGGTTAAGCTGCTGCCTTCGGCTCGGGTCATGGTCCTAGGGTCCTGGGATCGAGCCCCGCATCGGGCTCCCTGCTCGGCGGGGAGCCTGCTTCTCTCTCTCCCTCTGCCTGCCTCTCTGCCTACTTGTTCTCTCTCTCTCTGTCAAATAAATAAAATCTTTTTAAAAAAATAAAATAATTGTTGTCAAATACAAACAAAGATGGTCTTCTGTGAATTTTCTCCAAATACAATGACCAATTCTGCATGACCTGACTCTGCTTGCCTTATCCAGCACCTTTCATGGTAATCCCTGCACTCCCTGCAGTCATTCTTTGAAGATGCAGTGTCTTCCCACCTGAAGGCCCTTGGACATGTTTTACCTTCTGTTAAATGTGGCTTCTACTCCCTCCACTACCAATTGCTTCTCTTTCAAAGTTCAAACCAACATCACTTCCTCAGTGTTGTCTTCCTATGGCTGTATATAGTTCTGTTCTCCAGACACGGCCAAAAAGATGTATACATATAAAAAGATTATTTTAAGGAATTGCCTCACACAATGGTGGTGGCTGACAAATCCAAAATTTTCAAGGTAGGCTGGAAACCCAACAAGGAGTTGATGTGGTCTTGAGTTCAAGGGCAGTCTGGTTCAGAAGTCTTTCTTCATTGGGGATCTCAGGTTTTTTCTTATAAGACCCTTAACTGATTTAATGGGACCCACCCATATATGAAGGGTATCTCTTTTACTCAAAGTCTACTGACTTAAAGGTTAATCTCATCTAAAAAATACCTTTAGAGCAACATCTAGACTAGTGTTTGACCAAATACTAGGTACTGTGGCCTAGTCAAGTTAACACATAAGATTAGCCTTCACAGATTGACAATTCTCCAATCAGAATTTAGCCAAGATTCCCTGTTACAAGCTTTTATTCCTACCATTATCTTTCTTCATAGCACTTATAATAATTGTACTTCAATGACCCACTATGTAACCACTTGTGTAGTGTATTTTTCCATCTCTGGAATGCTATGTCCATTAAACCAAAAATTCTACTTATCAGTTGTGACACGTTTACAGATGAATCCCCAGGAAACATTCAGTCATTTACTCAATAAGTTTTAGAGTCCCCTGTTAGTAACAGGCACTGGGAATTTAACAATAAAAAAGACATAGTCTCTACCCTCTTACAGTAGTAAGAAAGATAGATGAGTAAATAGGCAGCATTAACACAGTGCAAAAAATACATGATTGGGTTCTGTAAAACCATAAAGAGAAGGGCCACTGAACCTAATCTGGAGGTTTAGGGAAGGCTCTCTGAGAAAGTGGTATCTAAAGTGAGACCTCGAGGAATAGTAGGATTTAACCAGACAAAGTTACATGTAAAGAAGGCGGAAAACAACTCACAGTTGAAAAAATATTTGGAATATTCATGAAATTTTAGAATTCTGTATGGCAGGAGAATATGTTAGGAGTAAAACAGAGTGTCAGGAGAGGAAGCTGAAGTGAAAAGTAGGGACCAGGTTAAAATCACAGCTGCTAACTTTTACTAAGTATTAACTAGGTACTAAATTGATTTTGCAAATATTATTTCTTGTTCTGAAGTGAATATCATTATTCCATTTCAATGCTAAACTGAAATGATTAAGAGCATAGAACGAGTGAGTATGAACCCAAGTCAGCCTGATTTCAGAGCCCATGTCCTTTCCACCTTAATGCAATGCCTCACCAATGCCCAGCCTGGGAAATAGCTAGTGTTCCTTTTCTAACCCTTTCCCCCGGTCCACTTACACATGGCTTCAGAGTAGGATATGATTTCAAACCAAATGAAATGTTACTCTCTTCCAGAACTGAGGATATTTTAATATCCTTGTTTCACAACATCTAAGAAAATAACTAAATAAAAAGAGTAATGTCAATAACCTCAGTTACATAATGAATAGCAGATAAACTAAAACATGAAACCCTAATGAAACTCTGCTCTTGGACTGTGAAGTAATACTGAAACTGTCCTTCCTGCTCACCACCAGAGTTCCAATTTTTTTTACATTCCTGGCTCTAATTCCTCCATGTATGGTCCCTCTGATGACTCTATTAGGTAGTGTTCACATGATTGGTTGGTAGAGTTATTTTTGATTCATTAAAACTGCCAAGTATTTGTCTACATTAACACATTCCATGATTTTCCTACATTAATTTTCTCAGAGTCCAGACTTTTATTTGGTATGTTCAGTGAATTTTTTGTTCATGATTGTAAAAAGCGTACCCAGTTGTGAATATTATACCCAGTGAAATAATTATAAATAGCCCTAAAACTAACCTTAACATATTTGTTATGTAAGGTAATATACAAGTGCTTATATACATACATGATTTTAATTCTTAACATTATTCTTGTTTGAGATATTTTTTAAGAAACTCTTACAAATTTTCCAAAGAGTCAACCAAAACAACTATCTAACCTATAGCTAGCACTGAGCTAGGTAGTAAACACACACACAAAAAGGGACACAGTTGAATCCTCAACACATTAATTTATCTTTTTTTCCATACCCCCATTGTAAAAAGCTGTTAATTCATGTTGGAAACACTAAAAGTCCAGTAGATTGGTGAAAATATAGAATTGCAAATGAGAGGATGGGTTGAAAATTTATGTAACGACCTACTATCCCCCCACCCAGTCTCCACTTTGCTTATCAAAAAGCCATACTGATACCCCTCCCTTATACCATAAGTAAAATCTAGGATTTTTTTTTTTTTTGAGAAACTTTATCAAAGAATTTCAAGGTTTAGGAATAGCAGGCACACTTGAAGATGAGGAAGGGTAGAAAATAAGCTATCCTAAAAACAGGGAATACAGTGAAAATCAATGTTAGGTGATAAGGTGAGGCTATAAAATATAAAGAATAAGAAACAAAGAAATACAGTAGAGGTTCTCTATTTTTGACAGTGGCAGATGGCATTGTTTTGGATAAACTATCTCACGATAGCAACTAGAAAAAACTGGACCTTTTATTTATTTATTTTTTTAACTCTACAACTTAAGCACCAAAAAGCTACCAACATAGCAAGAATTAGGAGGACCAAGAAGAAAGAGAGGAAGCAAAACTAGTAGTCTGAGCCTGGCAATTCTTTTGACTTTCAGGCATTTGCCATATCAAAATGTCAGCTGAGATGCTGAGAATCTGAGCACCATTTTCAGTAGGCTCACAAAAGCAGGAAAGAAAATGAGATTCACCACCTTCCAGAGAGGAGGGTCTGATAAACATACCACACACTGAATTCTGACCATGAAGGGCTGCAGTCTAGGAATACTGTGTACCAGAAATACACTGAACACTGTTAGAGAATGAAATCCAGAATCAAATTACCTCAATCCCCTGATTGTACTGATACAGTTTGTGTGATTACATGTGTCTGCAGCCTGACTATCTTTCAAGAGCAAAAGTAAGTCCTTCCGTGGGGCACCCGGGTGGCTCAGTTGGTTAAGCATCTGCCTTTGGCTCAGGTCATGTTCCAGGGTCCTGCAATCGAGTTTCACATCTTGCTCCCTGCTCAGCAGGGAGTCTGCTTCTCACTCTACCCCCTCCCCACTTGTGATCTTTCTCTCATACACTCTCTCAAATAAATAAATTAAAAAAAAAAAAGTAAGTCCTTCCCGGATGAATATAATTTCATCAAGAGCTTCAAAATATCTATATGATTTTTCATGTACAATTTTGGGCATGCCATAAATAAATGAATAGGGCATATTAAAGACATGACTGAACAAACTTCTTTACAGTTAGTTCTCTAAACTAAGAGAATAATTACTGATATAAACTAAATAAAGCCACATAATGGAATTTTAGGACGTATATTCTAAATATGAGTCATATATTCCAAAAATTAGAAGAAAATACGAAGAATTTTGAGAAAACCATAAACTACAAAAGAATCAAATAGAAATTCTAGAACTGAAAAGCACATAAGTATTCAATATATAGGTTTAGCAGACTGATAGGCATAACTTAAGAGAGAATTTGAAAACTGAAAAGTAAATAAGAAAAACCCATCTCAGACAGATAAAAGAATGTAAAATACATAAAAGAGCTTAAAAGATATATGTATATAGTTAAAAGTTAAAACATATGTGTAATTGGGATCCTAGAAGGAAAAGAGAATAAGGTAGAGCAATATTTGAAGAAAAAATAGCAGAGTATTCCAAAACTTATATAAATCTAAAACCAATTGATTCAAGAATCGTTATGAGCCTTACATGAGATAAATATAAACAAAACTTTAAATAACAAAACCATTTATATTTAAAAATTAACTTTTTTCTGCATGGAGCACTGGGTGTTATGCACAAACAATGAATCATGGAACACTTCATCTAAAACTAATGATGTAATGTATGGGGATTAACATAAGAATAAAAAAAAAGAAATTTCTTGACATCTAGTAGGAGCTCAAAAAAAAAAATTAACTTTTAAAAATGAAGTTAAAACACCTAGGCATTTTCATAGTAAAACAGCTAAAAAATGAAGATATAGGGAAAATATAAACATAACCAGAGAAAAAGAAGACAAAATGTTTCAAAGAAGCAAAAATATAACAAAAAAATAATTTCTTAATAGCAACAATAGAAGCCAGAAAACAACAGATTGATATTTCAATGTACTAGAAGACCAAATAAACAAAAAGCATTAACTTATAATTCTATAACTAGTCAAAATAACTTTTAAAATGAAGACAAAAATTATTTTTAGACAAGCAAAAACTGAGATAATTTATCACCATCCATTAAAATATGTTCAAAATGTTTTTATGCATAAAGAAAATAACCCCCAAATGCAGGATGTAATAAAAAGCAAATCAATGATAAAATATGTGGGCAAATCAAATTCTTCACTACATATTCAATAATAACAATGTTTTGTGGTGTCTTAACTATATATTGAATGACAATACAAGACAGCAATGGCATATGAGTCAGGATGGAGATAAATGACATTAAAGTGTCTTACTGTCATTATATTAAACATGAAAGTATCATTAATAATGAACTTTAATAAGGCAAAATTGTATATTAAGATCCCTAGGTATCCACATTTAGTGGATAAGAAACGCATACTGAGAATATACAAAAATTCTAATAAAAGGAAAGAAGGAAAAGCTAATTGATCCAGTAGGAAAAATGGGAAAATAATGAAAAAAATGAATAGCCATGTCAAGAGAGAAGATATCCAAATGGCCAATAAACATGAATAGGTTCTCAACTTCATCAGTGATCTGAGAAATGAAAATTTTAAAGCAGTATAAGATAGCACCACACACTTACAAGAATGGCTAAAATTTAAAGGATTGCCCATACTGTGTGTTTGCAAAGATGTAGAGCATCTGGAACTCTCATACACTTCTGGAAGTTGGGAGGAAGTTGTATAATCATTTGGAAAACTTTTTGATAGTACTAACAAAATATAAACACACTTTGGGACCCAGCAATTCCATTCCAAGAAATGCATCATTTGTGCATAAATAAATATATAAACAAGTATATTCATAGCAGCATTATTCACAATATCAAATATTAGCAACCCAAGAGTTCATCAACTGTAGACTGGATATATAAATTGTGGCATATTTGTATAAGGTACAATTTAATATTATATAGCTGTGAAAATGAACCAATTACCCACCACTAGATGGAATAACAATAAACGTATCTCACAAATATAATTTTGAGATGAAAGAAGGCAGACTCAAAGTATAAACCATATGGCTCTATTACTTATTAAGTGTGGGGTTTTTTTGGTATGAATATATTTTTATTCTTTGTCTTTTAAATAAAAACCTCAGTCTTCACAACATTTTTAAATCTCATTAATATGGATAATATTTAACACCACCAAACATTATAGATGTTTGCAGGTATTCACTTAAACTTCTGAAACTGGTTTTATCTGAGATGGTGTACTTGCAATTCAGAGCAGCTACCTCCAGACAGTGGCAATGTCTTGCTTTGTAGTCACCCAGGTATGGTAATATAAATACATACCTTGTCCCCTAACTTCAAATAGTTTCCCTATTCACTTTATTAAGTATGAGATTTTTTTTATTTCCATTTACTACAGAGAAGTTATGATTCAGATGTGACACAATGGCAGCCAACATTAGAAGTACTGATGTGGGAAAGTCCCTGTTGTGTTATACCTACCCTCCCAATCCCTTTTCTATCTCCCTTTCCTTTCCCTTCCTACTTACCTCACCTGCCTGATCCCTAAAGATCATTGCTTTCAGAATTCCTGACTAAGTATCCAAAAGTAGCCCTAGGTCTAGTCTATTACCTTTCCCCCATTAATGCCACTTTGATGGGAGGGTCCATCACAATAGGTAGGTATCACAATAGTTTCTCTGGGATTTGAGGCCAGGTGAATCTTAGTTAGATTTTATTTATGTATCCAGCACACAGAAGAATCCTTACATCCAGCTTCTCGCTCTCAAGATCAATTACTAATCTATCTTTTCTTCAATGTTCTGCCCTATTTTAATTTGCTATTTATATTTATTTAAATTTCAAGCCCTACAAATCTTTCCAATATACCAAAAATATAAGGAATTAGTGATTCATAAATACCACAATTCTACTTTAATCAAAAGATCCATTTCCAGTAGAAAAATTAAAGTCAGTCAAAAGGCACTGTTTTTATCTCTAGGTTCACCTTTATGTGCCATTGTTGTCTGCCTGTGTCATTTAGTAACCTAACAAAGCATTATTCCCATCTAGCCAGAAATGCAGGCTCAGAAGTCAACAGCAGTGGTAACAGAAATATCTGTGAAGATGGAAATGCTCTATATCTGCACTGCCCAGTATAGTAGCCATTAGCCACATGTGGTTATTAAACACTTAACATGTGACTAATGCACCTAAGTAACTGATTTTGTAAATTTAATTTCAATTAATTTAAGTTTAAATAGTCACATTTGGCTAGTGGCTATCCTAGTAGACAATGCTGGTCTACAGACTTAAATTAGTATGAAAGTATTTCCCAAGGTATGTTCAAGAGAGGAAAACACTGCATACTCTCCTAGTCTTAACACTGCATTAGGAGAGCACAAGCCCTGAGAAGGCCTGCAAAAGAGAAACTGATCTCATTGTTCACGCCATCACTTTCCAAACATATTCAGGCATGGTGACCACCTATAAGAGTTACTACCTCATGGAACTTTTGTTTTGGGGAACAGATTTTACAAAATGCAACTACTGAAGTTGAATTTAATAAATTAATAATATTTTTGTGACAAAACAGTAAGTTCAGAAATACGTCCAAAAAGAAACAAATTAGGTAGAACACAAGCTTTGACGTGGGATTGTCTGGGTTCAAATTCTAGCGCTGTCACTTTCTGGATGTGTCCCTTTGGCAATTTGCCTTAACACTCAGTTTCGTCATCTGGAAATGTAAAGGAAGATGAGTATCTATTTCACAGGACTATTTTCAAAATAAATGTTGTAACTTACAAATTACTTAGAACTAATCCTGGCACATTGAAGTTCTCAATAAACACTAAGCATTATTATAATCTGTTGTTCTTTGGCAAGGTTTTTTATTCATCATTCATTATGGTATCAATGTGCCCACAATAAACATAATTATGTTGGTATCGACATGATGATATTAAAATCAAAGAGCATCATCCTAATCCACTCCACTTTTGCTATAAACATTTGAATTAGGTGAAGAACCAGAACCTTTAAATTTGGAAAGAGAAAACTTACTTAAATGATTGCTGACTGACACAGAAATGTTATGGAAAAAGTCTTCTATAGAAGTCTAAAATGAGACCTATCAAAGACTGACTTACAAAGGCAACTAGGTCTTCTTATCCTGTCTCTTACATGTCTAAGGACACATATAGCAGCTATTTCTGTTTGAGTAGGAAAAAAAAAAAAAGTAAACAAATATCCATCTGGATGAGATACCATCTTTCCCTCTTTATCCACACATCAACTTTCCCAAATGCATTCTACAAACTAGGATTCTTAGTTATAGGGAGATCCAGAGTTGTTCTTCATACTTCATAATCATCGATTTTCATATGAATATTAGGTATACAATGACAAAAAACAAAGTTATTTATTTTGATCAGTAATCAACAGTGATTTTTAGCAGACAGCAGTATGACACACATATAGATTACATTGATACCATTCAGCTTGGAAGACAGAATAATTATAGGTATGTTTTAAATTTTGTTTTGGCTTGGTTTTTTGCCCATGCTACTCTTGTAATAACTGTCACCATCTCAAGATCCATTGCCTATGAAACCACAGGACAGTGAGGGTAAACAAGCATGTCTTTGGCAAACACTTGAATTTACTTAATTGTATTTATGAGATGCTACAGTTGCTTGGCTAAGAAACATCTTTATTAAATTCTCATAATTCAGTGAAGTTAGGTGTTAGACCAACACACATTAATAGCTTTTTCTAACTTTCTAGATCTCGGAAAGCTGACTGCTCTATAGAAGTCACACACACACACACACACACACACACACACACACAAAACCTATAATAAAGGAGGTTCCTTTACAATAGCTCCTTCCTCAAGGCAAATATTCTCAATGCAAAGCCCATTTATAAATATTTCTTATTTCTTAAAGTTTAAAACAAAATTATGAACTTCATAATGATAAAGGCTGTGTATTTGCTTCCTTAAAGATGATTAGCTGCTGTTTAGAAATAAGGAGCCCTCTGAAATTAGAAAAAAACTGGAGCCACAGGAACTTCTCACTGCAGAAACCTACAAAACCAACATATGCTCATCAATACCTTGACACTTACTGGAACATTCATTCTGGACAAATTTCAGAAGTATAAAAGTTTATTAGTGAGAGTTGTCAAATTTTTGGATTAATACAAAAAATTAGGTGCTTTCTCTTCTGACTCAGTGTTCTGTGGCTACTTTTCAGCCCCCTAAGGTTTCTAGTTCCTTCTTACAGGAATTCAGCCTGCCTGGCAGGGGGAGTTCTGCTGAGGGTCAGTATATCATCAGCTGAACTGACTGATCTGTTTGTTCCGTGTAAGCAAAGCCTGTGTGAGGCCATTCTGAGAATCTAAGCCATGGTTGTGAGAAGGATAGCTAAAGAGTATGCTTGTTCCCAGTTCTCAAGTGTAAGGTTAGGTTATAAATAAGAAGACAAATCATAAAGATAAAACCCAGTAAAAAAAAGGGGGGGGGGGATTCCTAAAACTCTAAGGGACATGGTGCTAAATAGGCTAATTATTATAATTATTAGATTATTTCATTCATACATTCATTTATCCACTAATTCAAAAGTGATGATTAAGCATCTCCTTTGCACTAGGCATTGGTTTTAGGGTGGTGAATAACATGTACCAATGGACAAAATATCTACATCTTTACATAGTAACAATTCATTTAGGTCATAAATTCAATCACAGTAATGAGAGAAGTTCAAATAATGCACAAGGCTTCCCTCTCATATCTTGGGAAACATGGAATCAAATTTCCAAGTTAAAACAGACCTTAGAGGCATGTGGTTCATAATCCATACAGGTGAGAAAAGTGCAAAAAGAAAAGTCCAAAAAGCTCAAAAAAGTGAAAAAAGTGCACCTTGCTCAAGTGCATGTAGCTGAGTCATTCATTGGTGAGTCCTAATTAGATGACAAGTCTCTTAAGTCTCAGTCTAGGACTTTTTCCACTCTAAAATATTTTTTTTGTAGTCTTCTGTAAATAATGACCCTTTCCATCACCTTTGGACATTGAACTCAAAGAATGACTCAGATCAGACAAGGATAGAAGAGTTGTATCTTGACAGAACACCAAATGAGATATTGGTGGGTAGAGGAAACTTTGCTGTATCCTTAAATCATTTCATTGACACAACTCCAACTGAGCAGAGAGCCAGCCTTTACTTTGTAGCTCTTGTTATCAGGGTTTCCTCTAAGTAGTGGTATGGGGAGAAGAAAAGAAAAAAATATGTCTGGTTGCCCAGCACTGCATTCTAGAACAGGCAAACTTTTTCCATAAAGAAACAGAGAGTGTATATTGTAGGCTTTGTAGACTAAACAATCTGTATCACATATTTAACACTGCTGTTGTAGCATGAAAGCAGCCACATACCTAATAAGTAAATAAGGGCATGGCTGTATTCCTATAAAACTTTATTTATGGATACTGAAATGTGAATTCCATGTAACATTCACATGTCATGAAAGTTAGCCTTTTGATTTTTTCAACCATTTAAAAATGTAAAAATTCTTAGCTCATGAGCTGTACATAAACAGGTGGTGCATATTTGTTTGTCAACTCCTGCTCTTAGAGGAACATATAGATAATCCAACTGCAACACAAAATGTACATGAGAGAAAAAAAAAAACTATTTTGAGTCCAGTATTGCAATATCCACTAAGACATTGTCCTTTATAATCATAGCTGCCACTCAGATATATTTCTTAAATTCTTTCTGAAAAAAATATTCCCAGTCTTTACAATACTATAAACTTCTTAATGCAAGAGGCTCTTTCTTTTCCTTCCTTTGCACCATGATCTAGAAGCTCCAAAGCCACTGTCCTTGTGATTGAGCACGGCAAGTGCAGTTTCTATAGTCAAAAGCTGTGCTTTTCTTCTGCCTACCCTTAGCCTAAATGGCACCCTATTATACCAATCAGAAGTGTAACAAAAAGTTTCAGTTCTTTCCAAATCTAAAAGAATGATCTGTGGCAAATACATAATGCCCTTACAAAGCCCAAGCAAGGTAATTTGAGAAAAAAAAAAATGTAATGAGTTTCAGGTTCATGAAATGTGATATTGACAACACCAGAAATAAATTGCTCCTATTTAACTGCAGTCTAGCTCAAAAGAGATGAGCATAAGCCATGCTCCAATAATGCAGCTGATGCCGGACCCTGAGAGACACAGTCTATTAAGACCAAAGTGCTATTAAGGAGACAGACTTATACTGCAAAGTTGGAAGGGGTGGAGGAGAGGAAGAAAGCCTCAATCTATACATCTCAGGGACTTGACAGCACTGGGCTTCTTATAAATCTGTCTAAGTAAAGTTATTAAGTGGCTGAGAAACGTACCACTGGCAGCCAACCTGGGACAACAATGGAAAATGGATAGCCAATAGACAAGACAGACAAGTAAAAGGACCAGGAAAGATGCTTGCTCACAGATTCTGAGAGGTAATAAACACTGCAAATGGGATTTGGGCTTCATCTCTCAGCACCAAGAAATAGCGGATTCTGAATAGACTACATGGCTGCATTTCACCTGCTATTTCCTAAATATGATTGGGCAAGAAGATCTGAATTCTATTGGAAAATGGTCTGGAATTTGCTAGTTATAATAAATAAAGACACCTCCCCCTTCTCCCCTCAAAAAAAGACTCAAAGAAAGCTCAATTTTCATGCATTCCAAGAAAAAATTAATAATAATAAAGGCAGCACAATGTATGCCTCACTTCTCAATTCCTGAGGCTTAAAAGGAAGCCTACTATACAAAAATGAAAATATGAGCAATATAATCAATTAAGCAGAAAACTAGTCATTTAGTAATATATAGAATAAGACAGGGCGCCTGGGTGGCTCAATTGGTTGAGCGACTGCCTTCGGCTCAGGTCATGATCCTGGAATCCCGGGATCGAGTCCTGCATCGGGCTCCCTGCTCAGCAGGGAGTCTGCTTCTCCCTCTGACCCTCTTCCCTCTCGTGCTCTCTATCTCTCATTCTTTCTCTCTCAAATAAATAAATAAAATCTTAAAAAAAAAAAAAAAGAATAAGACACCAGTTTGCTCATTTTACTTCTGCTATCACTTAATCTAAGTTATGTTGAAATATCATAACAAAGCATACATTTAGGAAGTCATTTTAAATTTTCCTAAAGTGCCAAATATATGTGCATTGTCACCTTATGGACTAGATCAGTAGAAAAGTTTGCATAAGGAAATTTTGTCCACTGAATCTTGTTTTGCAGGACTTATAATAAACAAACTAATAAACAAATTGAAGACATGACAGTAGAACGGTAGGGCAGTGCTGAGTAATACTCAGGAATTCTGGGTTCAAACCCTGACTCTACCACTAACTAAATGCGTAACTTTCAGCAACTCCATTTGCCCCTCAGCTTCTTCATCTGCAAAATAAAAGATGAAAATTTCCCTAAGAACACTTAAAACTGGCATTCTGTGACTCTACATAGAGTGAATATTCTTTCCAAATGTTTGAAATGTATAACTTTAAAACTGTAAAGAATTCAAAATTTAAAATATCATTTTTTACTAAACATAGAAAAATACTGTACAGCATCACTATGAATCAATGCCAAGTATCTACAGTTATTTTTATGTTTGAAATAATTAAAAGTCTAGAATGGATGCTATTGGAAGGTACAAGATGGGCCACATGTTACCCCACAAAACTGTTTTGATAAACCAACAATGTGTTTTAAATTTTTTAATTAATTTTTATCTCTTAAAAATATGGAGACCTCTTGAAAGAAAAAGATATCAGATCCAGAAACATTAAGTCTTTATTCCTACACTGCAACAGTAAGCAAAGACATGGTTCCCCTTAGATATTAAATGAATTCTTCCATTCATCATCATCCTCACTCCTCCTATTGTCTCCAGATACTGCAGCCCAGTGTCAGCTGCCATTTATCATCACACCTGCACAGTCACTTTTCTTAAAGTGGAGTTCAGGGAAAAATGAAATATCTGTTGGACTCATCTCTCTATCAAAATTTAAAAATAAAAGAAAGCTCTACCAAAAGGACCCTGGTAGTCAAGAAAACTGGAAGAATACATACATCTTCTGAGAAGTAAAGACTATCACTACTAATAAAATCTACAAATAAAATGATATGGAAAGAATTCAATTTGGTCAATTAAGGACACCATTTTGCAATAGTCTCCACCTGCTTCATTCATATATGCTGCCTGCTTGGTCATTGTAGGCATTTAATTTTTCAGATCTGGTCTGAAGAGAAAGCTATGACATCCTGGATGAAGAAAACCCAATGGACAGAAAAGGCACTGGGCTTCTCTCATAGCCCTCTCCCACAAACCACAGCTGCATTTTATTTCCCAGCATTCTGTGTAAATTACTGAATTTTAAATAATAGATACTCCCAAATACACACACAGAAGCACATCAGAGGATTATCTCCCCAATTTCTGTGAATGTTTGTTACAAAGAGAGGACTTTTAGCTCCAACGGAAGGGATTGCTTTGAGATAAATGAGGTGCATCCATAGAGTGATATGTATTCCTTTTGTTGAATGGGGAAAGAGTGCCAGGATCCTTGTATTTGAATGGAACTAGACTAGAGTAATTCTAAGGTCCACACTGTTAGAAAAGTAAAAGGGAAGGGGGAGAACACATGTATTCCTCATAGCATTTCTGAAAATTAATCCTCAAATGAATATTAAGTGACATAAGAGGGGGAAGAATGTATTTAGTCCACCTTACTAAAGGCATAACAATTCTAAAAGCTAATCTTCAAATATAGTAGCACATCAATCTGATCATCAGAAATGTTCTCTATCATACAGACAACCCACAGGAGAACTCTAATTCAGAAGGTCTGGGATTGGACCTCAGTTTCTGTCTTAAAATCCCCCCAAGTGATTTTTTTAACCATCATCCAGTTTTGGTAACCACTGAACTATTTTGTATTATATCTCTTCTCAATAATGAGCCCTAAAAATGCTCACATTTGTGTAAGAAGTTTCTGGACAATGACACAGACTTTTAAGTATCTTAGTAAGAACCCTCCTTCCACAGACCTAAGAGAAAGCCTATTCTACAGTCAATGGTAAAAAGAATCATTTGGGATTTAGCTTTAAATATGATTTATAGGAAGGTTAATCCTGTGGGATGCTACCTTCGTTTCTACTAAATAATCTAATCCTCAACCAAAGTAAAGCATTATAATGATGATGATAATAGTAATAGGAACAGTGGCAAAAACAGCAAATTAAAATAACTCTCCTTCAAGAATTAATACACAACACACACAAACCTGGACAATGCACACATTTCTGTCTTTGTTAATTGTCACAATTATTTTTCCCATTTTATAGACAAGAAAACTGAGGCTCCAGGAGATTAAAGAACTTGCAATTTAGCAAGTAAGAGACAGATAAGGTTCAGTCTCTGTGAAGCCCAAATCCATGATCTTATCTGCTTCTCTGAGCATTCCTGGCTACAAAAGAAATGGACATCTTTACATGCCTAACTTAGTAACAGGGAGTAAGGCAGTAATATCACTAGGGAGATTCAGCCTCATTAACTTCTATCCCCTCTCTCCCCTCCTTCACCCATGCTGCCTGAGTGACTGGTTTCTCTACATTGTCAGACAAGGCAGTAACAAGCAGTCTGTCATGGAACTCCCTTCTTGAGTGAAAAGTAACCAAAACTGTGAGAACTTTCCTTTTCACTTCATTTTAAAGTGCACATTCATTTTAAGCTGTTGAACTTTTTTCCCTCACTAGCAATGCTGGAAAAATACTAAGTAGCCCAGGAGTACCCAGATGAAAAGAATAATCCCCATCCTATTTTATTGCTTTATTTTATCCTCTTCTTTGATTTGTAATGCATTGCAATTTCATCTGCAATTTGCACTCTCGTTTTTACAGCAGATCAATTAAAGATAACTGGACAAATGCTTGATTATATTCTGAAAGCCAATTTTAATATTACCTCCTGATGAGACTAATCTTATCAAAGATACAATCTCTTTCATTTTCCTTTTACTTATTGGGATTTCCAAGCGTTGTAAATCAACCAAGTGGTATTTATAATATACACAGAATTCTGTTTATCAGTACTCTATCATGAAAACTAAATAAATAATAAAATAATAAAAAACAAAACTGGAAAAAATGAGTCACAGAACTAAAATTCTAGTAACTCCCTGACATTAAATCAAATCCGAATTTAATATTAGGCAAAAGCAAGCACATTAACCAAATGAATTTGGATAACTTAAACATCAAAGGAAAAAAATGTCTTTCAAAGTTTCCAGAAATATCTCAAAAGCAGGAAGAATATCAGCTAGTTTAATTAAGAAAAATTTGGCACCATTTTATACACTTGTACTGATAACTCATGACTTAACTGTTGTCTTGAGAAATAAGAGATTAGGACAGGGAAGTTAGGATAGTTGTATGTAACTAAGATAGGCTTTGAAATGCTACTTACACATCATCAAGACCCCAAGTACATTTAGAAGTATGTACAAATTGATATATCTATCCTGAAAGACAATTTTGCAACATATTTTAAAACTCAATCTGTGCACACCTTTTATCTAGAATTCCACATTTAGGGGTTTCTTCTGAGGAAATTTGCAGCCTCACATAGCTAAAATTCCAGGATGATCATCTTTTTTTTACTCAAAATACATTGATGCTAAATGATAGGAGACTGGTTAAATAAATTATGATACATCCTTATAATAGAAAACAACAACTAGATTAAAATGATATTGCACATATATTAATAATATAAAATATATTAATATTATGCATTGCAAGTATTAACTTGTTGCTTACCACTTAGGTGCAGGAACCTTACATGGTTTTGTTTTTCTAAATCATTCAGGCATTATGTCCCCCACTTACCAATGAGATAAAAACCTTACTTTAATCATTTGGTGGTGGGGCATCTCACTCCCTAACAATGTCTCCAAGGGCTTACAAGGTTGAAACCCCTGTTTCTCTTTCTGCTATACCTGGCTTCCCTAGGGTCTGCTCTTTGCAGCCTGTGAACCCTTGAGAACCTGGTAGCCTGAGAGGCCAAGCAGAGCAAACCCAGAATCAGCCTCTACTCTGCCCCTGAGGTGTGGATTCAGAGTAACCATGGCAACCTGAAGCCATCCCAGTCTCCACTCACCAACCTTTGGGCAAATAGGCCAGTCTCTGAAATCTCCACAGGAACCAACCTTCTCCTTTGCCCACTTACAGGGAAGATCTCTGGGCCATATACCATAAGGTTCCCCCCATTTCTCTCTCATTGTTCTCCAATGAACTTCTCTGCGCCTGAGGAATTTTTTTTTTTCCTGGAACCAGAAAGAGGCTTTCTCCCAAATAACAGTCTGAACAGTCCAGAAAATTAATGCTGTCCTCCCACTAGAACAGGCTTCATTCAGCTCACTGGAGATGGTATGTAAATACTCCAGCTCCCTCACCCTCTGCAGAGGGTGATGAGATGACTTTGAGTCAGGTGTTTTGTACCATTTCATAGTTTCCTTACAGGGTTGAGCTCCAAGTGCCCTGTAGGAGTAGGCTGAGTAATGAACCTTGTATTGGTCTCCTTCCCTTCCCCTAATCACATCTCCTCTGTCTTATTGTTATTTTCTGCACTTCCCAAATGAATCTCTGGTACTCAATTCCTTTTCTCAGTGTCTGCTTCTAGGATAACCTAAACTACCACAATTTTCTTTTCCTTCCAGATCTAGGCACTTCAACCACTTCAACTCGAAGAACTACCTTTCTCAAAGGATGAAGACAAAGCAAATTCTCCTTGTGATCACAAAAATACCAAGGTCCCCAAAGATCATTGGATGCAAGAGAGCCTGCATTCAGGACACAAAAGGCTCAGCTACTTTTTTGGAATGGGAAAGGAAATATACTTCTCTTTTTACTTATTTTTCTGGTTTTCTCTAGCCACAGAGAGAATAACAAAAACAAACATCATGCCCCATATGGGAAAAATATTATTCTATATTATTCTTCCACAGGAGTAATATGATCCTATTTTCACTGTATTTATATTTATATAAATATTTATATATGACATAGACATGAGTGGGTATGTTAGTGAAACAAATCACTCCACACTTTGGTGGCCTGAAACCACATTTATTAATTCTCACAATTCTTCTGGTCTGGGTTAATTTGTGTGATAACTGCACTCAGATATCAGACAGATAATGAGAGGACCCATGGGTTGGACCTATTCATGTGTTGGTGGTTGGCAAGTTGTTTTTGAAATATTTTCTCTAGAAGTATGACGAAGGATAGAATTACTGAATTGCATGCTATCTGCACCCTCAATTATATTAGGTGTTGCTGAAGTGCTTTCTAATGAGGTTGTACCAATCTATATCTATAATGTGTAGGAGAGCTACTATTTCTTTGTTTTTAAAAAGGTAATTTATTTATTTTTTATTTAAATTCAATTAACCAAGGTATAGTACATCACTGGTTTTTGATATAATGTTCAATGATTCATTAGTTCAGTATAATACCCAGTGCTCATCATATCACGTGCCCTCTTCAATGCCCATCACCCAGTTACCCCAACCTCCCACCCACCTCCCTTTCTGCAACCCTCAGTTTGTTTCCCAGAGTCAAGAGTCTCATATGGCTTGTCTCCCTCTCTGATTTCTTCCCCTTCATAGCTACTATTTTTTCATATGCTCATCAACATTTGAAACTGTCAGACTTTTTTGCTGGAGCTGAAATAGTATCTCACTGATATCTTATTTTCATTTTCCTGTTTTTTATTGAGAATACATATATTTTCATGTTTATTGGACATATAGGTTTCCTCTTCTTTAGATTGTCTCTTTATATCTTTTGCCCATTTTTCTCTGGGCTTGATTCTTGCTGAATGCAAGAATCTTTATATATTCTGGGTCTTGCCATTTTGGGGGTCCCAAGCATTACACATTTCTTTTCCAGCCTCTGATTTATCCTTTAAATATGTGTACATGCCCTTGGGGCAGGGAGAGGGGAATGCTTAAAT
This sequence comes from Leptonychotes weddellii, assembly GCF_054177405.1. NCBI lineage: Eukaryota > Metazoa > Chordata > Mammalia > Carnivora > Phocidae > Leptonychotes > Leptonychotes weddellii. Next base: position 58,853,356 of record NC_138380.1, read on the forward strand.
GTAAATTATTCAATTGGTAATAAATTACCAATTTTTATTTTTGTTTATTTTTTGTTTCTTTGTTGCTTTGTATTTATTGAGTTTGAATAATCTGAGGCATTAATTCTCCAAATGTGGGCATAGAGTTTGAGTCATGCTAGCATCAAAAAGGTACTTAAAAATCATTCCACAATGTAACAAACACAAGAAAATAATCATTTTTTTTCAATTCTGTAATATAATTGTATATCTGTTTTATTTTTCTTTCTGTATATTATATAATCTTTGAAAATCACTTTTTTTCTGGGACAAGAGAGGATTTGGTTACACTAATGACAAGCTAATTTTAAATCAGGGAACTAAGTCAGAGAAAGAAAAATACCATGTGATTTCACTCATATGTGGAATTTAAGAAACAAAATAAATGAACAAAAAAAAGAAAGAGAAAGAGAGAAACAAAAAAATCAGACTCAAATACAGAGAAGAAACTAGAGGTTCCCAGAGGGGAGGTGAAATAGATAAAGGGGATTAAGAGTACACCTATCTTGAGCACTGAGCAATGTTGAATTGTTAAATCATTATATTGTACACACGAAACTAATATAACACTGTATGTTAATTATAGTTCAGTAAATAAATCATGAAAATACATCAAGAAATAAAAAAGGGACTTCTTCATTTTTCTATAGAATCTAATAAATCAGACCTGTGTATTGACTCAACTCTAGAGGTTATAGAGTCAACTACCAAAGCTGGTTCTAAAGAGAGATAAATAATTTCTTGCTAAATAACCTTTGTAATTACAGACCTAAGATAATAATCAAATATCATGTGTCAAGATCTGTGCTGATTAGCAGCAACATCATAATTTAATTCCCTGTCTCACAGTACCCTGCTACCTGAGCTCAGTAGTGGAAAGGGAAAATTTCCCCCTCTCAAAACACCTAGCATTACTCCCAAAAGCAGCAAACAAGGAGAAATAAATTTTTAAAAGGGCAAAGAAAATGTGAGTAAATGAAAAATTCTTTTTATTCCCCTACTCCAAATCATATATCTTTAACATATCAAAATCTAAGTGAAAATAATGAATGTGTAACAGCCTTAAAATGTTCATGCACTTATTTCTACCAGAAAGGTATTCCATGAGAAAAATATGGGTAATAACTTTGGTATAAACTTTTACATATAATAAATAATAGTTAAATTATCAAGTGATAATTTATATGTACTCTTAAAATGGCTACATGTATAGCTTAACTCTGGTTCTGGGCTTGAGATAACTCATGCAGATCTCAGACTTCACACCCACATTTGAAGATCAGTCCTTTTCTTTTCCATGCTGAGAGCATCCCATTTCACTCTGTGATTTTTCTAGTGCAAATGAACAAATGACACATATGAAAATAGTCCAAGAACCCAAAGGAAAACTAGCAACTGAGCAACCAGTGACAAAAACCAAACTGAAGAAAAAAAAATATGTAACCTATTTATTATGGGATGTTGGTTCTTATGATAATGGGAGGCAATAGTTAGAAATTATACAATATGGAAAGGGCCTTTTTCAGGGTGCACTTCCTTAATTATTTCTCAAAATTTTATTAAATGCCTACCACAAGGTAGACACTGCTCTCATACTCACGGTTCTTAAAGTCTGTTTGGGATATGGACAGCAAACATAAAAAAAAAAAAAAACTATCTAATAAGACACTAAAATGTGTTACGAGGGGCAGGAAGCTGAATAAGAGGGGTGGTTAGTGCTGAAATAAGGGTGAAAGTTAGGAGGGTGTCTTAAATAGGAAAAGGATTTCTACTCAAATAAAATTTGAGCAGAGATATTTGAAATATGTTTAAGATGCTGAGTATACTTAAGAGACTGATGACAGTTGGTAAAATATCCCAAGATTCTGTGAGCAAAGATATGACTACCATGGGTAGGCCCTGTTATCAGTGTCAGTTTGCAAAGTTTAACTTTAAGGGTTTTTTTTTAAATGTGTCACTATATTAGCAAACCAAAATAAAACTTAAATGGCATATCCTATAGCCATCAACTCTCTCCCATAACAGGTTGAAGGCCACTCCCACAGTTTTATTAATTCTGCATTTTTGGTGTCCACTGAAGAGGTAAGAAGGAGAGAGGTGAATGGGGTATTGATCTACCCTTCTCCCGCTCTTCATTATAAATTCTCTGAAGGTTCTGTTTGTAAACACAGTAGAAATAAGGAATTAGGAAATTGATACGAAGAATGGGTTCAAAAATATACATCATTTTACAGATTTCTTTTTTTTTTTTAAAGACTTATTTATTTTGAGAGAGAGAGAGAGAACACACACACAATGGGGAGAGGGGAGAGAGAGAGAAACTTAAGCAGACTCCATGCTGAGTACAGAGCTCAAAGTGGGGCTCCATCTCATGACCCTGAGATCAAGACTTGAGCCAAAACTGAGAGTTGGACCCTTAACCAACTGTGCCACCCAGGCGCCCCTTTATAAATTTCTTAAGATGAAGTTTATGCTTATGACAAACTTTGACATCCTGCCCTCCTACTGAGAAAAAAAATGTTTCCATTTGATCCTTGAATGATAAGCAGAAATTTACTAAGTGAGGTAGGAGGCAGAGAAAGTTTGGGGACAAGCATTTAAGCAGAGCAAAGTGAATACACAGAGGCAAGCCTCTATGAACATCAGGAAATGTTTGAAGAGTAGCCAATTGTCCTGCATTGCCAGAGCACTGGATGCCATGGGGAAGGTTGTGTGAAGAAGTAGCCAGGAAACATGTCCCATAGGCTTTCTTAGACCATTCTAAGGTATTAGCACTATTCTAAAGGTAATGGGAGACCACTAAAAGATGTAAGTCAGAATTTAAGCATATTGAAATACTAGAAATGATGATGGTTTTCATGGACAATAACAAAGAGAATAGAATATTTTAATATATTTGAAAGATAACGGGAAACAGAAAAGTGAGGAAGAAGAAAAATTTTAGAAGAAAAAAAAAACCAAATATGTGCTTTCTAACATTGGATGAATAAAAGCACTTGGCAGAAGTAGTCAGGATGGCAATATCTTCTCTGGTCTGCAATAGACAATTCCTTATAGCTTATGTTACATATTATGGGATTTTATACACTAAATGTTTTAAATTATTATTTCTTTATTTAACTAAATTGAGGTATGTAATTCAATTATAAAATTGAAGGTGGGAGTGGGAAGGGGAATGAAATATTCATTAGGAAGTATTTCCCATCAACCACTTGTTCGTGGTTAGATCAAACAGATCTAATAATTTCTTGTTAAATTCATTAGTTTTCATTAGAAGAGTAATTGTAGCTGGTAAAAGGTAATGGTTACAGCGTGTTACACAATTAACACAGTGTGAAATGAACTAAAATATGTTCTCTTATAGCTGATTTTCTGAAAACACTAGATACTGGGTTTAGGATATATAAAGGTAAGATTTTTCCAAACACTATCATTTTGTTAAATCAAATCAAGTCTTATTTATATTTCAAATGAAAACTAATTCTGGCATTTAGACATTATAAAAATTGATAATGTTTTCACAGATAACTCAGGGCTAAGGGAACAAAATCTAATTTTTGTAAATGATCATGATGTATATATAAAAGACCAGAGGAAATAGCTTAGATCCCTGTTGGTAAATCTGCCTAAGAGGTCAAAACCTAAAGTGTATATTTCAACCCTGGAAACTCAGGTCTTTGCTTTCTTTTTAATGTTTTTTTCTGTTTATAAAGTCAATGTGAGCTCATTTGAAAAATATGTAAAATAATAATACTGAGAGGAAAACATAGTAATTATTATTGAAATATGGCTTTAAAGCTTTCTGGTATATTTTGCCATCTGCTGTATTATATTATGTGGTATTACAAATGTTATATTGTCCATATAAGTACATGTATACATGTACTTATATCAAGAGTATAATATCTTTATATTTTATTGTAACTTTTTGCATTCTAATATATTTTATTGCTATATAATTTAGATACAATATAATACACTGATTTTAAATGTACAATTTGATTATTTGGGCAATATATACACTAGTCTAAACACCACCACAATCAAGTTATAGATTTTCAACACTTCAAAACTTTATCCCAGTCATTACTCCCACCCAAACTCCAAGCTCTTGGAAACCTGATCTGCATTCAGTCACCAGAGATTCATTTATGCTAGATTTTCATATAAATGAAATCATGCAGCACAGACTTTGAGCCTGACTTCTTTTGCACACAATAATACTTGATATTCAGGGGCGCCTTGGTGGCTCAGTCGTTAAGTGTCTGACTTCGGCTCAGGTCATAATCCAGGGGTCCTGGGATCTAACCTCCCTTCAGGGTCCCTACTCAGCAGGAAGTCTGCTTCTCCCTCTCCTACTCCCCCTGACTGTATTCCCTCTTTCACTGTCTGTTGAATAAATAAATAAAATCTTTAAAAAAAATAATACTTGATATTCATCCATCTTGTTGTATATATCAACGGTCTTTTCCTTTGAGGAAAGGAAATGGTCTTTTCCTTTGAGGAAAGGAAAATCCTCTTTCCTAAAGAGGATTTTATTGTATGGGTAGAAACAAATTTGTATATTCATTCATCTGTTGAAACTTCGGGGTTGTTTCCTGTTCTTAGTTATTGTAAACAAAGCTATAATGACATGTCAACATATGTTGACATGTCTTTAATATTCTGGGTAAATAATCAGAAGTAGAATTGCCCCAGTTTTATATGTTCATGTTTAACTGTTTTTAACCATGCTAAATTAGTTTTCAAAGAGACTGAACTATTGTATATTCCTAAAAGCAATGTGTAAGAGTTATAGACACTCTACATGATCACCAAAATTTGGTGTTCTCTTTTACATTTTAGCCATTCTAATACGTATAGAGTGGGATTATGTAGTGGCTTTAATTTGCATATGACTACTGGTGTTGAACATCTTTAATGTGCTCATAAGTCTTCATATATTTGCTCGGGCAAAGTGTCTGTTCAAGTGTCTGTTTTTTATTGACATGTTTCTTGTCTTCAAGTTGTAAGAGGTCTTTATATATTCTGGATAGAAGTCCTTTATCAAATAAATATATTAAAAATATTTTCTCTCAGGGGCACCTGGGTGGCACAGTTAAGCGTCTGCCTTCGGCTCAGGTCATGATCCCAGGGTCCTGGGATTGAGCCCTGGAGGGGAATCTACTTCTCCCTCTCCCTCTGCCCCTCCCCCGACTTGTGTGCTCGCTTTCTCTCTTTCTCCCAAATAAATGAAAAAAATAAAAGTTAAAAATAAAAATAAAAAATAAAAATATTGGAGGAGGAGCAAGATGGCGGAAGAGGAGATGTAAATTTCATCTGGTCCCAGGAATTCAGCTAGTTATCAAACCATTCAGAACACCTACAAACTCAATAGGAGAGCAAAGAAAAGAAGAGCAGCAACTCTGAACAGAAAAGCGACCACTTCCTGGAAGGTAGGACATGTGGAGAAGTAAATCCAAGGCAATATACAGGAAGAGAGACTGCAGGGGGAGGGAGCCTCCTCAGCCGGCTACCGGCAAGAGATAGAGAAGCGGAGCACAAAATCAGAACTTTTAGAAGTTGGCTCCGATGAGGGACGTCACTCCAGTGGCTAAGCAGGGGTAGAACCCTTACTGAGACAGTGTGGTCTCAGGACCCTCGGGGTCACAGGAAGACCGGGGGCCTGAGTGAGGCAGAGCTCCCAGGTATCGGAGCGGGGAAGCCGGCTGCAAAGACGGAGTCGAGGAGCGGACTCTCAGCTTGGGGTGGCCATAAACCGTGATCCACGGCACAGTCGGGCCACTGCTCTTCCAGCAGGGACCCAACAAGCAGCAGATCCAGGGAGACTCCCTTTCCTTGCCCGGGGGGAGTGGCGCAGGAGCTCACCACAGGGATCTGCTGGGTTTGGAGACTCCAAACGGGGTCATGTGCCAGAGATAGAAATGCTCGGTCACAGGCCCGGTGAGCACGGAGTGTGGCTAGAGACCAGGGAGACAGGAGTGATTGACTGCTTTTCTCTGGGGGTGCACTGAGGAGTGGGGCCCCAAGTTCTCAGCTCCTCCAGGGCAGAGATTGGGAGGCTGCCATTTTCACTCTTGTCCTCCAAAGCTGTACAGAAAGCTTGCAGGGAACAAAAGCTCCCGAGAGCAAACCCAAGCAAATTATTTAGCCTGCCCCCCGGCAAGGGTGGGGCAATTCCACCTTTGGCAAAGACATTTGAGAACCACTGCAACAGGCCCCTCCTCCAGAAGATCAGCAAGAACAGCCAGCCAAGACCAAGTTTGCTGATCAATGAGAACGGCAGAACTCCAGCACTAGGGGAATACAGCATATAGAATTCATGGCTTTTTTCCCCCTGATTCTTTAGTCTTTCAAAGTTAATTTTTTTAATTTTCTTTTTTTTCTTTTTCTATTTTTTTTAATTTTTCTTTTTCCTTTTTTCAACCAACATCTTATCAATCCCTTTTTTCAAAAACCTTTTTTTTATTTTTCATTTTTAGAGTCATATTCTATCCCTTCATTGTAGTTAACCTATTTTTAGTATATATATAAGTTGTTCTCTCTTAAAAGTTTTGGGATACAGTTTCTTCTAACAAAATATACCCTAAATATCTAGTGTAGGGCTTTGTTCTAGTCTCCTGCCTGATCACATTCCCTCCCTTTTTATTATTTTTTTAAAATTTCTCTTCTTTCTTTTTCAACCAACTTTTTATCTTATCAATTCCTTTTATAAAATCTTCTATAGGAGCGCCTGGGTGGCTCAGTCATTAAGCGTCTGCCTCCGGCTCAGGTCATATTCCCAGGGTCCTGGGATCGAGCCCTGCATCGGGCTTCCTGCTCTGTGGGAAGCCTGCTTCTCCCTCTCCCACTCCCCCTGCTTATGTTTCCTCTCTCGCTGTGTCTCTCTCTGTCAAATAAATAAATAAAATCTTTAAAAAAAATCTTTTATAATTTTCATCTTTATAGCCATATTCCATCCCTTCAACGTATTAACCCTTATTTTTGTACATATATAAGTTTTTCTTTCCTTAAAACTTTGGGAAACACTTTCTTCTAACAGACCAAAATACACCCAAAATCTAGTGTGTGGCACTGATCTATGCACCAGCCTGATCATACTTGATCATATTCTGGTTTTTTTGTTGTTTGTTTTTAACTTTTTCTTTTTCCTTTCTTTCCCTTTCTTTTCCCCCAGTTTCAAGTCTTTTCTGATTTGTTTAGCATATGTTTTCTGGGGATGTTGTTACACTGTTACCATTTTGTTCTCTCATTCATCTATTATCCTCTGGACAAAATGACAAGATGGAAAAAATCACCTCAACAAAAAAGAACAAGAGGCAGTACCGGCTGCCAGGGACCTAATCAATACGGACATTAGTAAGATGTCAGAACTAGAGTTCAGAATGATGATTTCAAAGATACTAGCTGGGCTTGAAAAAAGCATGGAAGTTATTAGAGAAACCCTTTCTGGAGAAATAAAAGACCTAAAATCTAACCAAGTCAAAATCAAAAAGGCTATTAATGAGGTGGAATCAAAAATGGAGGCCCTAACTGCTAGGATAAATGATGCAGAAGAGAGAATTAGTGATATAGAAGACCAAATGATGGAAAATAAAGAAGCTGAGAAAAAGAGAGATAAACAACTACTGGATCACGAGGGCAGAATTCGAGAGATAAGCGATACCATAAGATGAAACAACATTAGAATAATTGGGATCCCAGAAGAAGAAAGAGAGAGAGGGGCACAAGGTATATTGGAGCAAATTATAGCAGAGAACTTCCCCAATTTGGGGAAGGAAACAGGCATCAAAATCCAGGAGGCACAGAGAACCCCTCTCAAAATCAATAAAAATAGGTCAACACCCCGACATCTGATAGTAAAACTTACGAGTCTCAGAGACAAAGAGAAAATCCTGAAAGCAGCTTGGAAGAAGAGATCTATAACCTACAATGGTAGAAACATTAGATTGGCAACAGACATATCGACAGAGACCTGGCAGGCCAGAAAGGACTGGCATGATATATTCAGAGCATTAAATGACAAAAATATGCAGCCAAGAATACTATGTCCAGCTAGACTGTCATTGAAAATAGGAGAGATAAAAATCTTCCAGGAAAAACAAAAACTAAAGGAATCTGTGAACACCAAACTACATAGATAACATCCTGGGTCACAAATCAGGTCTCCACTGGTACCAAAAGACGGGGATCATTCCCTGCATATTTTCTGACCACAATGCTTTGAAACTAGAACTCAATCACAAGAGGAAAGTCAGAATGAACTCAAATACATGGAGGCTAAAGAGCATCCTACTGAAGAATGAATGGGTCAACCAGGAAATTAAAGAAGAATTTTAAAAAATTCATGGAAACCAATGAAAATGAAAACAACTATTCAAAATCTTTGGGATGCAGCAAAGGCAGTCCTAAGAGGAAAGTATATAGCAATACAAGCCTTTCTCAAGAAACAAGAAAGGTCTCAAGTACACAACCTAACCCTACACCTAAAGGAGCTGGAGAAAGAACAGCAAATAAAGCCTAAACCCAGCAGGAGAAGAGAAATAATAAAGATCAGAGCATAAATCAATGAAATAGAAACCAAAAGAACAGTAGAACTGATCAACGAAACTAGGAGCTCATTCTTTGAAAGAATTAACAAGATTGATAAACCCTTGGCCAGACTTATCAAAAAGAAGAGAAATGACCCAAATCAACAAAATCATGAATGCAAGAGGAGAGATCACAACCATCACCAAAGAAATACAATTATGAGAACATACTATGAGCAATTATATGCCAGCAAATTAGATAATCTGGAAGAAAGGGATGCAGTCCTAGAGATGTATCAACTACCAAAACGGAAACAGGAAGAAATAGAAAACCTGAACAGACCCATAACCACTAAGGAAATTGAAGCAGTCATCAAAAATCTCCCAACAAACAAGAGCCCAGGGCCAGATGGCTTCCCAGGGGAATGCTACCAAACATTTAAAGAAGAATTAATACCTATTCTTCTGAAGCTGTTTCAAAGAATAGAAATGGAAGGAAAACCTCCAAACTCATTTTATCAGGCGAGCATTACCTTGATCCCAAAACCAGACAAAGACCCTACAAAAAGGAGAACTACAGACCAATATCCCTGATGAACATGGATGCAAAAATTCTCACCAAAATACTAGCCAATAGGATCCAACAGTACATTAAAGGATTATTCACCACGACCAAGTGGGATTTATTCCTGGGCTGCAAGTTTGGTTCAACATCTGCAAATCAATCAGTGTGATACGATACACTGATAGAAAGAACAACAACCATATGATCCTCTCAATACATGCAGAAAAAGCATTTGACAAAGTACAGCATCTTTCTTGATTAAAACTCTTCACAGTGTAGGGATAGAGAGTACATACCTCAATATAATAAAAGCCATCTATGAAAAACCCACAGCAAATATCCTACTCAATGGGGAAAAAAAGAGAGTTCTTCCCATAAGGTCAGGAACAAGGCAGGGATGTCCACTATCACCACGGCTGTTCAACAGAGTACTAGAAGTCCTAGCCTCAGCAATCAGACAACCAAAAGAAATAAAAGGCATCCAAATTGACAAAGAAGAAGTGAAACTCACTTTTTGCAGATAATACGATACTTTATGTGGGAAACCCAAAAGACTCTACCCCAAAACTGCTAGAACTCATGCAGGAATTCAGTGAAGTGGCAGGATATAAAATCAATGCACGGAAATCAGTTGCATTTCTATAGACCAACAAGATAGAATAAAGAGAAATTAAGGAGTCGATCCCATTTATAATTGCACCCAAAACCATAAGATACCTAGGAATAAATCTAACCAAAGAGGCAAAGGATCTATACTCAGAAAATTACAGAATACTCATGAAAGAAATTGAGGAAGACACAAAGAAATGGAAAAACATTCCATGTTCATGACTGGAAGAATAAATATTGTGAAATGTCAATGCTACCTAGAGCAATCTACACATTTAATGCAATCCCTATCAAAATACCATCCACTTTTTTCAAAGAAATGGAACAAATAATCCTAAAATTTGTATGGAACCAGAAAAGACCCCGCATAGCCAGAGGAATGTTCAAAAAGATAAGCTAAGCTGGTGGTATCACAATTCCGGACTTCAAGCTCTATTACAAAGCTGTCATCATCAAGACAGTATGGTACTGGCACAAAAACAGACACATAGATCAATGGAACAGAATAGAGAGCCTAGAAATGGACCCTCA
>NC_138380.1:58864109-58890970 GCF_054177405.1 Leptonychotes weddellii
GACACATAGATCAATGGAACAGAATAGAGAGCCTAGAAATGGACCCTCAACTCTATGGTCAACTAATCTTCGATAAAGCAGGAAAGAATGTCCAGTGGAACAAAGACAGTCCCTTCAACAAATGGTGTTGGGAAAACTAGACAGACACGTGCAGAAGAATGAAACTGGACCATTTCCTTACACCACACACAAAAATAGACTCCAAATGGTTGAAAGACCTCAATGTGAGACAGGAGTCCATCAAAATCCTAAAGGAGAACACAGGCAGCAACCTCTTCGACACCACCTGCAGCAACTTCTTCCTAGAAACATCGCCAAAGGCAAGGGAAGCAAGGGCTAAAATGAACTATTGGGACTTCATCAAGATAAAATGCTTTTCCACAGCTAAGGAAACAGTCAACAAAACCAAAAGACAACTGAGAGAATGGAAGAAGATATTTGCAAATGTCTTATCAGATAAAGGGCTAGTATCCAAAATCTATAAAGAACTCATCAAACTCAACACCCAAAGAACAAATAACCCAATCAAGAAATGGGCAGAAGACATGAACAGACATTTTCCCAAAGAAGACATCCAAATGGCCAACAGACACATGAAAAAGTGCTCCATATCGCTCAGCATCAGGGAAATACAAATCAAAATCTCAATGAGATACCACCTCACACCAGTCAGAATGGCAAAAATTAACAAGTCAGGAAACGACAGATGTTGGCGAGGATGCGGAGAAAGGGGAACCCTCCTACACTGTTGGTGGGAATGCAAGCTGGTGCAACCATTCTGGAAAACACTATGGACGTTCCTCAAAAAGTTGAAAATAGCACTACCCTACAACCCAGGAATTGCACTGCTGGGTATTTACCCCAAGGATACAAATGTAGTGATCTGAAGGGGTATGTGCACCCCAATGTTTACAGCAGCATTGTCCACAAGAGCCAAACTATGGAAAGAGCCAAAATGTCCATCAACAGATGAATACATAAAGAAGGTGTGGTGTGTGTATGTGTGTGTGTGTGTGTGTGTGTATACATACACACATATACAATGGAATATTATGCAGCCATCCAAAGAAACGAAATATTGCCATTTGCAACGACATGGATGGAAATAGAGGGTATTATGGTATTAGGGTATATTGGGTATATAATATTAGGGTATTATGCTAAGCAAAATAAGTCAGTCAGAGAAACACAAGTATATAATCTCACTGATATGAGGAATTCTTAATCTCAGGAAACAAACTGAGGGTTGCTGGAGTGGTAGGGGGGGTGGGAGGGATGGGGTGGTTGGGTGATAGACATTGGGGAGGGTATGTGCTATGGTGAGTGCTGTGAATTGTGTAAGACTGATGAATCACAGACCTGTACCTCTGAAACAAATAATATATTATATGTTTAAAAAAAAAAAAGAAGAAGATAGTAGGAAGGTAAAAATAAAGGGGGGGAAATTGGAGGGGGAGACGAACCATGAGAGACTATGGACTCTGAGAAACAAACTGAGGGTTCTAGGGGGGAGGGGGTTGGGGGGATAGGTTAGCCTAGTGATGGGTATTAAAGAGGGCATGTATTGAATGGAGCAGTGGGTGTTATATGCAAACAATGAATCATGGAACACTACATCAAAAACTAATGATGTTAATGTATGGTGATTAACATAATAAAATAAAATTTAAAAATTAATAAATAAATAAAAATATTTCCTCACAGTATGTTGCTTCTATTTCACTTTTTTTAATACTATCTATCAGTAATTAGGTGTTTTTTATTTTAATGGGGTACAATTTTACAATGTTCTTCTATTAAGAATTGTGCTTGTGCCCTGCCTAAGAAACTGTTGCCTTCATTTTTTTCCTGTGTATTCTTCTGTAAGATTTATAGTTACAGATTTAAAATTTAGTTCTATAATCCATTTTGAGTTAACATTTGTGTGGAGGGTTAAAGTTTTGATATCTCCTCAAATAAATATAAACTTGTTTCAGGGCCATTTTTAAAAATTAAAAAAAAATACTTCTAAATAATAAGTGGTCAAAGAAAAAAGAAGGAAAAAGAAATGAGCTATCAAGTCATGAAAAGATATGAAGGAGTCTTAAATGCATATTGCTAAGTGAAAGATGCCAATCTGATAAAGTAATATGCTAAATGCTTTCCACTATATGCTATTGTGGAAAAAGAAAAACTACGGAGACATAAAAAGATCAGTGTCTTTTTTTTTTTTTTTAAAGATTTTATTTATTTGACAGAGAGAGACACAGCGAGAGAGGGAACACAAGCAGGGGGAGTGGCAGAGGGAGAAGCAGGCTTCCCGCGGAGCAGGGAGCCCGATGCAGGGCTCGATCCCAGGATCCTGGGATCATGACCTGAGCCGAAGGCAGCCGCCCAACTGACTGAGCCACCCAGGCGCCCCAAAAAGATCAGTGTCTTAATGTTCACTGGTCTTTTATTCTGTAGTGTGTAATCTGCTATTAATCCAATTTAGTGAAATTTTAATTTTGGAGTGAAATTTTAATTTTGGACACTATTTTTCATCTCTAAGAAGTTCCATTTACTTCTTTTTTATATCTTCCTTTTTTAAATTTTTATACATCCTATGCATAACACCTTTTTAATATTTTTGTCTGACAAATTCCATCATCTTAGTAATTTCTTTAACTGCTTCTATTGATTTTTTCTTGATGATTTTGCATTATATGTCTTTCTTTATATATCTATTTTTAATTGGACAACTCCTTCTCTCCTTAAATCAGCAAGATTCGTAAAATCGGTATGGACTCTCCTTTCTTATGCTGCCACCCATAAATATCCCCCAGACAGTAAGCCTGGTCAAAAGGAAGGCCCAACATATTTCTCTTCTCTCAGGGAATCTCAGTTCTGTGCTACCTGGTGTTTGAAAACAGTGGTTTGGTTTGGTGTCCATTTTTTTTCTACATTTTTCTGTGGAGAGGGTAATTGCATACTAGTTATTCCCTTAGGGCCAGAAGCAAAAGTACACATTTCTTTCTTTATTCAATTCAACATTATAAATATTTTTTTCTATTATATGAGTTAGAATTGAACTTGGCTACAAGTAACAGAAAACCTAAGCTACAATGGTTTAACCATGAAAGGATTCTTTTTTAATAGGCAGAAGACACGAATAGACATTTTTACAAAGAAGACATACATATGATCAACAGACAGATGAAAAGATGCTCAATGTTACTCATTATCAGGGAAATGCAAATCAAAACTACACTGAGATATCACCTAAAATCAAAAACACAAGAAACAAGTGTTGGTGAGGATGTGATGAAAAAGGAACCCTAGTGCATTGTTTGTCGGACTGCAAACTGGTGCAACCACTGTGGAAAACAATATGGAGTTTCCACAAAAAGTTAAAAATAGATCCACTTTATGTTCCATTATTTGCACTACTGGGTATTTACCCAAAAAATACAAAAACACTAAATCAAAGGGAGACTGGCATCTCTATGTTTATAGCAGCATTATTCACAATAGCCAAATTATGGGAGCAGCCTAAGTGCCCATCAATAGATGAATGGCTAAAGAAGATGTGGTGTGTGTGTGTGTGTGTGTGTGTGTATTATTTGGCTATTAAAAAAAAGAAATTAAATAATAATAAAATAGAAATAGAAAAAAGAAATAAAATAAGAATAAAATCTTGCCATTTGTAACAACATGGATGGAACTAGAGAATATAATGCTAAGCAAAAGAAGTCAAAGACAGACAAATACCATATGATTTCACTCATATATGGAATTTAAGAAAAAAATGAGCAAAGGAAAAGAAAAAGACAAACCAAGAAACAGACTCTTAATTATAGAGAAGAAACTGATGGTTATCAGAGGGGAGGTGAGTGGGGGGATGTGAAACAGGTGATAAGGATTAAAGAGTACACTTGTTACAATGGCACTGGGTGATGTATGAAATTGTTGAATTACTATATTGTACACCTGAAACTAATATAACACTATATGTTAACTATATTGCAATTAAAATTTTAAAAAAGAGCAAGGGTTCTTTTTTCACACAGCTATAAGATCAGAGACAGGTAAAATAATTCTGTTATGCCAGACCCACAATGCCAACACAAATATAAGCTCCTTAGAAAATACGACCACCCTCATTATTGCTGTCTTGTGAAGAAGGCAAAATGGTTGTTCTACCTTCATCTTTGTATCTGTGTTCCAGGAAATGAAGGGGAAAGACAGATGGTAAGTGCTAACTGAATGTGCTCCCACCTAGAAACTTCTTCTCATGTCTCATTGACCAAAATTATTTCACATATCTACCCCTTGGGATAGGGAAAGCTAGGAGGTATAAATCTGTTGAAACCCAGAACATTGCCAACATTTCATATCAAACAGAACAATCTGGAAGCCACATTTCATTAAATATTCTACAACATTTGCAGTATGTGGATTGCATTCTATAGTATAGAAATACTATAATCTTAACTGACTCCATACAATTCAACATTTAGATGTCACCTCAGGTCTCAAGCATTTTTTAAATTTTTTTTAAAATTTTATTCTAATTCTTTTACTTATTATTTCTTTGAGAGAGAGAGAGCACATGGATGCATGCGTGAGGGGGGGCGGGGACTAGGAGGGGCTGAGGGAGAGAGAATCTTAAGCAGCTACACCCCCAGCACGGAGCCCGACGGGGCTCGATCTCATGACCCTGAGATCATGACCTGAGCCAAAATCAAGAGTCAGACGCCCAACTGACTGAGCCACCCAGGAACTGCCCCCCCACCCTTTTTTTAACAGGGCAATAAGTACAGGTGGTTTATATATAAACTCATTAATTATCAGGAAATGAGAAGCCATAGAAGTGAGAGAAAAGACCTAGTTTTTCTGGGGTTTTTCCTCACTCCTTGTCTCCTCATGTCAATGAAATAAATTATCTGTCTTTCATAATGATTTCATTTTTAAAGGAGTATGATAACCATAAGAATGAAAATTAGTCAACACACTTAATTCTAAACAGGTGGATAAAGATATAAAAAATCCTATCACTTTAAAGGTCCCAGACAATCCAAGATAGAATAAAGTATATTTTCTACATATGTGCTAAACTGCACAAATATCAATCATAGTATCAATGAACCACTGAAGCAAGCAGTTCATATAGAAGTAGCTTATCAATGCAAGCAGTTACTGACCATCCAAATAAATAGAGATAGCAAACTCACTGGTACTTGTCGGATCTTCAAAGGTTCCATAATCTCTTTCTTGTTGACTACATTTCTTAGTATTTGTAATGAAAAATTTCAGTGGTGTACAAGTGCATAAAACCCCAGAGACTATAATTCTGCAATGAGAATGAACATCTTAAAATCACAAAAAATAGAAAGGGAATTAAATAATCAAGCCAATTACAAACTCAGCTTTTCTTATCTGAGGCTAGGAAATCAAAGCCAGTTTAGAGAATTTAGGTACTACTATAAATGTTTTCTCTATTCTGCACAAATTTCCTATAGAAGTCTGAGGGATGAGCAAGTTGCAGCACTGCCTTATAGTGCCTGGTACATCTCCTGGCAGCTGAAATAAAATGAGTCAAATCTTGATGGAAGGACCCTGAAAAGGTTTCAGAGATGCTATTTGTAATACTCATGAATGATTAAATACAAAGAGAATACACTGAATTCTACTATACTTGCTCTTGCACGTTCAGACTCAGCATTAATGCTGTTGTAGGCCAAATGACATCACTTGCATATATTTTGAGGTATGCTCAGAGCCACATCATTTGGTCTGACAAAACTACTTCACTTAAAACTGCTGACCACGCATTGAGTATATTTTTTGGTCTTTGACCATCCATGATGACTTAGTTTAGCTATTATTCCCGAGTAATAGAGTCTATCTTTTTTTCTTGTTTTCTTTATATTTCCTGCCATTTTTAAAAATAGTTTCAAGATGAAAGCATCTGTATGGCAATAGGTCATCATCTATTACATATATTTACAAAGTTATAACCTGCTGTTTTAAGAAATGTGGTGGTATTTAATGGTGTTTAAGACTTGAGGGTTAAACTTTAGTTGAGATGAAGCCAAAAAGTGCCTTTTTATTCATTTACCATAGAGGGAGATGTTCATGAATCATACTGTTTTCACTGGTCAGGTTGTGAACATATATGTGTGCAATGACCATCTAATTTAGCATTTGAGAAGTAATTTCCATATCTAACTTATTTAATTGCATAGTTAGGTATTTTCCTATTACTAAGTCAATTCCTGCTTTGTAATGCCTTTGATAACTATCTTTAGCATGACACTCATGCCCACTCTGATCTGGCCTGTTTCTCTCTGTAGGCTCATTTCTTAACACTTCTTCTTCCCATGAAGTTGCTGTCAGTATAATGGTTCTCTCATATGTTTGAATCTTTGATCATATTGCATCTCCTTCCTGAAATATTTACCTTATATTGCCTGCCCAAGCCTTGTGAAGACCTACTTGTCTTTCTGTATTCTGGTGAAGTTTTACTCTTGGAATGAAGTCTTTTCTGGTTAGCCTATGGCCCATCTTAATAAAATGACCATGTCCTTCCTTGTGTTTTGCTTAACACTTAATAAATGCCCCTTGAGGGGTACCTGGCCGGCTCAGTCTATTAAGCATGTGACTCTTATTCTCAGGGTCATGAGTTCAAGCCCCACAATGGGCACAGAACTTACTTTAAAAATAATAATAGTAATAATAATAAAATAAAAAATACTTTTAAATAAAAATAATAAAATACTTTAAAAAATGAATGTCCCCTGAGTAAATGAATTAATATACAAAGAAATCATATTTGGGAGATAGCACTATCTTAAAATAAGTCTGCAGTTCCAACTAGATTTTTTTAATGTAAATGTCTGCTTCCAGGAAATTTTCAACAATTTTTAAAGAATTTGAATATCTTTCATGTGATAGAACGATGATTTGCCCAGTGTAGATTCAAATTAAATATAAGACATGATGCTTATGCCTAAAAAATTCAAAATATAATTGAGAAGACTAGCTTACAACATGGTTATTGTTAATTGTTCCAAAATATCAACAGTATAATGGGGCTTTAAAATATCTAATTACTAATGTCTGAAATAATATATTCCAAAATATTAAGGGACTTTCTGGGTCATATAATCATGGTAATTTTAGTTTTATTTTTCTCTATAATTTTCCAATTTTATAGGTTTCCTTCATTAAGGATGAATTATTTTGTAATGTTCAAAAGATAAAAATACACTCTTTCTAATAAAAAAAATGTAAAAGTTAAAAACATCACCATTTTAGTAATGCAGATTTGGAGCTAGAAAACACAAATTGATAAACAATATTTGAAAAGGCAATTTGGCAATATATCAAGGTACATAAAAATTGGATCATACTTTTTGACACATAATTCCCCACAAATACACTAAAAGTTATAAAAACAGAACAATGTCCATTATAATAATGTCGTTATAATAACTTAAGAAACAGATGCAAGACTAATGCTCCAAAATAAGTGAATGATTTAGATTTTATCATTTTGTTGAATTAATCTGCACTCATTAAAATAATAAAAACTACGGAAACACAGAAAAACATTAAACACTTAAAAACATCATAATATTTATTGTAAACTATGGCTACAAGAATATAAGGTAAATGTTGGTAAAGATGAAAAAATATGCAAAATAAAATATAAAGTTATAGAAGGTGCTATATTTTTGTTCTTTTTAAAATTTTTCTTTTAATGTCATGATTTTGTTGTTTTATAATTTGATTACTATAACAATAACTTTAAGTAGAAAGTGAAGGAAACTATGATGCAAATAAATCATTTTCTATTTTATTTTGTATTTTCAATGTAAATTTTAAATTCCTTATATATGAGCTGTGTTCATATTTAATGCATAAATCAATGTCACATATCCAATTTGTACTAAGTTTAATATTACCCTATATTATAATATTGCCATGCACATGGTATTATAATATTTAGAGCACTCCACTTTATGTTTATTCTAAGATCACCTAGCAGACATTTCATGAGTATATTTTGTGTAACTGACATAAATATCTTCAAATAAAACCACCAAAAATTTCACTAGGATATTTTTAATGTTCTCTCTCAAAATCTTACTACATTATCTCCTATAACTTCA
The DNA here is from genome assembly GCF_054177405.1 of Leptonychotes weddellii. Lineage (NCBI taxonomy): Eukaryota > Metazoa > Chordata > Mammalia > Carnivora > Phocidae > Leptonychotes > Leptonychotes weddellii. Next base: position 58,872,245 of record NC_138380.1, read on the forward strand.
TCTCACTTCCTGGTTTATTGAATCTTAATCCATTATCAAATTTGGGAGAAGTCCATTGTTAAAAATTCACTCATTCCTTATATTGTCTGGCCATTATTTTGGTCATCTCTTAAGAAAGTCAATTTATAGAAATAAATATTTGGCTGTTTTTGAACAAAGTGAGAAGAGTCACAGAATCACTTTCGTGAAAGCAGGAAAGCAGGACAACCCTGGAAACCTAAGACTGAGACTAAGAACCTGGGCCTCTCTAAGTGTCTCTTTGCAGAGCATGTACACATCTAACACCAGACAGATAAAACTGGACAGGATGGCAGATGAAGGGGAAATTCCCCAGTGGAAGAACTGTTTCCCCACTCTTACAGAGCAGGTGTACTGAAGGCAGAAGAGATCAGAACTTGTTAATAGGACAAGCCAAAAAATTCAGGAATTTGCAAACTGAACAGGTGAAAATGTAACTGGTGATAATTGAAAGCTAATTATCGTCAGCTAGCAATTGGCAACCAGGTGTTCTGAGTCACCTAAAAGGCAAAGCAGGGAGGACTGTGAAGAAATTTGCTTTTGGCACAGATGAGATAAATGAATTTCCTGACTTAAGTTTCTGTATAGGAAAATGGTTAGTCTGTTTGTTGCTGCTATGTTTTAGCGTGCCTAGGAGCTAACCACCAAAGAGCAAGTGTTGCAAAGCTAAGTAATTATGGTTTGTGTATAAGAAGTGCCTTATATTTTTCTAAACTGCCTTTTTCCAATAAGTAAAGGCAGAAATATAGTAACCGCCAAAGCCACATCTGTTGGCTGTAGGCCATCCTGGGAGCATAGCTTTACTATTTAAGCAGTGCTAAATACAAAAAATCCTAGGAAACAAAGGCTCCAGGCCTATTGATACATTTTATATATTCCTCAGAGGCATTTTTTTTTTAGAAGCTGAAGATTATTAGATAAAGTTACATATTCAAAGTCATAAAGCTAGTAAACAGTAAATTTAGAATTTGTACTCAAAAATTCCTGACTCCAAAGTCCATGTCTTTTATTATACCATCTTGCTTTTTGATGGAAAATTTCCCTTGCTTAAAGCACTAACAGGCTTGGGGAGCCTGGGTGGTGGAGCTGGTTAAGCCCCTGACTCTTGGTTTCGGCTCAGGTCATGATCTCAGTCATGAAATCGAGCCCCGCATCAGGTGCAGTGGGGAGTTGGCTGGAGATTCTCTTTCTCTCCCTCTGCCCCTACCCCCTGCTCTTTCACACACTCTCAAATAATCTTTTTTTTTTTTTAAAAAAAGCAATAACAGACTTTCTTTTCCACATTAACTCCCTGTAACTCCAAATATCCCAAATTATAGGGCATCCCAACAATTTTTAATATTTATGTTCAAGTACCACATTTACATAGGAAAGCACACACATCATAATTATATTGTTCAATGAATGTACGTACATTCCATGAATGTTCAGTGAATGCATCCATCTAACTCTGCCCAGGCAAGAAGCAGAGCACTAGTAGCAGCTCAGAGACTCCTTTGTTCCCCCTCTCAGACACCACCTTTCCCCTCAACAGTAATCAGTGTCTGGACCCTAAAACAAGAGATGTTTCCTTCGAGGAACTGAATTTTATACAAATGGAACAATACAATTTGTACACTTTGTTTCAGCCTTCTTTCACTGCACACTATGTTTGTGAGATTTGTCCTTGCTTTGGGGTTATAAATGTGTTCATATTCATTGCTATCTAGTATTCCATTATATTAATACATCACAACATATTTATCCATTCTACCTTTGGTGAACGTTGAGGTGGATTCCAGTTTTTTAGTCTATTACTATTAATGCTGTGAACACTTTCTTTAATGAACATATGTATGCATTTCTGACAGTTACGTACCCAGATATGTTACTATTGAGTCATAGGGTTTCGCTAGTTTCAGGTTTTCCAGTTTATCAGTTCTCCAAAATGGCTGTACCAATTTACACTTCTACCAGCAATGCATGAGAGTTTCAGTTACTCCATAACCTTGCCAATTCCAAGTACATGTCATTTAGTTTTAGCCATTCTGGGAGGCAGCTGGAGCTCATGGATTTCAACTGAGACCTAATGAGGTTAAGCCCCTTTTCATATCTTATTTTGTCCATTTGAATATCGTCTTTTATAATGTACCTGTTTGAGTATTTTGCCCAATTTTATGTTAGTTTTTCCATCATTCTCTCATTGACTTATAGAAGACCATTATATATTCTCAATAAGAGTTCCTTTTGCCATATAATAATGACTTTTGGTGGGAAAAAAAATGTTTTAGTTTTATAAAAGTGTAATATAGCTTTTGGTAAAAAAAGCTTGGGTTGTTTTTTTTTTAAGATTTTATTTATTTATTAGAGAGAGAGAGAGAGAGCACAAGCAGGTGGAGCAGCAGAGGGAGAGGGAGAATCAGGCTCCCTGCTGAGAGAACCAGACTGGGGCTCTATCCCAGGACCCTGGGATCATGACCTGAGCTGAAGGCAGATGCTTAACCAACTGAGCCACCCAGGTGCCCTGGAAAAAAAAAAAAAAAAAAGGTTTTAATTTTATAAAAGTATAATATAGCTTTCTTATTTTTAAAACTTAGGTGAGAATTCTTTGTCTGCCCAAAGGCTGTAAGTAGGCTCCCTTATGATCATTTTTCTAAGAGTTTTCTCATTACTCCTACATTTTCCATTTTCACAGCACAAAAATTGTTCATAATCTCTTACATCTTGGGGCACTTGGGTGACTCAGTTGGTTAAGCATCCAACTCTTGGTTTCAGCTCAGGTCATGATCTTGGGGTCCTGAGATCAAGACCTCATCAGGTTCCACACTCAGTGTGGAGTCTGCTCGTCCTCTCCTTCCCCCTCTGCTCCTTCCCCCACTCACCCTCTCTCTCAAAACAAAAACAAAAACAACTTTATAATCTTACCATCTTTAGAAAATCTATAGAATCTCTATATCTCTTTTCTTATTACTGATATTGATATTGAAATTTTATAGCTCTTTCCTCTCTCCATTTGCCTTGCTAGAACTTTGTTAATTTTATTGATCATTATAAAGAATTAATTATTGGATTTCTTGACCCTCTCTATTTTAGGTCTGCTTATTATTTTTATTGATCTTTGCTATGATCTTTATTATGGCCTTCCTTCTATCTTTTTTTTTTTTAATTTGGTCCAACTTTATTTTCTGTGCAGTTTGCACTATCAAAGCTTTCGTGTTTTTCATTTTCTAGGGATAAAATCGTATTTACGTGAATTTCATTTTTCAAAATACATTTTTTTTCTGTATTAGATCTATTCTTTTTTTTTAACTTTTTTATTGTTGTTAATCACCATACATCATCAGTTTTTGATGTAGTGTTCCATGATTCATTGTTTGTGCATAACACCCAGTGCTCCATGCACAACGTGCCCTCTTTAATACCCATCACCAGGCTAACCCATCCTCCCACCCCCCTCCCCTCTAGAACCCTCAGTTTGTTTTTCAGAGTCCATCGTCTCTCATGGTTCATCTTCCTTCTATCTTCTTTAGGTTTAACTTACTGTTCTTTTTCTGATGTATTGGGATCAATACTTATTTTTACTCTTATTTTTAATATATTTATTTAAGGCTATAAATTTTTCTCTTAACCATCATTTGCTGCATTCTACAAGCTTTTTTTTTTTTTTTTTTAGTTCATGTCTTTTATTATTAACCCATATACAATTACTTGTCTTCTGGTTTGTTGAAGCAGTAAGTCAGACAACATTTGCCACAATAATGTCTGTCGAAGTGGCTAGCCATGAAAACTCCAGCACCACACTCATCTGAAGGGCACTCCCGACGAAGGTGACTGATTTTGCCATTCTCATCCACCTTATAGTATTTCAGGACGGCCAGTTTAACCTTCTTTCTCTTATGCTTATTCTTCTTGGGAGTGGTATACGACTTCTTCTTCCTTTTCTTAGCACCACCACGAAGTCTCAACACAAGATGAAGAGTAGACTCCTTTTGAATGTTGTAGTCAGACAAAGTGCGTCCATCTTCCAGTTGCTTGCCAGCAAAGATCAGTCTCTGCTGATCGGAGGAATTCCTTCCTTATCCTGAATCTTGGCCTTTACATTTTCTATTGTATCCGAGGGTTCAACCTCGAGGGTGATGGTCTTCCCCGTAAGGGTTTTCACGAAAATCTGCATTTTGGCGGCGGTTCCACGCAGATGGCGGATCGGAAAGGCTTCTACAAGCTTTTAAATGGTATTTTTTCATGATCTTTCAATTAAAATATTTTGTAAATTTCATTATGATTTATTTCTTTAACCAATAGCTATTTTAGAAAAGTATTGCTTAACTTACAATTTTTAATTTATCTTTATTTCCCTCTTTATTATTAATTTCTAGCTTAATTTCAATGTCAGAGACCATAATCTATAATATTTCAATTCCTAGAGATTTATTAAAGCTTGCTATATAAACGCTATGGGGTCAATTTTGACAAAATTTTCAAATGGCCTTGAAAAGATGGTGTATTTTGCAATCGTTGGTTATATAACACACATATTTTTCTGTTTATGTGTGTATATATTTATCTAAAATATAATTATATGCTTGTATATAAGATATATGAGTAAACTTGTATATTATATAAGCTTGTATTAATATAATTATATACTTGTTCATTATATTCTTTTTTTTTTAAAGATTTTATTTATTTGAGAGAGACAATGAGAGAGAGAAAGAGAGAGAGCATGAGGGGGGGAGGGTCAGAGGAAGAAGCAGACTCCCCGCCGAGCAGGGAGCCTGATGTGAGACTCGATCCTGGGACTCCAGGATCATGACCTGAGCCAAAGGCAGTCACTTAACCAACTGAGCCACCCAGGTGCCCTGTTCATTACATTCTTGAATATTCAACATACTTAATCTTTCATCTGCTTATGCTATCATTTATTAAAAGAAATACATTCAAATCTCAGACTATGATTATGGATTTGGTTAGTTCTTTATATGCTTCGAATACATGTTATTAGGATTATGTGAATAAAGAATAACATGTCTTCCTGATATATTAACCTTCTTTTACTTTAAATTATCCCTCTATCCCTAATGTGTCTTAGTTTAAAAATCTACTTTTTATGATATTAGGTAGCTGTACTAAATTGTCCATCTCTAGAATGTGTTTTAGCATAAAAATCTACTTTTTATGATATGAGGTAACTGTATTAGCCTTTTCTGGTATCTTTTATAGTTTTACTTTTAACCTTTCCACGACTTTAAATTTAAACTTCCCCTCTTATAAGCAATATTTAAATAATTTTCATTTTTTTATTTAGTCTGGCAATATTTTTCTTTTAATTATAGTATTTAGTCCGTTTATATTTAATGCAATTATTGATCATTTAATGCTTAAATATTATTTCATATACATACAAACACATCTGTATATGTCCATATATAAATGCCACAATATATATATGTTTTTTAAGATTTTATTTTATTTTGACAGAGAGACCCAGCAAGAGAGGGAACACAAGCATGGGGAGTAGGAGAGGGAGAAGCAGGCTTCCTGCTGAGCAGGGAGCCCTATGCGGGGCTCGATCCCAGCACTCTGGGATCATGACCTGAGCCGAAGGCAGACACTTAACGACCGAGCTACCCAGGCGCCCCAATGCCACAATGTATTATTTTTACTTTGATCATTCAATATTTATTTGACTTTACCCACACAGTTAATCTTTCCTAAGTCTTATACAATTTGGTAAATCTCTCAATGGCTTCAGATTGTTTTTGAATTCAGTGTTACTAATTGTTCTTCCTAGGATATTTGGTCTGATACCTTATACTCTACCAAAGCTAGTAAACTGAAAAGTAATTTATGAACTGCAAGAGGCACCAGGAACTCACTATAGAAAGAAGAATCAGCAGTATCTTAAAAAAATAGAACTCATTTAAATATTGGAAAGATTTAACAGTCAAGCCATGGATTTTATATTATTTATTTTTTTAAAAGATTTTATTTATTTGAGAGAGCAAGTGAGTGAGAGAGCATGAGCAGGGGCAGAGGCAGAGGGAGAGGGAGAAGCAGACTCCCCATAGGGAGCCCAACATAGGGCTTGATCCCAGGACCCCCAGATCATGTCCTGAGCCAAATGCATACACAACCAACTGAGACACCCAGGCACCCAAGCAGAGGATTTTAAAGTAGAGTTTTGCCTGCAATTAAAATAACTGTGCAATTTCTGACCCAAATTAAAAGATCTCACAAAATAGAATGTATATAAAATTTGTGGACAGAATATTCACTATGAGGTTCTCTAGAATTTTTTTTTCTATTTTTAGAACATTTTTCTATTTTAATTTAAAAATACATTTGTCCTAATTTTTTCCAGCCCCAATGAAAACTGTGTTATGCTTCCATTTTAAATTTTCAGGGGCACCTGGGTGGCTCAGTCATTAAGCATCTGCCTTTGGCTCAGGTCATGAAAAAAAAATTTTTTTTTCAATTCCTTATGAACATGGTTCTTTAGTCCCAGATATACACCTTCATATAGCATATCATATTGTGTTGATAATGTTGTTTACTTGCCAGTCTTTTGTGCTAGGCTATAAGCCTATCATAAGAGATAAAACCATGCTACATATTCTATATCCCCAACGCTTAGTACAATAGGACCTCCATAAACATTCAGCAGTTTTAAAACCTTTATGCATAAAATAAGATGAAATCAGAGAGGGAGACAAACCATAAGAGACTCTTAACAATAGGAACCAAACTGAGGGTTGCTGGAGGGAGGTGGGTGGAGGGATTGGGTAACTGGGTGATGGGCATGAAGGAAGGCATGATGTAACAAGCACTGGGTGTTATATGTAACAGATGAATAACAACTCTACCTCTGGAACTAATGATACACTATATGTTAACTAACAGAATTTAAATATAATAAAAAATTTTTTTAAAGAATAAATAAAACCTTTATGCAAGGATAATCATCAAAATAAAATATTTTGCTAAATTATTAAATATTTTTAAGTAATTTCTTCATTTATTCAAAACTACTTGTTGAGTATTGGGCACTGAGTATAGATAATTCCTTTGAGAAGATGCACCACAAAAGGTTGTTGTTATTTTTGGGGTTTTTTTTGTTGTTGTTTCAATGGTGGTGATCTGAACATGCTTAAATGTCACTGAGAATAATCCAGCAGAGAAGGAGAAATTGGGAGCAATTTAAAAAGAGTAGGAAAATAAGCAATAGCATACAGTTTCTGAAAAGACAGAAGGAGTTACTTTAGACTTAGCCAGGAGCACTTGAAGGGCCAGCTGTCCCATTGTATAGGAGGAGAGGATAATGGGTAGAAAAACAATTAAGTTTGAGAATTAGTTCTCTTTTGTCTATTCCTATCTCTTTTGTTCCCATGTATAGAAAGTAAGATAATATGCTGACACAAAGGAAGTCAAATTGGGAGTGGGATGGTGGACATTAGAGAATTGAGAAAAGTGGAGAAACTTTAAAATATCAATATGGAGGAGCGCCTGGGTGGCTCAGTTGGTTAAGCATCTGCCTTCAGCTCAGGTCTTGATCCTGGGGTCCCAGATCAAGCCCCGAGTCGGGCTCCCCACTCCGCGGGGGGGCTGCTTCTTCCTCTCCCTCTGCCTGTTGCTCTTCCTGCTTTTGTTCTCTGTCAAATAAATAAATAAAATCTTAAAAAAAAAAAAAATCAATATGGAGGGTGGGAGGATTGGCCAGAGAAATGAACCAGGATTGAACAATACTAAAAGTTGAACTGAAGTTAAAGGTCATGAACTGATAGAAGTAGCCCTCTGTTTTATTGTATATTTTCTCTAAAATCTTTGTGCTACCTGGGCACAGGCAGTTGAGCTCAATCAGAAATGGGATTTTGCCAGAGAGGTGTAGCAAAAGGAGAGGGAAAAGGGAATGATGATATTAGTGAGAGTTTTTGTTTGTTTGGTTTTGCTCTTGTTTTATGTAGTACGCCTTGGGATTTAAACTGAGTATGAGGGTGGTAAAGAAAGATGGAAGCTGGTGAACTGGGAAATGAGGCAGGGGATGGAAAGAACTGAAAAGATCTAAGAATAGACATCATGAGAATTATTGAAGAAGTAAACTGGAAAGAGAGATTTGGGCCAGAAAGTTGAATTCTTGACTTAGCAATTAGAGGATGGAGAACTTACAGGACAAGATATGACTATGGAAGTAGGTTGTTGAGGTGCAGAGGAAAAGGCAGTAACTGGAAATGAAAAGGCCAATGGACTGACAAGTGAAAGTGGTCTACCTTCTATATAGATGTAAAACACTTGAGATTATGGAGCTCCTGTAGTTCAAAGAGAATGAGCCACTCACCTTTACTCCTGTACTCTCTAGTGCTTCAGACATAACCTCTGTGGAACCCCTAATATCAAGAGCTTGAAAAAAACATTTCAATTAGTAAATGATCTTTCAAGGTTTTTTAAAATTCTTTCCCCTTGTTTTTCTGTGAATGTCAAAGTAGACAACTGTTCATTGGAGAGGGTATCATTTAGGGAAGGTAGATCCTGAAATGAGACCACATGTCAAACCACAAAAACATGAATCCAGTGAGAACCAGTTTGCCTATTTTCATTGTAGAGCCACTACTTCAGGATCAAAATGACAGTGCCTGTTCGGCACCTCTACTGTTACTTCACCCAAAGCTAAAAGTGGTGTGAGCAGAAGACCATTATCCTTCACCCCCAGGTATAACCCTGGATCACCTACAGGGGAAAGAAAACATTCCTGTACCTATAAATCCTCATCATTACATACGTACTAAAGGGAAGAAACTTCAGAAAGCTTTTGGCCACATGAAAGGGGATGTGTTAAATGGGTTGAAGTTTAGATGATTTGTTTTTGGGACATTTATATTCTCATTATTAAGGAAGCAAAGTAATAGACTAAGGTTAGAGTTTGTGAAAAATGAAGAATAAAACAGCAGAAATAGAAACAAGACAAATAACCACTTCTGAATTGCTAGCAGAAGGTGAGGAAAGGTTAAGTACCAAGCAGTTTCCAGGAAAGATTCATAGAACTAATTCAGCTTGTTCTACTTTGGCAGAGGAAAATGCAGGTCTCTGTAACCACACCAACCGTTTGGGAAGAAGAGTGAGTCCTCTTGCCCTACAGACAGTAGGTCACAGATATGCCAGGTAATGCTGGATTATTTAAGGGTTCATTATCTTCTTCATGAGTTTCCCCTTAGACCTTTTCCTTATTCATGTCCATGGTTTGGTCATTTCACTGCTTATTAGCATGTAAATTAAAGAGTTAAAATTTAGGTTAAGTTGAGATTTGTTAGATGCTCTGAGAGAGAAAAAAAAAAAGGGTGGGGGAGTAGTAGCAGGTTCAGGAATAAGGCTCAGCTGGGCCAATTATTTTCTTCCTGCCCCATGCTCCCTTCTTAAAGAAACTCTCTATTCTCTCTTCTTAGACATCCTGCTCTATAGCCCCACTGAGTGAACACTGTCTCATGTGACCTAGCCCCCTGGCCTTAATAGTGGGCTAATAGTCGACTCAAGATGAACCAATTAGGATTTCTTTCCTGCAACTGTAGAATTGTGTTACACAGACATCAGCTATTTTTTTTTAATTTTATTTTATTATGTTATGTTAAGCACCATACATTGCATCATTAGTTTTTGATGTAGTGTTCCATGATTCATTGTTTGCATATAACACCCAGGGCTCCATGCAATACATGCCCTCCTTAATACCCATCACCGGGCTAACCCATCCCCCCACCCCCCCTCCCCTCTAAAACCTTCAGTTTGTTTCTCAGAGTCCACAGTCTCTCATGGTTCGTCTCCCCTTTCGATTCCCCCCCTTCAGTTTTCCCTTCCTACTATCTTTTTTTTTTTTTTTAACATATAATGTATTATTTGTTTCAGAGGTACAGGTCTATGATTCAACAGTCTTACACAATTCACAGTGCTCACCATAGCACATCAGCTATTTTTTACTGGGGACTTGACTGAAGAGATTGCATCCAGTCCAGACTAGGGTTTCCCATTCACACCTAAACAGAGCCAGTCTTTAGACACAGGATAATTGAAACAAGTACATGGAGAGGAGCAGGGCTTAGAGACCATGCAGGCCTGGGGAAGAAATAGCAGAATGACTGACTTTTCAATTCCTCATTCTTATAGCTCACAATACCTGCTAATAACTCCTAAGTCTAACTCCTTTGCAAAAAACACTCTCACTTTATTTCTTTACTTTTTTAAAGTATTTATTTACATTCTAGTTAGCTACCATACATGTACTATTAGTTTCAGGTGTACAATATAGTGATTCAACACTTCATACAACACCTGGTGCTCATCACGACAAGTGCACTCCTTAAACCCACATCACCTATTTCACCCATCCCCCACCCACCTCCCCCCTGGTAACCATCAGTTTGTTCTCTATCATTAAGAGTCTGTTTCTTGATTTGTCTCTTTTTTCCCCCTTTGCTCATTTGTTTTGTTTCTTAAATTCCACACATGAGTGAAATCACATGGTATCTGTCTTTCTCTGACGGATTTATTTCGGTCAGCATACTACTCTCTAGCTCCATCCGTGTTATTTCTTTACTTTTTAAGTAAGTTGAGTTTTATTCCTTGTACCTCAAGAAGCTTTATATAAACTTATGTATGTATGTATGCATGTGACTGGAGTACTAAGACAACTTGGGGCCCAATCAGTATTTGTGATAAAAATAAATTACTTCCATGTATCAGGAAATGATATTACATCATATATGAATTAGAGAGTCACTAAAGATTTTATTGTATATTTATTTTATTATACATTTATTATATATATTACTTATTTTATATATATATGAAAACTTGAAAAAGTGTTTTAAGGGAAAGAATCTGACAGCTCTATGAAGGACGAATTGGAGGAAATGTCTGAACATTTGATTAATAACACTGATATACTCAGCACAAGGTGGCTTTAGATTTGATTTCATAATCAGCTGCATATTTCACTTTGGGAAAAATTTACATTACAGAGAGAAATAAAATTTGAAAGACATAAAAGATATAATTGAAGAGGTAAAACAAGTCTACCAAGGAAGACAGACATGAGCAGGAAAGGAGGTGTCTTTAACACTGAGACTACGACCTGAATCCCAGAGACATACACCTTCTTGCCTCACCGCAAGCAAGATCACCACTATTTGGATGAAAAAGCAGACAAAAATTCTGATATTTGGCTCCAATCATGAATTATTAATAGCAAAAAGAAATGTTACCTCATCAACTTCACTACTGCAGTATGCCCTTCACATCCCAATGTCCATTCTCCAACACCACCATTGCTCCAGTGCCCATAAATCCCATCACTGAGTCGTAAAATCTCTCTCACACACTCATCACTACCACTACCAGCATTTGCACCACCACCACATGATGTTGAATGCTACCCATCCTAACCATAACAACGTGCCTGGCAGGATTTGACCTATGAGGTCCTTGAATAAGATTTATCAATGACCCTCACTGCCGACAGGATAAAATCTCAATTCTTTAACACAGCATGCAAGGTTCCTTGTGATCTGGCTCCTGCTCACTTCTCCAGCCTCATCCCACGCCAATCCCTTACACTATGGCCTTGTTCTAACTCCTCTCCATTGTCAGAACTCAACATACTCCCTGTCACTCTGTCCCATTGCACATACTGTACATTCTACCTGGAATGTTCCACTGAATCAGCTCACCAGGCCTATTAGCTACCCTTAAAAACTCAATTCAGGGGGCACCTGGGTGGCTCAGTCGTTAAGCGTCTGCCTTCGGCTCAGGTCATGATCCCAGGGTCCTGGGATCGAGCCCCGCATCAGGCTCCCTGCTCGGCAGGGAGCCTGCTTCTCCCTCTCCCACTCCCCCTGCTTGTGTTCCCTCTCTCACTGTCTCTCTCTCTGTCAAATAAATAAATAAAATCTTTAAAAAAAAAATTCAATTCAGACTCACTTCCTCTGGAAACATTCATAAATTGCCATTCCCTTCCTCCTCTTGGAGACTGGGCAAGGCTTAATTGCCTATTTATTGTATTTTCTCCTCTACTTGACTGCAACTTTTTTACAAGAGGGACTTTGACTTTGTGCTCTATCCTTCCAGTATCTATTATGATGCCTAGCCCATAAGATATACATGTCAGTTTGATAGATATTAATTTAATTAATTTCTGTTTGGTTTTGATAGCTAATATCTTTAACAAACTCACTTTGGGCCTTCTATTTAGTAGGATTACAATTTAGCTAAAAGCTGTTTGGGTCTTACTTTGAAGCTGACTTCTTTTATTGGATTATTTTTAGTCATAACAACATGTATTATTGATATTAATGTCCTTCATGATCCAGCCATTCATCTGAACTTTGCTCTAGAACAAACAGTCTCTCTGCACAAATGAAATATAAATAGTTTTTAAACGTTAATGATATTTTAATAAGGAAAGATAACAATTCTATACAGGACAAGAAATCTACTCATTAGCTTTATAATTCTAACATTTTAATTAGCAGCAGAAGGAAAAAGACACAGCCTTTTTAATTTTGCCTGGTTTTATTTTGCCCATAGGATGCTGTTACTCTTTTGGAGAGGCAGTTTTGTTGGTATTAGCATATCCTGTCAGGTGTCTAAAACCCAACTCATTACAGAGTTTTGCTAATCTTGGGAAATTCTGCTCCTCATCTTTATTAAGAAATGCTCTCCCAGGAAAAAGACTCCCAAATAGACAAATCCAACATTAGATGCAAAGCAGTGTAATTCCGCTCAAGATGGCCTTGAAGATGAAGCCCATTCATGGATTTTAGCATCCATGAAATTGGAGGAATAAACATACCTTGAAAATGGTTTTATTTTCTTTTAGCAAGCAGGATAGTACTTTCTTGCTTTGCTGCTTCTTGAAAGTTTTTGGATCTTCAAATGGCATTAAAAGCTAGAGAATGGAAAACAAAAACTGCAAGCAATTGCCCAGCTAATGTGTGCCTCGGCTGCAAAGTCGGGAAAAAGTAGAACATCTTCAAAGAATGTAATCAGCTTGAAATGAGTGATAAAAATTCGATTATCTACCAGTGCAAATTTGTACAACAAATTGCTATCAGCCATGTATGGCCTAGGAACGTACTGGCTATTTTCAAATCATTTTGACTTTCAATAGAAAAAATAATCACAAAGACCTCAAAAATATTTTTTCAGGTTTTTCAATACCTAACATATATAGATTTATGCAACATTCATAAACTTCAAGTACATTCTCTTCTTAACATAGTTATCCTTTTAGTATAAAACTTAAACCATTTTAGAGTAGCATTTTCAAATATACTCGTGGGATGATAAGTGAGGTTTCTCAAAACAAGAAAATATTAAAATAAAGATCTGAATAAACTAGATTCTATGTTCAACAATATTCAGAAAACTGAGTAAGCAAAGCTAAAGAGTTTTCTTTATTGTTGAATGCCTTGCAGACATTACTGGATCAACATGCATTGTGAACCCACATGAAGGAAATGGTTTTCCAAACTCATTTGACCACTAAATCCAGAAGTACCACAAGAGATTACTCTTCTGCAACATTTCCCTAATAGAAGACATATTAAATTATTTATGACTAAATGGTAATTAAAACCACACAATCTTCATTGAATTTTCCTTCTGTGTTTATTTCACATAAGTTGCTATTAAAGTGTACTGAATGATTCAGGGAGAGCCAATCCTCAATATGATGTCAAGAGACTTCTTAACATATGGTCTGACCCATTGGCTTAGAAATAAATAATATCACTAACGTTGGAAGAAAATAGAAAATTTCCATGAGGTCCATTCTGACCAGCATTTTCACTATTTAACTCCACAGTTCATCTCTTACCCAAATCTACTTCCATTTTTTCCAACCAGATAGTGGAGTAAATTCCTTCTAGATAATTATTCTCAATCCAACTCTATTTTGGCCCTAAAACTCTAGAACTCTCAATCTTAAACCACTCATTTAGTAACAAGATCCCCACATTACTCAAAGATACATAATGTTCTCATCTCTCCAGATCTACTAAAGTCCTTGTAATGTCCCTCTAATGTCACCACAGAATAACCACTCTCTTCTAGAATATGACTAGATGGGCACTTAAACACAGTTAACTTGTCTGTCTGTATTTCACTGGTTTTGTTGTTGATTTTTTCTTTCTCTGAGATTTTAACTTTAGAATAATGTAAGTCCTAAGAGGGTGGGGCTTTTTTGTATGTTATACAAATCAATGTATTCACAGTGCCTAAAACACTGCCTAGAATATATTAGATAGTATAAAATATTGTTGGGTTAATGAATTAATTTTAGAAAATAAATTCCCTTATCTCTGTGATGTTAGAAACCTCTTGTATTACAAATAAAAGAAAAATTGGCAGAGGCAAGAGAGATTGCCATTCTGATTTTACTCAACATCAGTTGGATCATTATTGAGTTCCCAGGCTTATATATAAATTCTGCCCTTTACAACTATAAATCTTATGCCAACTGGTGTCACCTTGCCCTTTGAAATACAAATAAAATTGGCTTTTGTCAACCAAATGTGAAAGAGTATCTCAACTTTTCTTAAAATTTTGGGGGGTTTATATCCCTCCTAGTCATCACTGGTGTCAGGTTCTTTCCTCTTAATTGGTTCAGTCTGTCTTGCTGTCCAATATATATTGTTCCTTTTCTTCACTCAATCACTCCATAGTGGAAAGCATCTTGATTCTTTCAGTCTCCAAAACAGCCATTGATATAAGGCTATGTGTGCAACTGACTCTTACTGGAGATTAAAGTCAATGAATGAGATTTACATCACAGCAGAATAATGAACAAGAATTGAAGACTCTATCTCAACTCTTAAAATTCCTTTGTGCACCCCACTACAAGGAATGTGCAACTGGACATTCTTTTTACAGATTCCTGTGTTCACATCAGGTCACCCTTCCCTGTCTTGCCACTTATTTCTTATGCAGAGATTTGAATGCAGGGATTAGCGTGATTTTATCCCATTGCTTTCCGAGAATTTAAATGAAAAATTCTCAACCAAACTCATTTTCAAACATAATTTTTCATTGTTGAACATGGTCTAATTCCACCTCTCCTCATACCATCTTCAGATAAATGCGCATCCAGGGCTCTAGCATAAAATTTGGAAATGGACTACTGGGAGCATGAGACTTGTTTGGAGATGGATTTTTACTTGCCTCAGGACTGATGGAGGTGGAGCCATGAAGAGAATTGAGTCATAGTCAAGGTGGGACTTATCAGAACATTCTTTAAATGTCCCATTTCTTTGGGAATTAATCCATTATAAAATCATGCAAACATTTTCTAACAGCATCTTTTTTTTAGCTAAGTTTATTTTGCCTTATGAAAGGATAGAAAAGAAAATTTGGAGTATGGAGAAAAATAAAAGAAAAAAATCACCCTATTAGCCTACCTTCAAATAGGACCACATTAATCATTTTGGTATATTTTATTCCATTCTTTTTTCCATAAAGGTCTCCTTTATGCAAAGTTATTAAACCTTTTATGAGGTTCACTGACATATTCTACTTTTTCGGTTATCTTAAGCATTTTCATAACTTTTGTATTTTTAACATCTACATGATAGTTCAACAAGTAAATATATTATAATTGACTTAATGATTCTCCAAGAACAGATTTATGTCCCATATTTTTCCACCAAAAATAACACTTCACTAAACATATCTGTACATAAAATTTGTTCAACATTTACGATTGTTTTCTTAGGACTCAACCTCAGAACTGAAATTAGTAAGTCTAAAAATAACATTTCTAAGGCTTGTGATACTTATTGCCAATTGCTTCTGAAAAGGTTTTATTATTTTTTCACATTATTGTGTTTAAAACTTTACTACTTCAGCTTTTTTTTATTGATCTGAACCAAATATTTGCTGCTACCAAGGCTGTTGAACTTGAGAATACCAGAGCTGACACAAAGCCTTTGAGTGTGGCATGAGGTCAGTGGAGGCATCATTCCTCTCCCTCTCTTTGACTGGGATGACCCCTCTCTTCATTACAGAACAGTCACCTTGCAGGCTGTTTCCCAGTTACTAACAAAACATTGTATTTTTAAATGATCGTCTTTGGGGTCCACTGTTTATCTTTGCTGGGATATACAATGATACAGTTTTCTTTTGTAACTTACTTCTAACAGCAAAATTATATATATTTACTGTGAAAAACTGGAAAAAAATATAGAAAAGTATAAGGAAGAAATTCTTAATTACTTGTAGTGCCACCAATTAGCAGTAATCTCTCTTAACACTCAATACATGTCCTTCTGAATGTACTGAAACACACAATGCTACATTCACAGCACTGCTAACAACACATCACAATAACCAGGACCCTATTACACAAAGAGCCTGCAATTCTGAGTTGTTCAGGTAACATTCTAGTATGAGCCTTTCTCATGCCATTACATACCCTTTGAAAATATGAATTTAAAAGCATATAGTATTCCACAGTATTGATATACCATAATTTATTTAACAGTTCTGTTATTAGACATTTAACCTTTTTTCCTTTTCATTTTACATGGTCTTCTTGCATGTTAAAAGATGTAATAAAGGTCCTTGTACATTAATCTTTATATGGAATCCTGATTATTACCTAAGGATAAATTCTTAGTGAAGAATTTTTGAGCCAAAGTTTATGAGCATTTTAAAGCAAATTTCTGAGCCAAAGTTTATGAGCATTTCAGTACAGACTTTCAAACTGTCCTTCAAAAGGTTTATACCAGTCTACGTTATGTGTTCTGTTACAAGAAGGAAACAGATGGCAAAAATATAAAATGTGAGTACAAATTAATGAAAATTAACTAATATTTAATAACACCCCACTATGAGCATTTGGGGAAGTACTTCATAAAAGCTAAAAAAAGCAAATCCATAAAAATACTTACATTGAGTCTGAAAAAAAATTTTTAAAGGAAGCAATAAGAATTTCTTTAATTTTATTTTTAAAAATAAAACTAAACCAAGAGATGCTTTCTTATACACATATTTTTGTTTTCTTTTGAAATTCATTCAATTCAAATTCAATATGTAGTACTTTTCTTCCATGTCATTTTTAATATTTTTTCCTAAAATTATTCTCAAAAAAATTTATATAATAAAACTAAGGAATCTTGATCTTTGTGGATAAAATTATACTGCTTAATCCATTAAAATAAGCAAAGTGAGTATAGCTTCAAAATATATGAAATACTTTTAACATCTCAAGAATACAATTTATATACAAGAATGTATATTTTAACAAAACACTCTTTCCAAGGAAGGGAGAAGGAAAGTTTTCACAGAGCAAGAGGTGCATATATCATCTGATACCACCTACATCTCTTCACTCCTACCTGTTGCTAATCTCTCCATGCCCCTTGCCCCCTGGCCACCACAATATACTTCCTGGTATACCAAGAGCTATTCCTAGGACACCATAAAGAATGATGTCAGCTAGGAGCACAAAGTATCAGAGCTTTTCAGTGATTAAACACTAAGAGTTCTCATTCTTTAACTAAGAAACGCTTAATGGAGAGATACACAGTGTTCTCAACCTTCCTGTGAAGAATGCACAATAAGAAACTATTCAGCAGCAAATACGAACTATTCTTATGGAAAAGGAAAGATGACTCAGGACAGGAAGCTAAGAGTCCAGAGGAAGGAGCCAAAAGCCTAGAAACCCACTCCCAGGAAGCAGAATTGGACCCTAGATAGAGCTGTCAGCATGCACCCAGCTTTCAGAATTGCTTGGAACTGAGGAGGAACAAGATGGCGGGGGAATAGGAGACCTAAATTTCGTCTGGTCCCGGGAATTCAGCTGGATAAGGATCAAACCATTCAGAACACCTACAAACTCAACAGGAGAGTGAAGAGAAGAATAGCAGCAACTCTCTCAAAAGAAAAGTGACCACTTTCTGGAAGGTAGGACGTGCAGAGAAGTGAATCTGAGGTGATATTTGGGAAGACAGATGGCGGGGGTAGGGGGCCTCTGTCAGCCAGCTACCGGCAAGTGACAGAGAAGTGGAGCACAAAATCGGAACTTTTAGAAGTTGGCTCCACTGAGGGACATCGCTCCAGTGGCTAAGCGGGGGGTAGAAACCTCGGTGGGACAGTGTGGTCTCAGGACCCTCGGGGTCACAGGAAGACTGGGTGTGCCTGAGTGCTGCAGAGCTCCCAGGTATCGGAGCAGGGAAGCCGGCCACAAAGACGGAGCCAAGGAGTGGGCTCTCAGCTCAGGGTTGCCATAAACCGTGATCCGCGGCACAGTCAGGCCACTGCTCTTCCAGCAGGGACCCAACAAGCGGCAGATCCGGGGAGACTCCCCTTCCTCCCTCGGTAGGAGCGGCACGGGAGCGCACCGCAGGAATCTACTGGGTTTGGAGACGGCAGAGATTGACTGCTTTTCTCTGGGGGCCCACTGAGGAGTGGGGCCCCGAGTTCTCAGCTCCTCTGGGGCAGAGGTTGGGAGGCCACCATTTTCACTCTTGTCCTCCAAAGCAGTACAGAAAGCTTGCAGGGAACAAAAACTCCTGAGAGCAAACCCCAGCAGATTACTTAGCCCAGACCTGGTAATGGTGGGGCAATTCTGCCTTTGGCAAAGACATTTGACAACCACTGCAACAGGCCCCTCCCCCAGAAGATCAGCAAGAACAGCCAGCCAAGACCAAGTTTCCCAATCAATGAGAACAGTAGAACTCCAGCAATAGG
>NC_138380.1:58891470-58913897 GCF_054177405.1 Leptonychotes weddellii
CCCCAATGTCTCTCACCCAGCCACCCCATCCCTCCCACCCCACCCCCCACTCCAGCAACCCTCAGTTTGTTTCCTGCGATTAAGAATTCCTCATATCAGTGAGATCATATGATACATGTCTTTCTCTGTTTGACTTATCAAATAGCTCATCTTAACTTATTTTTGTTGTTGACAAATTTTGTAATATAAAGACAGCATGAGCTTATTTACCTAGTTAAACCCAGGTAGAAAATGTTGTATGTTTGCATTAATGTTGACAATTCTGAAGACATTATTGTTTTTATTAAATCAACAAACTTAAGCTAGCTTTTATCTATCAAAGTTTGTCTCAGATCATGTGAACTTGAAAAACATTTGGGTTAGTTAGTATATTTCTGATAGTTTTAGAAATACTTTATATAAACTCTTATTTTTCTCAAAGCCAATTAAATAGATCTCTTTACAGATTAATTTTAGCAATACCATCTGAGGTAGAAAAACATCACATATCTATAATATATATATATGTATATATATACACATAGACATACATAAACCTACAGACAGATGTAGAGACCTTACAGTTTTCATTCTAAAATTTTAGCTATAACATAACTTACTAGTTTATAAAAGAACATTTGGATCTAAATTGTGTTTCTAGAAGATGAACAAAGAAGTTAAGGTCACCTGCTCAGATGGCTAAATTTTATTACTAAAGATTTTTATTTGCATGGTGTAAGAATCCTTTTAGAGCTATTTTTGGAGTCATTTCATCTTTTTAGAAGCTTCTGGATACCAATCAAAGAATGCATTCGATTTTCTCTGAGAGGTTTGACACCCTCTCTTGTCAAGGACGTCCTTTAAGACAGACTTACATAAGTTAAAGTTTCTCCACTACAATTCCAAATTATCCAAAGTTCCCTAATTTTCTAAAAAGGTACAAAATCCTGGTTCATAGTGGGTATACACTGTGGAAGCAGGAATTTGACAGAGGTGAAGAAAGTGTTTTATACTAGGTGGAGTCCATCTTTGCCTTTAGATTCCCTAAGATGTCTTAAATATGAGGTGACCTATTCCTTAATAGCTATTCTAAAACACAGCTATTCCAAATCATGTATTTTCCCCACTTTTGAACAGAATAGGGTGACTTATCAAGAAAATTCAACAAACAAAATACAGTCATGCATAATAAAGTTGGAGAGCTCAAAATGCAAAGAGAGCAGAGCATGGGTCAAAGAGACTTACCCTCAAACTCCAGGGTCAGGAAGAAAGCAGTGAACTCAATGGCCTCTGTGGATACCAGCACTTTTTTGCTCACTGGCCTCAGAGTCATTGAAGGGTCCTCTTTGGATCCCATTTCTGATGCCTTGAACTGTCAAAAGTTCAGAAATAACAGAAGTAAAAACAATGAATTACTGAAGTATTAATTAGTAAGTTTATTACACACACACCAAAAAGTTTGCAAACCAGGAACACTTAAACCAAAATGTGGAGTGAGGCTCAGGGGTATATTGTTACAAAGCAGCTTATGTAGTGAGAAGGCAGTGACCACTTACTCTTCACAGACTGGTATTCAGGTTTTCTTAAATGATAGGGAATTAGTTAATGGTTGCCTCATATCAATTTTGGGAAGCAGTTTAAATTTTGCTTATGATTTTCAGAGGCATAAGCAAGAAATGACTCAGGATAGGTTAGTCTTGCAAAATAAGCTAAAGTAAGCTGTGTTTGTATGACTATACTGCTTTTGTCCGCTCAGGGAATTTTTTTTTTTTTAATTGACATATAGCTGATACACAATGTTACATTAGTTTCAGATGTACAACACAGTGACCTGACAAGTCTATAGTCACACTAGGCTTGCCACTAGTGTAGTTACTATTAGTCATCATACAGTGCTGTTACAATATATTTCCTATGCTGTTCCTTTTATCCCTGTGACTTATTCATTCCATAATTGGAAGTCTTCAGGGACTTTTTAAGGCTGGTCTCCATCTGTTTTTGAGTTTCATAAGTTAAAAAAAAAAGGGAGAGAAGAAAGAAAGAAAGAAAAGAAAGAAAAGAAAGAAAGAAAGAAAGAAAAGAAGAAAGGAAAGAGAAAGAAAGAAAGAAAGAAAAAGAAAGAAAGAAAGAAAGAAAGAAAAGAAAGAAAGGAAGAAAGGAAGAAAGGAAGAAAGGAAGAAAGGAAGAAAGGAAGAAAGAAAGAAAGAAAGAAAAGAAAAGAAAAGAAAAGATGGAGCCCGCCAGCTTCAACAAGGCAGGGGGAGAGTGTAAAGATGGCTTCCACTACCCTCCGTCCCAGACAGTATCTCCGCCTCTCAGGCCAGCGCTTCAAAATTAGCCAATGAGCGGGGCGCCTGGGTTGCTCAGTCAGTTAAGCGTCTGCCTTCGGCTCGTGTCACGATCCCAGGGTGTTAGGATCGAGCCCCACGTGGGGCTCCCTGCTCAGCGGGAGGTCTGCTTCTCCCTCTCCCGCTCCCCCTGCTTGTGTTCCTTCTCTTGCTGTGTCTCTCTCCGTCAGATAAATAAATGAAATCTAAAAAAAAAAAAAAAATTAGCCAATGAGCCTCTTTCACACAGAGTCTGGGAGCTTTTCACGTGGCTCCCGCTGTGCTGGGCCCTGGAGCAGGTGAGGCTGGCCACGGGCCCTTTAAGAGCCGCTCCTCAGTTCGCACAGCCTTTTGGGTCTCACAGAGGCAAGCCTGGTGGTTTTCGAAGTTAGATGTCTTGGAGGCTCCTGTCTCAGTGCAGTTCTTAAAAAGTTGGGGTGCCCGCCCTGAGGTACAAAACTTAGCTCCTTAGAGAGAAGCTCCATATTTTGCCTTCCTTCCGGTTTGTGGCCCGCCATGCCGGGGTGGGCTTTATGGTGAGATTGTGTGTGAGCCTCTCCTGCTCTCTTCAGTGTGTGGCTTCCCTCTCCTTTCTCAGTGTGAAGGAGTGGCTCTGCTAGTTTGCTAGTTTTGAGGGTTTTTTTCAGAGGAAATTGTTCCACAGGCAGCTGTAATTCAGTGTCTGTGGGAGGAGGAGAGTTCAGGAGCTTCCTGTGTCACCATTTGAACCCGACCCTGCCCGGGAACTTTTTCAGAGAGGTAAGCAAATGTTATTTTCTTTTACTGCTCCCTTCACCCCAAAGAGATCGGGGTGCAAGTCCCTTGTAATGGCTAATATTTATTGAACACTTAAAGATGAGCCGTTTACTGTGCTGAGAAGTTTCAATGTGCTCCCTCCATCATTTATGCTCTATAGCCCTCTAGTCACGGCCCCTGTTGCAATGAGGAATCTGATGCCCCCCAGGCATGAATTAACCAGTCCCGTGGCACAACTCTTTTCTCTTTTCTTTTCTTTCGACTTATTTATTCATTTGAGAGAGAGAGAGCATGAGCTGGAGGGGCAGAGGGAGAGGGAGAGAGAAGAAACTCAAGCGGACTCCATGCGGAGCCCAGAGCCCCACACAGGGCTCAGTCTCACAACCCTGAGATCAGGACCTGAGCTGAAACCAAGAGTCAGACACTTAACTGACTGAGCCACGCAGGCGCCCCCAAAGTGGCATAGCTCTTAAGTGATAAGATCTAGGAGTGCGATCCCATCTCTGGGGCTCCAGAGCCTGACTTTTTATTTATTTTATTTTAAAGATTATTTGACAGAGAGAGACAGCGAGAGAAGGAACACAAGCAGGGGCAGTGGGAGAGGGAGAAGCAGGCTCCCCGCTGAGCAGGGAGCCCGATGTGGGGCTCGATCCCAGAACCCTGGGATCATGACCTGAGCCGAAGGCAGACGCTTAACGACTGAGCCACCCAGGCACCCTGAGCCTGACCTTTTAAACTGTTAATCTTATAACTCCCATTTTTTTGTTCTTTTTCAACTTGCGGAACAAAAATATGCAAAATTAGCGCATTTAATATGAACACAGGCAGAGTATATTATATGGAAAAGACATGAATAATTCATTTAATCCATTTGTTCTTCTTCAACAAAAGCTTAATGATGCCTCGGAATCCTGTGGCAAATTCAGTCCTGGCCCTGGCTTGGGCAGAAACCAGCTCTGCAATGGCTTGTCTATGCCAGTCTACTGTGGTAGCCAGTGTGGTTTCCGAAGTCGCTTTTTGTGAAATCATTCTTGTTTTGAGGGCAGAAGTGTCTTTGAGCTTGATGAGTGTGAAATCTGATGGTCAGGGATGAATAGTGCTATAATCTAATTTTGAATTACCTAGCCTCTTCGTAGGAATCTCCTTTCAGGGAAATCCTACTGTATGTTTAGGAAATTTTCAGCAACATGGCTTTAGTTTTTTTTCTCAAAAATAAGTCAAGTACTTTTAATATGATTTTCAGTCAACTCTGTGCCTTTTCATCATTTGTCTTTCTGCGCTTCTGCTATTATAGGCTTTGAATTAGGTTTTTTTCACAAAGGGAAAACAAAAACACTTGATGGTATTTTCTACATAAAGTTTAATTGGTTAGGAGGATTTGGAAGGATTGCTCAATCCTCTTTTCAGACATGTTTCATTATTTCTTTGTCATATCTTACTCTTAGAACAAAGCACCAACAGATTATAGCCATTTTCTTGCTTTACTTCCTCAAGTTGTTTAGAGACCCAGCTTTATACACAAAACAGGAATTGGAGTAATCTTAATATTTTTGCCTGTTGTACCCCGGCCCTCTATTAACAGTGATACTTGTTCTGATTTTTTCTCTTACTCATGTTTTGCTCATGTTCAAAATTAATATATTCTTTAAGAGAAAGTACAGTATAAAGGCAAGTTATATTCCATTGGTTTAACTAGAGTCCTCCTCAAATTTTATCATTTTATAAATAATTTATGAGCTCTTCCTTCATTGTTAACTGACCCTGATAGCTGCTTTTTTATTTTTCCCCAAATTTTAGGGAAAATTGAATTTATCATTAAAATAAAACTTGTGTTCAAGTCTAAAATATGTCTAATATTTTACTCTACATAAGTTATAAAAAACTAAGGGAGTAGTTGCATTTACAAATGGAGTTCTTTATTTTCTTTAGTTCATAGATTTTTCTCTTTTTTTCTTTCCCTGATATCTGTTAGATATTACTCATGCAGGACCTTTTTAAGTACGTGCTTTCAAGCCTCCATACACATTTTTTCTCTCTTTTTTTTAATTTAAATTCAGTTATCCAACATATAGTATATCATTAGTTTTTGGTGTAGTGTTCAATGATTCATTAGTTGCATATAACACCCAGTGCTCATGACATCATGTGTCCTCCTTAATACCCATCACTCACCTCCCCTTCCGCAACTCTCAGTTTGTTTCTTCTAGTCAAGAGTCTCTCGTGGTTTGTGTCCCTCTCTGATTTCTTCGCATTCAGTTTTCCCTCCCTTCCCTTATGATCCTCTGTGCTGTTTCTTATATTCCACGTATGAGTGAAACCATATGATAATTGTCTTTCTCTGATTGACTTATTTCACTTAGCGTAATCCCCTCCAGTTCCATCCATGTTGATGCAAATGGTAAATATTCATCCTTTTTTTTTTATTTTTCTATTTTTTTAAAGATTTTATTTATTTATTTGAGAGAGAGAATGAGAGAGAGAGAGCACATGAGAGGGGGGAGGGTCAGAGGGAGAAGCAGACTCCCCGCTGAGCAGGGAGCCCGATGCGGGACTCGATCCCGGGACTCCAGGATCATGACCTGAGCTGAAGGCAGTCGCTTAACCAACTGAGCCACCCAGGTGCCCCCCTTTTTTTTTTTTTTTTAAAGATTTTATTTATTTGACAGAGAGAGACATAGCAAGAGAGGGAACACAAGCAGGGGGAGTGGGAGAGGGAGAAGCAGGCTTCCCGCAGAGCAGGGAGCCCCATGTGGGGCTCGATCCCAGGACCCTGGGATCATGACCTGAGCTGAAGGCAGACGCTTAACGACTGAGCCACCCAGGCACTCCAATATTCATCCTTTCTGATGGCTGAGTAATATTCCATTGTATATATGAACCACATCTTCTTTATCCATTCTTCTGTTGAAGGACATCTCGGCTTCTTTGATAGTTTGGCTAATGTGGACATTGCTGCTATGAACATTGGAGTGCAGGTGCAAATTTTTTCTTTACTTCTCTGGACCATGTGGGCTTTCCTTGACTTAGGCAACTATAGCTTCCCACATTCAGGCCTTTGCAGCTCCTACAAATTTATTTTCAAAAATTTAGCAGGGCTACTGGGTTTGACCAAAAGAGTTTCTTTGTTTCTTGCTTTGTTTTCTTTTGGCTTGAGTTATATTATATCATGGGAAAAAGCCTTGTGCTCTCAGGGCTTGAGGATCTGAGAGCAGAAGGTTCTCATTTTGGGATGGAATCTGGGGAAGCAGCAAAACTTGCTTCAGAGTTGAGATGGCTGTATGGGATATCTAGGCCATCAGGAATGGGGTATAAAAAGTGTCATGAGAACAGCAGAAAGTTTTCTCTTATATACAACAGTGTCATAAACTTGGCAGACCCCAGTGTAACCACAAGGCCTTGAGGTGGAGAGGAGTATAGTATGCAGGAGCAATCTACCCAGACCTCGCTGCTGGAGCCCAGATGGGATGGGTGTCTCAGGGGAGGCCAGTGTGGACTGATAATGATTGGGAATCAGGTACCATCTCCTGCCAACACCGTGGCATTATACATGCCCCATGAGTTTTATGCAACCTTGGGAACAGGTTGGGAGAACCCCTAGATAGATTGAAATTGTCCTCAATTGGTTGAGATTTTAGTGTTCTCCATATGGTAGAATTTGGGCATAAGATAAAAATTAAGTTATAGAAAGGTAAAATTACATTTATTCCACAGTTGATTATCTGCTAGATACGATTTCACTCACTTAATAGAATTTCTTGATATATAGTATATAAAAGATGCAATGTTGGTATACTCATTCTGAAACAGAAGTTTTAATATGGAGATACCTACATTAAGGACAAAGGAATATATTAAAACAAAGAGGATTTGTGACCTTTATGATGTTTTCCATCCAGTATCATCCTTACCTTTATATTGGTTTAAATAATCTTTATTTATGGTTTTGGATTAAAGGGATAATTATAGAAACAAGAAGGGGATAGGTAGAAGATAATGTTTTCAACTCACACCTTTTTTTATATTTTATTTTTTAAAAGATTTTATTTATTTTATTTGGCACAGAGAGAGAGAGAGAGTGTGCACAAGCTGGGGGAGCAGCAGGTAGAGGGAGAGGGAGAAGCAGGTTCCCTGCTGAGCCAGGAGCCCAATGTGGGGCTCGATCCCAGGACCCTGGGATCATGACCTGAGCCGAAGGCAGACGCTTAACTGACTGAACCACCCACGCACCTCTCAACTCACACCTTTAATCATCGTTTTTCCTCCCTTTTTCATTCACATTTTTACAGTTTATGGCTAAATGTAGAAATTGATTTCAAACACTGACACACTAAAAGGAATAGAATGTTTAGGATATCTTATAGGGCCCTGCCAAGGGAAATGCCCTGCAGCGAGAATAGGACTGAACCTAATTCATCAGGCTTCAAGTCTAATGCTCTTTTCATCACATTCCAATTATGCTTTCCCCATTCTCCCTGGGAGCTCCTACTTATGTGTCTGCAAAATAGTGTTTCTAGACTAGAGTCATGATTTGCAAATATGTCCCAAGAATCCCTAAATTTTCAAGGAGGTGGTTCCAGGGCCTCTGGAGTGGGACATGAAGGAGGCCAAGAGGCAGTGGTACAGCGTGGTCTGTGTAACTTCTCACACAAGTGCTCACTTATTCTTTGACTCATATCTGTGGGCTGCCTACTATGTATCATACACGAGTATAGGTCCTAAGAATACAGCAGGGAACAATATAGACAAGGTCCATGCCCTGTGTATCTTAGAATCTAGTGGGAGAAGATAGCACTCACCTAACAGATACATCACATGTCTGGTATAATGGGTGCTATGAAGACAAAGCAGAGAGAGGGTACAGAGGTTTATTGGTTTTTCAAATTTAATTTTTATTTTTTGTATTGCTGTTTTAGAAAAGTGGCTCTTCTGCGTGACATTTGAAGAAAGTGAGGGAGCTAGTCATATGGGTATTTAATGGCAAGAGCATTCCGTGGATAGGGAAAAGCACTCATAAATACCTGAATCACAGGCTCGTTTGGTAGTCTTTTTTTTTTTTTTTTTTTTTTTTTTGGTATTCTTTTAAGCAAAGGTAAACCAGCTAGAGTGGCTGGAGCAGAGTGAGCACTGGAGAGAATCTTAGAAGATGAGCTAAGAAAGGAAGCAGGAGTTCAACTTTACCTATGAATAAATGTGAAAGGAACCTTCAGAGCCTTTAGAGCAGATGAGTGATAAGATGTGACTTATGTTCTAAATGGACCACTCTGACCAAACTATGGAGAATGGAATATTTGGGGGAAGAGTGGAAGCAGGGATACCGGGCATGAAGCTGCTGTAATTATGCAGGTAGGAGGCAATGAAGGCTCAGATTTAGACCATAATGGTAGAAATCATTAGATTCTGGATATATTCCAAAGGTAGAGCCCAGGATTGACTGTTGGACTGGTTGTGATGTGTGAAAGAGAGGAGTCAATGATGCCCTATTTTTTTGTCCATAAAAACAAACATATTTTACAACGTTTCCAATTCACTAGAAGTTACAGATATGCATGCACCTTCTGACCTCTATTAATTAATAAGTTTGCTCTATTTCTTTGGAACTCAGGGAAGGGAAAGAATTGATATTATATTTTAAAATCTGTATATCTGGTTTTAGTCCATTCTGACAGTTACTTTTATTGTTCTTAGAAGCATTGTGAGATTTGCATAGTTTCTTTAGGTGTTTTCTTTTTTTTTTAATGTACAAAGAACTCTTTCACATAGTATAAGACTTCATATAATCCATTGTTGAAAATCTGAGAGAAAAATTGCTTTTATGTAAATTGGAAGGAGTAAGTAAATAGAAAAGTATAACATATAAATCTCTTCATGTTCAATTTTAAACCCATGATACCCAATTCATGTCGAAGTAGACCTACATATAATCCGCAAATAGGGCAGGGGTTCCAGGGCTAGCTTTTATGGAGGCTTAGAAACTCCCCAAATTATATGTATGTTCCTCTTTCTTGGACGAGAGATCCTATTCTCCATCATATTTAAAAAGGAGTTTTTAAAGTAAATAAGTTCAAGAGCAACAAAATTGGACCAAGAATTGTGATCTGATGGGCGGAGCCAAAGCTATCAATCAATAAAAGGAAATTTAGGAAGATGTTATGTAGGTTTACTTTAAAAGTGTATCTATTTTATATTTAACTATCTGCAACTAATGTGGCTAGAAAAGAAAGACCATTTTTAATGTATCGTAAGCCTTTGGAAAAAATTGAACAAATAAAACAATAATTTAAATTTCAAAAGTATTTACCTCATCCTAAAATGTCTGCAAACATATTTGAGACATACTTGAAAATCAGGTGTTGGCACCGGAATTATCTGTTAATCTACAAAAAAACTTCAAAATCTGTGAGTACTAACATTAGACCAGAGCTCAGGATTTTTAGAAATGTGCAATCAAAACTTTGAAAACTGAGATGGACTCTACAAATCACAAAATGGAAATGCTATAATAATTCATATGGCTAGAAAAAAAAATGGATTGATTGTGTAGTTGGGTGTGTCATTGTGCACTGGCTAATGTATTTAATCCATTTAGATATACTGTAGTGGGACAAGTGATTCAAAAGTATTGTGCCTGGAGATTAAATATGTAGAATTCATATTCATCTAGAAATTTAAATATATGTGGAATTTGAATAGACAGTTACGGCTCTAATGGTTGATGCTAAATTTCCTCAAGTTGTTAAAAAACAAAACAAAGCAATAACAAGTCTAATTGCTCCACTTCATTATGTGGGAATTTAAATTCTCTTAGGATTCTCAGATAACATTTAGTGTTCTTCTGTTGCATAATAATAGTTTGGTAGTTCAGTTAAGTATCTTAAATACTATATTTACCCCTAAATATATTGCTGTTAGTGATTGATCATGGGGGAAGATGTAGTTCTTTGCCAAATAAAGACCACGGCAGGAAAGAATAATTAGAATAATTAGAATATTTCTAACTTGTGTTCCTATTTCATCTTCTCTTTACACTGATGTGTATTTAATTTGGTGATGACTAAATTTGATGATGTTCCACATTTTCCATCATATTCGAATGGCATAAACCTGCATTTCAAATTTGTGGTCAGTTCCTGTGGCTTACATCTTTATTATTGTAAAAAATGTGTTGGTCTTGAAAACAAAGTGGAAATAAAACAATGAAGGATCCAAAGTTGTCTTTAACTCTAGTTATCTATATGGCTAAAATTTCTGAATCAGCAATGTGCTTTGAGTTGTTGGCTGTTCTTTTCTAGTAATGTAGCCGGCACTGACAGGGTCTCATCCAAATCCCTACTCCCCTCAGCACTTCAGCCTATATTAGTTCAACTTCCAGCTGCCAGCCCTTGCATTTCTTTTCCAGAAGGCTCTCTGTTCACTGGCCCCTGCTATGCTACCTGTGCAGCAGGCAAGAAGTGCCCAGGAAATAATGCTCTGCAGGGACCCAGGCACAGGCTTCCAGCAATGACCAGAGCCCTCAACCACTGATCTTCAGGTGGGATAACTTTCATATGTGTGAGTTGTACACTTGTTTGCCAAACCCCTCAGTAATAATTTGCTTAATGGAGCACATTTTATTGAATTTCTTCCCTTCCCTCCCTCACTTCTTCACTCCATTTCTGATGCCTCCTATAATCACCTCCAGTATAAACTACTTTCATTCAAATCTTTGTCTCAGGAAACGCTTCTGCAAAATTCACATTAAGACAAATGTAAATGGCAAAACTTTTATTTGGTCATGATGCTTGCTCTCAGTCACAAATATAAAATTATATATTTTATGAATATGTATTTTAAGAATCACATTTTTTATGTATAATTTGCATAGAATGAAGTGCAATAATTTTAGGTGTATAGTTCACTCTTAAAACATCCCCTCATGCCTTTATTCACTTCCCCACCACTTAATCTGCCCTCTCACTAGACAGTAGTTTTTCATATTTTATAATTTGATATAGAAGGAATCATACAGCATGTAGTCTTTTTGCCTGGCTTCCTTTGCTCTGCATTATGTTTTTTTGAGATTCATTAATGGTGTGTTCTATGATGCAATAGTTTTTTTTTTTTTTTTTTAAATTTCCAAGTAGTAATCCATTGTGTAGAGATAATACAAGTTGCTTATCCACTCACCTGTTGATGGAAATTTCAGTTGGTTCCAGTTTTTAGCTATTTTGAATAAAGCTGCTTTGAACACTTATGAACCGCCTTTGTGTGGACCTACATTTCCATTTCTTCTGGGTAAATACCTTAGAGTAAAATGGCTGGGTTGTATGATAAAGATATGTTTACTAAGAAAAAAAGAACAAACTGGTTTACAAAGTGGTTTTATACATCTCACATTCCCACCAATAGTCTATAAGAGTTGCAGTTGTCTTCCCCAACACTAGGTATTGTCATTCTTTTTAATCTTAGAAATTCTAGCGGGTATGATTTGAATTTCATTTTGCATTTCCCTCAGGATCCCTCTTGATGCTGGGTATCTTTTCAGATGCTTATTGCTACTTATATATATCTTCATTTTGTGAAGTGTCTGTTAACATTTGCCCATTTTTAAATGATTAAGTTGTAGAAGTTATTTATTCTGACTACAAGCCTTTGTCAGATATATGTACTGCAAATATCTCTCAGTCTTAGCTTGCCTTTCATTTTCTTAGTAGTGTCTTTAGAAGAGCAGAATCCAATTTGTCATTTTTTTATGGTGAATGAATTTTGGTATCTTGCCTAAGAAATCTTTGTCTACTCTTTATTTTCTTCCAGAGGTGTTATAGTGTTAGCTTTTTTGGTTTTGATCTATAATGCATTTGAAGTTAGCATTTGTTTTTTTTGTTTGTTTGTTTGTTTTTTATAAAGTTTATTTTGTTGTTTTTTTAAAGATTTTATTTATTTATTCGACAGAGAGGGAGACATCGAGAGAGGGAACACAAGCAGGGGGAGTGGGAGAGGGAGAAGCAGGCTTCCCGCTGAGCAGAGAGCCCGATGTGGGGCTCGATCCCAGGACCCTGGGATCATGACCTGAGCCGAAGGCAGACGGTTAACCGACTGAGCCACCCAGGTGCCCCTGAAGTTAGCATTTGTGTGTGGTGTGAGGTAAAGAGTTGAAATATTTTTTCCAAATGAACATAGTTTTTCCAGCAACATTTTTTGAAATGACTACCTTTTCCCTGTCAAATTATTTTGATAACTTTACCAAAATTAATTGAAAGTATACATGGGGTCTACTATTAGACATTATTTTGTTCCATTGATCTATATGTCTGTATATTTCGATGTGTTTTGAATTCATTTTTTTCTTATTTCAATATATTTTCTGGATTTCCCCGTTACTTTTTTGAGCCCACAGTATATTTAGAAATACGTAGTTCAATTTCCAAATATTTGTGGATTTTTCAGACTTTTTTTGTTATTCATATTTACTTTAATCCAATTGCAGTCAGAGAATATATCCTACATAATTTCAATCTCTGTAGATTTACAGAGATTTATTTTATGAGTCAACGTATGGTCTATTTTAGTGTATGATTCACATGTACTTGACAAGAATATGTGTTCTGCTATTGTTTGTTACAGTGTTGTGTAATGTCAGTTCTGTCAAATTGGTTGATACTATTTAAGTATTCTGTATTCTTACCAATTTTGTGTATACTTATTTCCATTGCTGATAGAAGAGTATTGAAGACTGAAACTATTAATTTTAGTTTTATCTATTTTGTCTCTCATTTCTACCATTTTTTTGCTGCATCTATTTTGAATTTCAATTATTAGGTACATACACATTTAGGATGTTGTGTCTTCCTGAAAAATTAAAACTTTTTCAATATGAAATATCCTTCTATAGTTTTAGTAATATTCTGGAATCTTAAGTACACTTAAAAAATTAATATAGCCATTCCATCTTTCCTTTGATTAGCATTTTTATAGTGTACTTTTTTTTATCCCTTTATCATTGACTTACCTATGGCTTTATTTTTACACTGTTCCTTAAAGATAGCCATACAGTTAGTACTGTGATGTGTTACTCATATTCTCCTTCAATAAAAAACTTCTACCCCCAGCTTTTGAGAGTGTTGTCCACAGATAGGCTTCATGTATTACCTCTGTTGCAGAAGGTTACCTCATCATATCTTTTGAGAGAACTGGAGAAGCAAAAGCTAGTTTGAAGATTTTCG
The DNA here is from genome assembly GCF_054177405.1 of Leptonychotes weddellii. NCBI lineage: Eukaryota > Metazoa > Chordata > Mammalia > Carnivora > Phocidae > Leptonychotes > Leptonychotes weddellii. The sequence continues at coordinate 58,904,732 of NC_138380.1, forward strand.
TTCCTTATAGAATTTGCTTTCTTCTGAATCACCTTTACACTTCACATTAAATTCTATAGGAACGAATAAGTCATGGGAATAAAAGGCACAGCATAGAGAATATAGTCAATGATATTTTAATAGCATTGCATGGGGACCGATGGTAGTTACACATGTGGGGAGCACAGCATAGGATATAGAGAAGTTGAATCATTAAGTTGTACACCTGGAACTAATGTAACATTGTGTGTCAACTATACTAAGAAATAATAATAATAAATATGTTAAAGCAGAATAAATTTGAAAAAAGTTGAAAACTAAATTTATAGAGAACCTCTGAGTTTGTATTTGAAGAAGGTGATATAAGCAGTTTATCCCAAATAATGTGTACATGAAATATTTAATTGTGATGACTTAGATACGTAATGTTATACAGTAGTATCTGAATTACTAGCATTTAAAAATGCACTTGCATTTTATTATACCCTTATTCTGAATCAAGGGGCCATGATATAACATTTATACTAAATCCCCACTAACAATGGCAGAGGTTTGACACAACTAGGTTGTGGCTTTTTTCTCCTTCAAGGTGATTATTTACTCTAGCATTTGCCTATATTAGAATAGGAACCTGTACATAGCCTACTTTAGCAGTACTAGGGCATAATGTGCAAAATAAAAATCTTTAATGCTATGAAAATTAGATAAACTATTATTTTTTAGTGTTTTTTTCACCTTAAATGCATAGATTGCATGGAAAGACCTATTTTAAGAAACATGGATTTTCTTTTTTTTTTTTTTTTTTAAAGATTTTATTTATTTATCTGAGAGAGAATGGGAGACAGAAAGCATGAGAGGGGGAGGATCAGAGGGAGAAGCAGACTCCCCACCGAGCAGGGAGCCCGATGCGGGACTCGATCCCGGGACTCCAGGATCATGACCTGAGCTGAAGGCAGTTGCTTAACCAACTGAGCCACCCAGGTGCCTGAAACATATGGATTTTCACATAAAAATAGTTTGTGAAATACCATAGATTTAACTGGGAAGGCATTTTAATTTTGACATAGTATTCTGTTTTTTAGCCACTGCTTAGCTTTACCCAGAATATATATATTTTTTCTTACATGTAAATAATTCCTCACTTTATTAGAAATATTTGAAGAGATCATGGGGTGCCGGAGTGGCTCAGTTGGTTAAGTGTCTGACTCTTGATTTTTGACTCAGGTCATGATTTCAGGATTGTGAGATTGAGCCCTGTGTAGGGCTCCGCACTAGGCATGGGGACTGCTTAAGATTCTCTCTCTCTCTCCCCCTCCCTGCCTTTTCTCTCCCTCTCAAAAAAAAAAAAAAAAGTATTGAAGAGATCAAATAGTAATTCAAATACTAAGCTCTTTATTTATTGCAGGTGTATTTAAATTCTTTTTATGAATGCTTTTTTTTTTTTTTAAAGATTTTATTTATTTATTTGACAGAGAGAGACACGGCGAGAGAGGGAGCACAAGCAGGGGGAGTGGGAGAGGGAGAAGCAGGCTCCCCGCAGAGCAGGGAGCCCGATGCGGGACTCGATCCCAGGACGCTGGGATCATGACCTGAGCCGAAGGCAGTCGCTTAACCAACTAAGCCACCCAGGCGCCCCATGAATGCTTTTTTTTTATAGTAATTAAAGGTTCACAGCAAAATTGAAGGAAAGTACAGAGATTTCCCATATTCCCCTGTCCCCACACATACATAACATCTCTTCCTTTTTGGAGTGGTGCATTTGTTATAATTGATGAACGTACACTGATACATTATAATCACCCAAAGTCCATAGTGTACATTAAGATTTACTCTTGGTGTTATACATATTATGGTTTTGGACAAATGTTATAAAGATAATATATCTATTATTATGGTATCATAGAGTATTTCTACTGCCTTAACAATCTTCTTTATTCTGCCTATTTATTCCTCCCACTTCTTTAATGCTTGCCAACCACTGATAATTTCTACTATCTCCATAGTTTTGCCTTTTTGCCCTTATATTTTTAAAATTTCATTTAACAAATAATTATTGAGCATACACAATGTTCCAGGTATCTTACTAGGTTCTAAAAGCACCAAGATGGATGTTTTTAAGAGGTGACACATTGTAGGGGCACCTGGGTAGCTTAGTTAAGCATTGGACTCTTGATTTCAGCTTAGGTCATGAGGTCATGATCTCACTGTCATGAAATTGAACCCCATATCGAGCTCTGCACTGAGGGTGAAGTCTGCTTGAGATTGTCTCTGTCCCTTTGCCCCTTTCCCCTTCCTCTTTGCATGCCTGTGCATGCCCTCTCTATTTCTCCAAAAAAAGAAAAACAAGAGTTGACACATTGTAGATGGGTAAAAGTAACTTATATCCTATGATTGGTACTATAATATTTTATAGTATAATACAATATATAATATAAGCATGATATAAGCATGATATAATATGTAAGGTATATTGCTTTGCTAACCCTGGCAAAGAAATAAGATATTTTGCCTGTAGATAGCATGGGAAGGCACTCTAGTGTATGTTCGCCCTCCAGCAGATCCTGCAACAAGGGTTTGAGTATTTATTTGGGAAGTAGAAAAATGAGATTAGGAAAGAAGGAAGCCAATCGGCTTATAGGTGAGCAGATGTAATTGTTTCATATGGGACTAGAAACGGCATAAAAATAAACTGAGCATACTCTGAAAGATATAACACTAACTGGAAACCTTAATTTAGGCATTCAACCTTGGTTCTAGGACAAAGAACAAAAGATTTTGCGGAATCTCAGACTTAAGATATTCCTGTAGGAAAAAAAGTGAACTTACTGAGCTCTTTCTCTTTCTCTTTCTCTGTATTTCCATATCAATATATTTAGATATCTAGTGTCAGGGGGCAAGAATTTCTGTCCCCTCAAAGGTCCTTCTAGCTGGACTAAGAATCAAATTGACATAAGACAGATTAATGGGAGAAAAATCAAATTTAATAGCATATGTATAGGGAATCCACAAAGACATGGAAATTCCAAAAACAGGCAAGCAAAGTAAGGTATATATGTCCTCCTGAACTAAGGAGAAGGGTGTAGGGGTCTGGAACTTCAGAAGAAAGGACTGTAATTCACAGGACAATAAGAAGAACAGATGTTTGGTAATTAGGTGCTTGCTCTGCCATACAGATGGTCACTCAGATAAAATTTATCTTTACTAATAACACTTTTTCTGGAAAAGACTTCCAATTGAGATTCTTCTGTATAGTTAAGAGAGGGGCAAAAGTTTCTCTTGAGCGCCCAGGGTCTGGATTGCCTTCAGCTGAAAATAATCCGTGTGCTAAAATGGCACATTCGGTGGGGGAGGAGGCTGTCCTGAACCTCTTCACTAAATATGTAGATATATAGATTTTTTTTAAGAATTTTCCTAATCAGTCCAAAGTACTTTGAAGGCTCAACTTGAAAGTAATAAATTATATGTTAAAAAAGAAAAAAAAGATAGCAGGAAGGGAAAAATGAAGGGGAAATTGGAGGGGGAGACGAACCATAGACTATGGACTCTGAGAAACAAACTGAGGGTTCTGGGCGGGGGGGATGGGTTAGCCCAGTGATGGGGATTAAAGAGGGCATGTATTGAATGGAGCACTGGGTGTTATATTCAAACAATGAATCATGGAACACTACATCAAATACTAATGATGTAATGTATGGTGATTAACATAACATAATAAAATAAAATAAAAAAATATCAGACTAGTATGAAGCTGATATTCTCTTCCAAGAGTATCTCATTTCTGGGCATGTTTTGTGCAGCCAGTAGATAACTTTTATTGTTCTTTTTAGCTTAGGATTTGATGAGAATTTGTGAGACAGATTGTTGGGGTTGATAAGAGAGCCTGCCAAAATAGCATACTTTTTGTCTACTCAGATTTTATACAACTTGAGAAATTAAAAATGAATTTGGAGGTCAAAAAATGAACTCTCTTTGATAGTGACTCTCTGTAAGGATGCGATTTATTGTTAGAGCCAAATCCATGTGATGTTCACACCCCAGAATTAAGCTGATGTATCTAGTAGTCAGGGCAGTACATTTCTCCATACAGCCTGTCTAGGAAAGACTGAGTAAGCTGAGAAGAATTCCTGCTCTTAAATGGCAAGGCTGTTCTCACATAGAAGCAGGGTAGAGCTGAGCTGAGTGTGCCCAGTGATTCTTCCATTACTTGTTGGGTATACCATTCTGCTCCTCAGGAGTGGACATAAGGAGGGAGCAGAGAAAGGCTAGAAGTAGAATAGATTTTTTCCCTGTGGATTTGTATTGGAGTGGTGGCAGGGGAGAGTTGTTCTCTCTTTTATAGGGATTATATTAAAAAAAAAAAGATTGGAGAGATTCGTGAATAAGTTGATCTAATATTTTCCCCATTAAAAGAAACATTTGGGGGTTATTATTGTTTAGAACAAAATGAAGAAAGTAATTTATAACCGCTCATAATAATGATGATATGGGGGAAATCACATATCAAAACATCTCTTAAACTGAGAATTTTTTATGTGTTTAAAATTTGGTTATTACATTTTGGGTGTCACCTTTGTTCTAATCAGTGAATGTAAAACAATTTTAATAATATATTTAACTGAAATTTAACTTTGCTCCAGATTAATCCTAATTTAAAAGTATCACAGTATTTTTTATAATGTACTCTACATCATTTTCCAAGTTATATTCTATAGCTGCACCTGTAAAGGAAAACACTCACACTCAAAAGATAGCATGGTCACATTAGTTGGGGAAATACTGGGCTAAAAGTTTTGCTAAAAGGTTTCCTCACTACGACTATAGAAGTTCTTAAAATATTTAAAATTTGAATATAAATTGTTAATCTTACAACATTTTCAAAACTTACTTGACCTTTGTCATTTCTTTCACAGACTACTTCATGGGACCAATTTTCTTTGGATCATGCTTTGGAAAATAGTGTTTTCAATTTCTAAAATTCTTTCCTGTATGTTATTTTATTTTGTTATCAGAGTTGTCTTCTCAGGTTGGCCCTAATATCAGAATATGAGAGATGAGGAAATTGAGGTATTGGGTTAAATCATTGGATCAAGGTACAGGTCTCAAGAAATGTGGGAGTTGAACATGAGACTTCTGACCCCTCCTCTGTTAGTCTTTCCACTGTGGTGTTATTTCTCATTAAGTACAATGCAGAGTCCATGTACATGGGTCAATGCAGTCAATTGAAAAGTGAAAAGAAAAAAACAAAACTAACTTAAGCATTTTCATAATAATAATATGAGGAAATTTACATTCTTGAGAATAAATGTTTTAGGCATATTTTCTCTTACTGGATTGATGACTTAATGATTCATGCAAAAAAAAGGATTGAAGTACGGTGTGTTTGTGCCAGATGCTTTCCTTGAACCTGAATCCAGTTCATTTCTTTGACTTTGAGATAAGGTGCTGAGGTGTATTAATTTTCTAGAAAAATTCTGGCATGGTATGAGTAGAAGAATATCACTCTTCCATAAATACTAGAAAATTTTCTCTTTCATTTGGTATTTGAAGATAAAGAGTTCATTGACATATTTTTTCACTAACCAGTATATTAAAAATGACTCTGTAAGAGGTTCTTTATTGGAGATTGTGAAGAAAATAAACATGAACCTGATCCTGATTTCTGAAAAGGTATTTTTTTATGAAACAGGAATGAGATAACTTGATAATGCAATCTCTCTAAAAGTGATTTGATAACTTCAGTGCTAAGGGCTTTACTCATAAGAGGTTCATCTTCTACTCATTTGCATGACATTTTATGGGTGAAACATCCCCTTTAGCTGAAGCTAGGCTGGTGAAACATTCTGCCTGGAGCAAAGATTTTTATATCTGAACAGATTTTGTGTATCAACTGATAGTAAAGGATTCTACTGTCTTGGGTTCTTTCACTTTTTTTTTTTTTTTTTTTAACGAGTGTTTTTGCTCAGGGTTGCTATTTATTAGTAGCTGAAAATTGTATGGAAATGCATGGGGATTCAGTCTGTTTCTGAGGTGATTTATGTGCAAGTAAATCCTGTAAACCATCACCCCAAAGCATATTTATGGCTTTAAATATCTTTCTGTTTCTACTGCTCTTTAGCAGGCAGGAAGCATCTCATTTTGGATTCAAGTCTTCCAAGAGGGAGAGAAAGTAGTTAATATAAAGTTTTGAGGATATTTTCTTAAAGTTTGCTTCCATTATTGACATCTTTTTAAAGCTGGAATACAGACAATCCGGTCAGCATTTAATTCTTTATATTAATTAGTTGAGGAGGACAGTTCCCACACTCTGACCTGTGTTGACTTGAGTCCACAATGTGTAGATATGAAGCCAAATTAGTTTTTGTTTGCGATACTAGAGGTAGAATTGTAAAGGAGAGGGATGTTGGGAAAGATGTTCTGTATGGATTTGCTTTTTAAGTTCTTTTGGTTTCACTTAGTGCAAATCGTTTTACCTCTCTTGAGTCTCAGATTCCTAATCTGTGAAACAGATGTAATAAAATTTACTTCTGAGGGTTATAAGGATTGAGTACAATAGAGTTTATAGAGTAACCTCACATGGTGCTTTACATGAAGTGGATACTCTGTGAACACTAACTGTTCTGACTGATTTTAGTACAGGGTATCTTTTAACCCCTAAGAATACAAATGTAATGTCAATGACAACACATACTGTTTATTTAAAGTTCACAGAAGCAAGCAAATAGGCAAGTAAATAGGATTTACTTGCACATAAATCACCTCAGAAACAGACTGAATCCCCATGCATTTCCATACAATTTTCAGCTACTAATAAATAGCAACCCTGAGCAAAAACACTTGTTTAAAAAAAAAAAAAGTGAAAGAACCCAAGACAGTAGAATCCTTTACTATCAGTTGATACACAAAATTTGTTCAGTGGTGCTTGAGCTGAAGTTATTCATAAATAATTGTTTTTTCACTACTTATGTTTATATGTCCATAAATGCACCTTTAGTCTAAACCAGCAGTTCTCAACCACCTACATATTAGATTTGACAGAGGAATTTTAAAAATTATATAGGGATACTCAGACCCCCACCTCACATCACTTAAATGAGTATCTTGAGGGTAGAACCTGTGCATCAGTAGTTCTTAACAGCTGTTCAAGTGAAGTGCAGCCATACATGAAAACCTTTGGCCTATTGTCCATTTGGCCCCAGACTGATATTTGCATAAATTATCCGCAATAAGACAATCTATATAGGTTAAGGATATAAGTGGCATGTTAGGCTGTAATGCCTAATCCATTCCCTAAGCCTTTATTGCCTAGGTTATGAGCAAGATTAGAAATTTGCAGTAAAGTCATGTTTAAAAGAATCTGCTTAATAGGCTGTTAGGAATTGCAAAAATAATAAGTAGACAAGAGCATTTTCAATTGGAGAAACATTGAAAATGGTAGGTTATTGATTACTGATAAGACCTCCATTTTATTATTATTTGCAAACAAAAAAACAAACCCAAAAAACAATGGCAACGACAAAAAACCATGATCAACTCTTAACTGAACTCAGCAAATTTTAGCAGGTGAGAATGAGCAGCTGGCTACTTTCTTTTATATAAACCACCTGCCTGGAGACTGATAATGGGTTTGGTCTCCTTAGCCAGAGTGAGAAAGGAAAAGGCATGTTCCATTATCAGATCAATTATGCATTGACTAGATGCCTAACTTGGGTGGTGTAGCCTAAATTTGCTTTTACTCTGAAATCCTAGATTTAATCAGTGTTTGTGATCCTAGATCATATTAACATCCCCTAGGCAGTCAGCAGTAGTGGTATTCATTTAGTATATCCATCTTTCTGCCCATGTTGAAGTTGTATATCTGAACATTCATAGGCCTTTTGCAACAGTAATTTCAGTGTGGGTAATAAGTGGTTTTTTAGTCCCATATGATTTAGATAGCTGTCATTTTGTATAAAATGGGTATATCCTTGATGACTGGAAGAACACATTTCTCTTTGTAGGTCCATATGTATTATAGTAAATGTGCACACAGACATATCTGGATGGCATTTAATGATAGTATGCATCTATCTGTTTCTAAAACTTAAGCTACAGTTAATACTATAGCTTCCTATTCTCTCTGCAATAGACCATACATTGGCCACAGTATTAGTAAAGATATCTTTTGCTATAAATTATCTACAGATTGAGTAAGAAAACCACAACTATTTGCTTCACTGGAGTCTGTCCAAGAATTACTTATATTAATCCATATTTTTTTTTCCAGTGCGAAATGAAGGTGTTAGTGCCTAAAGGAATAATGTGTTGTCATCTGGATTAGTAGCTAGATTGATACGTGGACTACTCTGAGGGGAATGTTAAACATACACATGGAAATGTTTTCTAAAGTTACAAAGCACAGTACTCAAAAATTCTTCACTCCTGGATAATTTCAATTGACTGTCTATCTTGAACTAAAAAATATGCAAATTACCCAGTTTCTTCTTCCCTTTATATTTGAGCCATTTCTTTTGGCATATGATTTTATATTGTGGGACTCTTTGTTATTTGTGCAGTCTTGTTTAACCAGAATGCATACTTCTCTGATGGCTTACTATAAGCCAGTAGAACCTAGTGCAATATTGAGAATGTATCTTCCATGCTAATGAACTTGGATTCAATCAAATTATACCATTTTATGTTGCTCTAGGTAAATAGTAGTTTCCTTGCTACTAATTTCTCCAAAAAGGAAGATTTTTTCCTTTTTCTTTTTTTTTAAAATTTTTTAAATTAACATATAACGTATTATTTGTTTCAGGGGTACAGGTCTGTGATTCATCAGTCTTACACAATTCACAGCGCTCACCATAGTACCTACCGTCACCAGTGTCCATCACCCAGCCACTCCATTCCTCCTACCCCCCTCCACTCCAGCAATCCTCAGTTTGTTTCCTGAGATTAAGAGTCTCTTATGGTTTGCCTTCCTCTCCGGTTTCGTCTTGTTTCATTTTTCCCTCCCTTCCCCTATGACCCTCTGTTTTGTTTCTCAAATTCCTCATATCAGTGAGATCATATGATACTTGTATTTCTCTGATTGACTTATTTTGCTTAGCATAATACCCTCTAGTTCCAGCCGTGTCGTTGCAAATGGCAAGATTTCATTTTTTTGATGGCTCCATAATATTCCATTATATATATATATATATATATA
>NC_138380.1:58914397-59015194 GCF_054177405.1 Leptonychotes weddellii
GGTATTGAGGAGGGCACATTCTGCATGGAGCACTGGGTGTTATGCACAAACAATGAATCATGGAACACTACATCTAAAACTAATGATGTAATGTATGGGGATTAACATAAGAATAAAAAAAAAAAAGAATAGCAGAATTTAAAACCAAAAAAAAAAAAAAAAGATGAGCTATTTGATGTCTAATCCAAACATAATTGTTAAAAGCAACTAATTTAAATAAATGCAAATAAAATTTTATGCTGTTAAAATAAATAGTATTGATTTGTTATTCATTGATTATCAAGATTATTTCCAAATAAAAAACATTAAAATGTTAAACATAAGTTTATCTTCTTTTGTCTTTTTTAAAATTTTTACAGAAAGAAGATATTTGGATCTATTAGTAAACATGATCTATGTCACATTGAAAAATTTACTAGGAGGAAGAATATACTTCAGAAATTAGTAAATATATTTATAAATTTGCCAGTCCACAATTGCTACCTAGCAATTAAGGATTCTAAGATTAAGAATTAAAATATGTAATAAAACTATTAGAAATAATAAGGGTAAAAGAAACAATGGTGTATGAAAAGTAGGTAAGGAAAATAGTGTGTGTTTTTTTGGGTAAGGAAAGGTATGAAAAACATGGGGGGTTTTCTGGGGGGAAGGAGAGGAAAAAAGAAAATAACTTTGTCTTAAAATAGAATGATTGTTCCAGAATGAAAAAGGGGGTTGGGGCAAAAGATGAATGGACATTAAAAAGTTGTAGAAGGTTTGTGGAAAAGGAATCTTGAGAGAGAAATTTTATGTGTGGTCAAGCTAAGATTGGAATGGATTTATTTACATTTTTTGGAAAAGGAGTTTTAATATCAAAAGTGTACTGGTATAAAATTAGAATTTGGTTTTCTCTCTGTTAAAAGAACAAATTTTTCTTAGATTATTGGTCTGCTCTTAATAAGAAATTTATAAACAAAGATTTTTCTTTAATGTAATCTACCTAGGAAACAACGATTCTGTGTCTTTTCAAAATAGTTTGTGTTCAATGTTATCTTTATCAGGTTTTTGACTACTTAAACAAACAAAAAATGAGTCTTCTCTATTAAAAGAGCTAAGGTGTTTGTTTTGTTTTGTTTTTTTACAACAATGTAACTTTCTCTATTTGACTTAGAATCTTCTGACACTTTGGCTAAATGGATAACTAAGTATTGTTTCACAGTGACCTATGATCCTGTTTGATCAAATGTTTTGAATCTTTTGACATTTTTAGCAAACTTCCCCAAATCAAATTCTAAATGAAGTCTTTTTGCCCTTGAGTGAACTTGGGATTTTCTAGAGGGTTCCTAGAAGATATCAAAAGAGTTGCTCTCTGTCCTTATAAAAAGAGAAATGTTAATTTCTTTAGCTTATTTGTTAAATTTCATGGGAAATGTCAAATAAAAAGTAATCTTAGATCATATTTATATGGGAGATTTGGGTAATTAAAATAAGTCATTCAGAAATTAAATAAAATTCCTAAAATCCTGATGTGTTCTGGGTATAATGTTATCAGTTATAATTTTACTTATTGCTTTACAATGTATGTCACAGAAATAACCAAATTTCCTTATCAATCACATTATAATAAGCTCACACCAGATCTTCAACCATGGTCATTTTTAAGTCTTTTATCATTTATATACAGTTATTGTTTTATTCTGATCCTTTTGCAAAAGTGTTCCTGCAAAGTATTTATACCTTCAAGGAGATTCTTAGAAAAGACTGACAAGCACAGGATTCTGATAACTTTAAGATCATAACACTGAAACTGGGTTAGAATTTCTAAAATTCTAATGGAAAACTGATTGATTCATAAAGCTGCTAACCCAAGATGAAGCAAAATAAGAATTAATTATAGGAGACTGAATCAACTGATGGAGGTGATTGTAATTTTTATGACTTCATTTACAACATTGCTGGTTCTTTAATGCTTTGTTTTCCAGATTTAAAGACTGACTCATGGAGAAATAGAAAATCTAACAGACTGATTGCTACTAGTAGGGGATTGAATCAGTAATCAAAAACCTCCCCAAAACAACAGTCCAGGACCAGATGGCTTCACTGGTGAATTCTACCAAATATATAAAGAAGAATTAATACCAGTCCTTCACCAGTTCTTCCAAAAAATAGAAGAGAAGGAAACACTTCCAAACTCCTTTTATGAGGCCAGCGTTCCCCTGATACCAAAACCAGGCAGGATACCACAAGAAAAGAAAATTACAGGCCAGTATCCTTGATAAACATAGGTGCAAAATCCTCAGCCAAATATTAGCAAACTGAATTCAACAATATATTAAGAGGATCATACACTATAATCAAGTGGGACTTAATTCCAGGGATGGGAGAATGTTTCAACATCTGTAAATCAGTCAAAATTATATACCACACTAAAAAAATGAAGGATAAAAATATGACCATCTGAATAAATGCAGCAAAAGCATTTGATAAAATTCAACATCCAATGATACAAACTCTCAACAAAGTGGGTATAAAGGGAACATACCTGAACACAATAAAGGCTATATATGACAAGCCCACAGCTAATACTCAATATTTCCTCTAAGCTCAGGAACAAGATAAGGATGCACATTCGCCCCAATTTTATTCAACATTGGAGGTCCTAGGCAAGAAAAAGAAATAAAAGGCATCCAAGTTGGAAAGGAAGAAGTAAAACTGTCACTATTTGCAGATGACCTGATATTATATATAGAAAACCCTAAAGATTCCACCAAATAACTGTTACAGCTAGTAAGCAAATTCAGTAAAGTAGCAGGATACAAAATCAACATACAAATATATATTACATTTCTATACACTAAGAACAAAATATCAGAAAGAGAAATTAAAAACACGCCATTTACAATTACATTTAAAAAATACTTAGGAATAAATTTAACCAAGGAGATGAATATTCTGTACACTGAAAGCTATAAACTATAAGACATTGGATGAAAAAAACTGAAGAAGAATCAAAAAATTGAAAGATACTCTATTCTCATGGATTGGAAGAATTAATATTATTAAAACGTCCATACCACCCTAAGCAATCTACAGACTCAATATGATTTCTATCAATATACTAACAGCATTTTTCACAGAACTAGAAAAATACTACTAAAATTTGTGTGGAACCACAAAATACCTTGAATAGCCAAAGCAATCTTGGGAAAGAACAAAGCTGGAGGCATCACACTCCCTGATTTCAAACTAAATTACAAACCTATAGTAATCAAAATCATATTACCATAAAGACAGGCACATAGATAATGGAAGAGAATAGAGAGCCCAGAAATAAACCCACACACATTTGGTCAATTAATTTACAACAAAGGAGGCAAGAATATACACTGGGGAACATACAGTCTCTTCAATAAATGGTGCTGGGAAAACTAGACAGCTACATGCAAAGGAATGAAACAGGACCACTACCTTTCACCATACACAAAACTTAACTGAAAATGGATTAAAACTTGAATGTAAGACCTAAAACCATAAAACTCTTAGAAGAAAATATAGGTGGTAAATTATTTGACATTAGTCTTGTGATGATTTTTTTTGGATCTGACACAAAAAACAAAGGCAACAAAAGCAAAAATAAACATGTGGGACTACATTAAACTAAAAAGCTTCTATGCAGGAAGGGAAATCATCAAAAGAATCAAAAGGCAATTTAGTAAATAGAATAAAATATTTGCAAATCATATATCTGATAATGGGTTAATATCCAAAATACACAAAGAATGCATACAACTCAATAGCAAACAAACAAAAAATCCAATTAAAAAATGGGCAGAAGATCTGAATAGAAAATTTTCCAAAGAAGACATAGAGATGGCTAACAGACACATGAAAAGATGCTCAACATCACTAATCCTCAGGGAAATACAAAGCAAAACCACAATGAGATATTACTTCATACCTGTCAGAGTGGCTATCATCAAAAAGACAATAACAAATGTTGGCAAGGATGTGGAGAAAAGGGAACCCTCATACACTTTTGGTAGAAGGGTAAATTAGTGCAGTCACTATGGAAAACAGTATGGAAGTTCCTCAAAAAATTAAAAATAGAACTACCATATGATCCAGTAATTCCATTTCTAGGTATCTATCCAAAGAAAATGAAGACAAACTCAAAAAGATATATGCACCCCATGTTCATTGCAGCATTATTTATTTATAATAGCCAAGATATGAAAACAATGTAAGTGTCCATTAATGGATGAATGGATAAAGAAATTGTGTGTGTGTGACACACACATGCATGCAATGGACTGTTATTCACCCATAAAAAATAACGATCTCTTGCCATTTATGACATGAATGGATCTTGAGGGCATTATCCTAAGTAAAATAAATCAGAGAAAGAATATACAGTATGATCTCCCTTATACTGGAATCAAAAAACAGAAACAAAAGCAAAAACCAAGCTCATCGATGCAGAGAAGATATAGATTGCCAGAAAGAGGCAAGGGGTGGTAGACAAAATGGATGAAAGGGGTCAAAAAGGTACAAAATTCCAGTTATAAAATAAACAAGTCATGGGGATATAATGTACAGCACGGTGATTATAGTTAATAATACTGTATCACATATTTAAAAGCTGCTAAGAGTAAACCTTCAAAGTTTTTATCACAAGAAAAAAATTTTTGTAACTATGTATGGTGATGGATGTTAACTAGATTTATTATAGTGATCATCTTGCAATATATACAAATATACAATCATTATGTTGTACACCTGAAACTAATATAACCTTATGTACCAATTATACTTCAATTTTTTAAAAAGTCCATGAAATATTTTCAACCTGATTAGGTGATGTCACTTGGCCATGCTTTCTAACTGAAAACTTTCATAAGTTGCAAAAAAAGAAATTAATTTTAAAATTGGGTTTCAGAAAAATGACAAAGTGAAAATTGGCAGTAACAGAAGCAATGGCAGATATTTTACTTGAGAAAAATTACTTGTTTGGCAATAGCACATTCCAACAACTTTCTTGCATTATTTCTTTAAACAGTCACAATCTCAGTGGCCAAGTTTACTTCTGTGTTTGAATAAAGGAATTTGACCATCAGAGATCAGTAACATTCTAGTTGTCTCTTTGGAGCCCTGACAGAGAAGTAGGAAAGAAGACGCTAGCTGCTGCCAGGTGAGGATGATGTGAGCAGTGCTTTAGCTGTATGTCTAAGTCATTAGTTAGAATTTGGGAGAATCAACACCTGGCAACTCTAAAGGCCCCGCCAACAGCAACAGCCACTCAGCCACCGACAGAAGGTCTCTAAGCCTTCTGAATCCATCACTTCTGGGACCTTTAGAGTCATCCTCCAATCCATCAGTGATAAAAGGCATGTTCCTGCAAATGTAGAACCATAAATATTAAAGTGCTTTTGATCAAACTTGCGGCACTTGGCCAGCTGCTTGACACTGGTAGTCTCCTAATTTTAGGCTGTGTCACTAGACTTTGCTCACACCAACAACTTGAAACTAAAATTCTCTCATGAGAATAGTGTTCTTTGCCACCCTAGTAAAAAGTAGTTGTAAATTTGTTACTTAAAAATATTTCTGATAGTATTGGATGTAAAACACAATGATACACAGCAATTTTAAATTAAGGAATGTTTTCTTTATGCTCTCAATCCCTGAAATCAGTCTTTGGTATGCACGGGACTCCTGAGAAAAGCCTGTTGTAGCAACTAGCTTTTCAGGATTCAATTCTGGCTTAAAGATACTCATTTTTGTCTCCTATAAACTAGGTAAATAGTAATCATCTTTTATACACATTAATGTTTTTAAATTTTGTATTTTTAATGCATCTACTAATTTGCATTTTATTTAAATAAAAATGTAAAGATAAATAATAAATATAAATAGGTAAATAGATTGATAATTGAATAAATATCAATAAATATCTGAAACTGGTACAGCAACCACATTTTTCAAAGGCTTATAAACCCAGCCATTTGAATTTGCTTCAGGCTAAAACTTCGCATTCAAAGTTGATGATGGAGATGCAAATTGCTTTTCCAAAGAGCTGTTTATATTGGTTAAGCTGTTTCTTACATGTAAAACAGTGGGGAAAAGGGAAAAGACAGAACACTTTCTCAGGCTTCTCATGATTTCTTTTAATCTATTCTGTGCAAAAATATGGTTTACAGTTTATTGCTGAAATGTAGGAACATGAAGATTCCCAGTCCACAGTTTTAAACTTAACAAGTATCTCAATTACTTGCAGAATAATTACTTCCAGAACTTTAATACTATTTTATTAACAGTTATACCCCTTCCACTCATGCGGAGAAATTCTAACAAGAGCCAGGGACTCAAAAATGCCCGACTGAAACCATGCCATGACAATGCATTATTTTTATCATAAGTAGATAAACCAGTAACTCGTATCATTTTTCTTCCATGAGGCAAGAGGCTGCAATATTTCTTCATAATAATTTCAATTTTACTAAAATGTTTCTGAAAAGAACAACAGGTAACAACAAACCCATGTTTGCATCAAGTGCTATCTATTTCCCCCTTGCAGGTTTGTTTTTGTTTTTGTTTTTTTCTGTATCTTAGCAAAGGGGTGAAATAGTATTTAAGATTCTAGAAAAGGTGATTTTCTTAGGGCAACTTAAAATTTAATTTCTCCAAATAACAAATAGATTTCTAGCATAATTAAAAACTAACTAGTTTGTTAAATCAACAAGTTGGTCTAATAAAAGTTTTAATCTAAACCTTAGAATCTTCATATTCATCATGATCCTTGTCCAGAACAGGAAGAGTATATTGGATACAAAGTCCTACATCATCATGACTTTTCTATATTACAGATGGAGGTGTTGATGATGTAGCAATTTGGATAAGTGTGTACAGGGCCAGAAAAAAGAGTTTGGAGGTTGGAATTGGAAGGTTGGATTTCTGAAGGTTTGGATTTTAAAAAATTGAAATTCTTGTTGGAAGTTTGCTACATTTTCTTTTTCTTTTAAAGAAAAACTAGAGAAAAATAATTCAAATTCATTGGATGTTTGTTAGCTATGGTCTGTATGTTTATAAAACATTTCATGGGGAGGTTAGAAAGCAGGGCAGATGGGTGGAGACTGAAATGTATTTTTATCTCATCTTGAATTTTGAATTAAAAAAGGAGATTAGGGGCACCTGGGTGGCTCAGTCGGTTAAGCCGCTGCCTTCGGCTCAGGTCATGATCCCAGGGTCCTGAGGTCGAGCCCCACATGGGCTCCCTGCTCAGAGGGGAGTCTTCTTCTCCCTCTCTCTCTCCCTCTGCCTGCTGCTCCCCCGGCTTGTGCTCTCTCTCTCTCTGTCAAATAAATAAATAAAATCTTAAAAAAATAAAATAATAAAATAAAAAAGGACAGATCAGACCACATAATGGGAGTCACGATCCACTAATCAAATGGTCCTAAAAAAATTTTTTAAATGATTTTCCCCTTCTCATTTATTCTCCTTTTTGCTAAGCACAGCTAACTTCTAAGTGATCATTTTGATAAATAAATCCCAGAATAATAAGATTTATCTGTAGCAAATACGTCCCACAGCTGGAACTCATGAAGCATTTATTGCCTGTTGTGCCAGAGAGAGTCTGTTCCAACATTAGCTTCTAAATTCCATGGCAAATTAATTAATACATTGATAGAAATGGTTGTCTAGATATATTGGAGAATTTTGAGAGATGGACATTTAACAGAACGATGTGTCTTTGATTTGCAGTTGAAGGTTCTCTTTAGTCAAATCAGTTGCTGAGTTCTCACTTTAGAACTCTGTGGTCTTATGTTCCCTGTAGTACTTCGATTATTTTCTGTATGAAAACATACTTATCCCTATGCAGCATGAAGGGAAGATGAGAACGGGTTAGTGTTTTAATCTGGCTTCTTTGGTTAACCTTTGAGACTCTATCTCAATCCCCCACTTGTGACTTTAAAAATGGGTTATCTTGCATATTTCTTCTTCTGTTTATTTTGCTGGGATTACATACAGTAATTATGTTTTAAAAGAAAGCTTACTGTTCATAAACAATGCTATATAGGTAAGTCGATCCCATTTGGTGTAAGTATATTAGACACCAAAGCCCTTCACTGCTACTGTAATTTTCTCGGTTGAGTGATTACAGTAAATCAGAGAAAGTCAGCCACAAAAAATTACCTTCTTCTCAGTCTCCCTGCTAAATAGACTCTACACAGGGAAGAAAAATAGCTATAATATTTAGGAGACCTCAATTGTCTCTTCTGCTCATTGATTTTTGGTATTCGTGAATCACTAGCACAACAGTAAACCAAAAATGTGTGCAATGCCGTACGCCACAACTGCTTCCCAGGCTTGAGACTGAAACTCCTAAGTTGTTTTGACTGAGCAACTAATAGCAATTTAGATAGTTCTGTACAAATTTAGAGACATGAGATGCAAAACCATTACTGTATTCCAGCACATTCTTCTTGTCAGAACCACTTAAATCACCATCTTACACAAGCACATATTGAAACTCAACTTTAAGCATTTTATTTTTATGTACATTTCATTTTGTCCAGAAATAAAATATCTAAATACAGACAGACTGTAATGTTGTATATGTATAGCTTTCAACAATACTTGAGCTGAATAAATGCTTTGTACATTAAGTTTGTCTTTTTAATGGAGGTCACAGCTACATTGATAAAATGGATTCCTCATATCCTTTTTTTTTCTTTTTTAACCAATAACAAGCAGAGACAAATACAAGTTAATATTAATAAGCAGCTCAAATAACACTGGGTTAAACTATGTACAATACAAACCATTCATACAAATGAAGACTAGGATATTGAATTTGTTACAATATGTGCAGTAAAGATAAGACAGACACTTATAACTTACATGGTGTCTGTCAGGCATTTCCCTTCTTATATAATGATCAGAACTTGTTTTAAGCAGCCTTAGCTGGTCTCACTTTGCAAAAGTCCAATGACTGGTGATGAAAGCTGTAATCCAATGTCTGCCCACATGTAAATTCCAAATGTTTGCTCATCTTTACTGAAAACAGGCTCCCTCCATAGAAAAAAAGAGCCATCTTATATTACCTTGAATGTGCCTACTATATGCTGGAAAAAATTTACTACACTTTGTTGTGTTCATAAAATAAAGAATACTGAGCTCTAAAGACACATTTTTTTTTCCATTTTAACAAGCATATACTCCTACAGTAGTATTTACCAGTACAGCTACTCCAAGCAGTAGGAATGCATGAATGGGGATTATTGATTAGCATGTACTCAAGACTTTAAAAGAGATTTCCATAACAGCAAGTGTTAGAAACCATTCACTGTCTAGTTAATCCTTTTGCTTGACGAAAGTTTATCCTAAACCATTATGAGTCAGACAATGAAAGCCCTCTTGACAGGAATCGTGACAGATGCAAGCTGAAATGTATAAGAATATGTGTTTGTGTACATCTATGTGTGAGAGCATGTCTTTAAGTGTGCCTTTAAAATCTGTGGTGATTTACAACTATACTGAGAGATGAAGCTGACTGGGCAGAAATTACATCAGATTGATTTCCACTGGCACATTTGCAGCCAGTTGACAAGAGCAGCAGTGTAGACACATTCCAGGCAACAGATGTGACCTTCTTCTGTGAGGTAACAGCCCTGTCATATGACCTTTAATTCCTCAGGCTTCAGTCTCACCCTTGTTCATCCTCATCCGGAGGGGAAGTAAGGTGTGTCGCTGTGGTAGTTGTAGTCGGGGCACACTTTCTGTACTAGTTTATAATCTGTACTATAAAAGGAAATGTAAATACAGATCACCTTAAAGGGCTTGGAGCAGAGCCAGGATACATGACTTTGGGTCTGCTCCTGGTAACAGGTTTTTGAAGGATCATAGTTGCAGAGTGTGTTCTTGGTAGCCTTGTCAACCTTTTCATATTCAATGCGACAGTTAAAGGACTTGGAATCTTTGGCATCAATCACGGTTTGTTGTGCCAAGTCGAATTCCACTATTTTTGTAGGGGGCACCAAGCTGACAGATACATTCCCTTGACCGGTGGAATTATGCCTGAAATAAACACTAAATGTCCCATTGCCGTGATCTACAATTTTCCCAGTTATCAACAGGTTTAGCTTCACTGTTTTGATGTTGGAATGAAAATCACCCCATCCAAACATTTTCTTAAACTTGCCCGTCTTAACAATGGGCCTTCGCTTGGCCCTGGGCCGAGGCTCTTGGAGGTCTGTGGAGTTCCTCAGCCAGTCCCAAAGGTCTTGCTCAGAATAAGGTTCTGGGGTATCATATCGCAGGTCTAAATCTGTATCATTTTCTTTGCCACGAAAAGTCTGTGACAGGAGTCGGCTGATAGACAAGTCTTTGCTGCTTTCTGTCCATATGTGCTTTAGTGTGGATTTGCTGCTTCCTGATTTTAGAAGTTCTGACTTTCCACCATTTGTTAAATTGGCACATGTGACCTGAAAATGGAACAGAAAAATTATGTTTACATCTCGGTATCTGAGAACACCCAACACACAGATCCAAGCCCTTTCTCAGAGGCTCAGAATTAAATGAGGACACTTCACTTAAATTACCTTTAGCATCTGGCCGATATTTATTTGTTAAGACATGATAAAATACCACTTCCATTTTTATATGAGATGGGAGAGAGGAGGTGTAGGTGGATAAAAACCATTAAACATGACTGAAAGACTATATAAAAATATTGACTTTGACAAGGAAAAGACCACCTAACATGAGTAAAGCAAACTGAATTCAAACAGAAATCAAACTAAAGTAATTATTTCTTAGCACCAAAATCCAAACACTTTTTTTTTAAAGATTTTATTTATTCATTTGAGACACAGAGATACAGAGAGAGAGAGAGAAAGCATGAGCAGGGAGAGAGGCAGAGGGAGAGGGAGAAGCAGGCTCCTCGCTGAGCCAGGAGCCCAATGTGGGGCTCGATCCCAGGACTCTGGGATCATGACCTTAGCCGAAGGCAGACGCTTAACCATCTGAGCCACCCAGGCACCCCAAATCCAAACACTTTTAAAATAAAAATTTTACAAATCATTGTTATTTTTCTACTTCAAAATTACCATAAGCTTTAAAACTGTATGATTCTCAGAAATACGTCAACCAACATCCTAAAGACTTTTGGTAATTTGTGCCACAGTCCTATTAGAAAAGTCAGTTCTGGGCGCCTGGGTGGCTCAGTCGTTAAGCGTCTGCCTTCGGCTCAGGTCATGATTCCAGGTCTTGGGATCAAGCCCCGCATCAGGCTCCCTGCTCGGCAGGAAGCCTGCTTCTCCCTCTCCCACTCCCACTGCTTGTATTCCCTCTCTTGCTGTGTCTCTCTCTGTCAAATAAATAAATAAAATCTTTTAAAAATAATAATAATAAAAAAAAGAAAAAAAAGAAAAAAAAGAAAAGTCAGTTCTGCAAAGACACTCTAATATATTTTAACTGGTCAAAACAAAACATGTTTATTATCATCTATTATTATCATGGAACATATTGTATAAGACATAATGTTTTTCAATAATACATTGTATGTTAAAAAAAAGAAGATAGTAGGAAGGGTAAAATGAAGGGGGGGAAATCGGAGGGGGAGACGAACCATGAGAGACTATGGACTCTGAGAAACAAACTGAGGGTTCTAGAGGGGAGGGGATGGGGGGATGGGTGAGCCTGGTGATGGGTATTAAAGAGGGCATGTTCTGCATGGAGCACTGGGTGTTATACGCAAACAATGAATCATGGAACACTACATCAAAAACGAATGATGTAATGTATGGTGATTAACATAACATAATAAAATTTAAAAAAAAGACATAATGTTTTTGCCTTAAGGGGCTTAAAATGTTGTCTAGGAAAAGGGACATAAATGAAAACATCTAATACACAACATCTTAGAGATAACTGACAATCTAGAGAAACAAACAACACATGGTCAATGACAGAGAGGTCACTTCAGGTTGGAATGTGAGAGTCACATTCAGAAACCATCCTCCTGGGACCCTGGTCTTGTCTCTTTGGGAAGATTTAGATCCCCAACTAGACCAGGGATTCAGAGGAACCCTAAATCTAACTTACTGACCAAACTTCCAAATCTGTACTTGCCAAATTAAACAAGCATGTCCTTAGCACAGCTCCTATATTTATGCCTTAGTATAGAAGAAATAAAAGAAAGAAATGAGTATCTACAATGCACTCATTAGCCTAAAATTAAAGCAGTGACCTCTGATCCTGACAGGGAGGCCTCAAGGACAGTAGGGAAGACAGCCAAGAACCCACAGGAATTAAAACAGCCAATACAAAAAAAAAAAACTTTTAAGATGTAGACTGACTGCCTATAGGGTAAGTCTGCCAAAGAGAGTCCCACACTGCCCATTAAGAAGCCAAGTTTCACAATAAACCTCCATCTTCAGTCCTATCTCAGACATGAGTCTGACTACCACTCAGCAGCTTCGTTTGGAGCCTCCAGTCCCCTTCCAAACTGCTCTCAAAATAAGAGGCCATTGCTGGAAAGCTTTTTAATTCAGGTCTATTAGGAATTAGAACTGCATTCTAGAGGTCTGTCTATAGACTTAGGCATGAAGGCCTAAGGTACAACTCTGGCCTGAGAATAGCCTTTTACTCCATCACTTGTGCTAAAAGGACTCTATCCCAATCCCTAGGGAGTAAGGGCATAAACTTTAGAGCCAGTCTCCCTGGAATCTATGCTAAGCTCTGCCACTGCCAAGCTGTGTGCCCTTGGTCAAGTCATTTAACATCCCCCTACCTCAGTTTCCTACACCTGCAAAGTGAGAGTAACAATGGTGCCTCCCTCATAAGGTAGCTCAGACATGGAAATTGTTCGATTAAATTCAGCTATTTTTATAAATCCCAAGCTGCTATGTGAAGACAACTAGAGAAAGGAGGTCACCAAGTGGTACATATGGAGATCTGTTTTGAGGGTAGCTTTGCTCTTGATTACATAGCCAAGTACTCAGAACCTACATGGGATGTGTTTCCCCAGGGATATACATGCAAGAGGCCTTGGTAATCTAAGCTAGAACAAAGTCACTTAGATCTGTAATGTTGTCTTTTCACAAATTCCTCAGGATCAATGAGCTTTCCCACTGCCAGCTGGCAAATGGTCTTATCTCTACCCAGTTCAAATTGAGACAATATGAGTGGTATGAAGCCATTCCCACCTGGGAAAAACTACCAGCTGAAGCTGGTCTCTTCCCAGTAATGCTGAGCTTAAGAAACCCTGCAAGTTTAGTCCCACATGAACTCATTGCCTCTCATCCATGAAAATGGATTTATACCTCATGACTGCACCATGAAAAACCAAGACTATGATATTGGGTGGGCTAACACAAAAGCTCTGTCACCATTTCAAGCTACTAGCCTGGGTCCAGTTGCAACCACTGTGATCCTCAAGGCAATTGTGATGCTTTTATAGAAAGATCCAGAAGGCCATTGTGCACAGAGGTTAATAGAGGAGAGACAAACACTGACCAATGGAGAATCAGACCCTACGGATGGGATGAGGTGCAGAAATAATGCATGGATTGTGGTGGAGGTGCCACATCTAACGGAAGTAAAGATCACCCTCCTGCACACAATCTCTAAACTCTTAAACATATCAATACCCAACCAAAATGAACAAACTTGGGGCAAATATAGGGAATTGAAAGAAGGTTGTGTTTGCTGCCGACTTTTTTTTTTTTAATTTAAATTCAATTGGCCAGGATATAAGTACATCATTAGTTTTTGATATAACGTTCAATGATTCATTAGTTGAGTATAACACCCAGTGCTCGTCATATCACGTACCCTCTTTAATACCTATCTTTCTTTTAGTGCTAGGTAATTCCCTTTCAGTTGTCCTCAACCCTCAAATTGGTCTCTCCTCTTTTCCCCCTGCACCCAAACTGTTTCCTGTTTGCAAATTCCTTTCATTCCAAAACATTCCAGAAATGGATCACACTCAAGCAGTATGTGAGCAGTAACAGCAAAGTGGCTGCCTTATCAAAATTCAATTTGTTTTTTAACAAGGACTATATATTAAGTCTTAACGGGAAGAGACTGAGAAGGAAATACCCTTTGGGGAGGGGGATGATGCATAGAAATGTATGAGCTTTCTTAAGGGAAAAGCATGAAATTTCCTATCTATCCTCTCTGCCTGATAATAAAGTCAGTCCTCTATGGAACAATTTTTACTCTAATATGAAAAGTATAATCCTTAGTACTTCCATAGTTAATATTATATCATTATAATTTACAAAACAAAAACAACTACAGTTCTACTAATTCACTGAAAGAAGTGCATTTCAAAATAACTTTTTCTATAACAGTAGCTATAGTATAAAATTTAAAACAAACAATTTATAAGAGTAGTACAGCTCTTTTAGCTTCGGAGTTTATTTTTTGTGTATTTATTTTATTTTGTCTCGATGAAATCTAATTGATTGGTCAAACATCCAAATCTCCACTTGCCTGACTATATAAATGTTGTCCTTAACACAGCCTCTATACTTATGCTTAGTACAAAAGAATTACAAGAGGGGCACCTGGGTGGCTCAGTCGTTAAGCGTCTGCCTTCGGCTTAGGTCATGATCCCAGGGTCCTGGGATTGAGCCCCGCATCGGGCTCCCTGCTCGGCGGGAAACCTGCTTCTCCCTCTCCCACTCCCCCTGCTTGTGTTCCCTCTCTCACTGTGTCTCTCTCTGTCAAATAAATAAATAAAATCTTTAAAAAAAAAAAAAAGAATTACAAGAAATAAATTCATATCCTATTCTCAATTTTTACCTGGAATTACATAAGTAGTTTCCTATTCTTTGCGTGACAAGAAAAATAAATACAGGCACATATTTGGTTTCGGTACTTGTATCTCAGCATCAACACAGTTGATTAGGAGAGGGGCTGTAATGAGACGCATCCATGGTGCACTGGCTCATGAAGCAGTAATGGATTGTCCCAAAAGAAGGAAGTAAAAGGGAATTAGAGTGCAATCCACCAGCAGCATATGAGAAGTGAAAGGAAAAAAATGTAGAAGTAGGAGATAGGATTTTAAAGAGCCAATCTATTCGATAAAGATGCTAAGACTGACAGGCAAATAAACCTCTGAATTTTGGGTAGAACAGATACTTAGTTCTAAATGATACTCTCCACATCTGTAGTGACTATGAGTGTGAGTTCTGGAGCTAGATGGCCTGAATCCCAATCTAGGCCGTGATCTGTAACAGCTATATGATATAGGTAAGTGGCTCAACTTGTTTACACTTATGTTTTTCTCTTCTAGAAAACAGGAGAAGAATGCCTACCTCCTTCATAGAGCTGTTTTGTGAATCAAGTAGGACACTCTATTTAAAGCACTAAGAGCAGTGCCTGGGCCATGGTGAGTGTTCAACATTATTATTACTATTAACATCCTCAAATATTTTAACCTCCGAATCTCACTGGATAATACTTTTGTAAGTGAATAATAATAGGATATGAAACCAAAAAAATATTTTTATAAGAAAATCTCCCTTTTACATAACCAAAACCGTGAAGCTAACAATTTAAAAAGAAAGCATATACTTTTAAAAGTTCTGGTGTGACAACCAAAGAATATGGCAAGCTGAGTAGATAGTAAAACTCAAGTTAACGAAGAATGAGCGTAAGTTCAGCCATTAAACTGCTCAACTACCAAATGCAAAGCATTTATTTGTAATGTGGAAGCCTTGCAGTGGTGCTGTCAAGAAACCTCTCCAGAACATCTCAGTTTGAGTACAGAATCAAAGTAGGTTTAGCTGTAACTGTCAACAACACAGTCTTGAATATTCTTATTTCTCTCTTCCCTTCCCCTTTCCTTTCATTTAGGTTAGGAGAGAAGCAGGGCAATGTCTAAAAGATTATCAATCATGAAAACCCAAGAAGGGTCCTTAGGAAAATCCCCAGACCTGTTGAGCATAAGTAATCCTGACTTATTTTGGTTTTTAGTTCAATAAATATAGTGAGACTCTGCTAATATTGAGTTAAATAATAGGAATACAAAGCTAAATAAGACATGGTCCTTGCCCTCAAGAAGTTCACAGTCTAATGGGGAAATCAATTAAGCAAGTAACAATGTGATGGGACTAACACTATGTACAACATTCTAGTAGTCAGAATCAAAGTTGAAAGGTAGAGAAGATGTAACAGTAGAAATAATCCTCAGATCTAGGAGATAAAAGACACTTGGGAGTTCAACAGAGAGAGAAGAGGCTAAAGGAGATCCAAGCATAAGGAATATACTGTGTAAAGCACAGAGCTGAGAAGGGGCATGTTAAATATAAGAATGGAAAATAGCTCCTTACTGCTGAGCCTCAGAGAGCACTGAAAAGGAGGAAAAGGAGAAGTTGTAAGAAGTGGGTAGAAATTGAAGAAGGTGGGCTAGGGTCAAATTGTGATGTTCCTACTAAGGCATTTGAACTTAAACTTATAGGTAGTGGGGAATCACTAAATTTTGTTCTGTTTTGCTTTTGTTTTTGTTTGTGTGTATCTGTTTTGCTTTTGTTTATTTATTCTGCTTTTAATTAGGTTATTCTGGCTCTAGAAAAATCACTGAGTAGACATTGAAGGATGAATTGGTAGGGAGAGACCTTGAAGGAAGAATGACTAGTAGAATGATTCATTACATAACTAGTTGTGATACTTCGTTTGAGAAAGTAAAAATGAGACTTCACCAAGGCAATGGCAGAGAAAAAGAGAAAGAAAAATGGATATGAGATAGTTCAGAGGTAGGATTACCTCAGCTTGATGACTTTTTAACTAATCAGGAATATGAAAAGTTGAATTAATGAGTTTCCTGGCATCTGCAGGGAATACAGAAGTAACAAGTTAGCTGGAAAATATAATTAAATCTCAGAGGAAAATTGGAGGTTGAAGTGCCTGCAAATCATTCCAGTGATGCTATCCAAAGAAAGTTGGTAACATGGGTCTGAATGTCTGCAGAAATGAGAGGGATAGTGATGTTGATTTTGTAGTAGGAAGGAAATGTATTGTTCAGATAGAACATGGTGACACAGAAGAAGGTTGGTAACAATATCTAATACCAGTGCTTTGAGGACAAGCAGAAGAGGAGCCAGGATAGGTAGAAACAAAGGAGAATATTAGAAAGAAAATATTATTGTAGAAACAAAGAAAAGTTGGGGAGAGGAAAGGCAGGCATAGGCAGATTCAAATTCCAAGTAAACAGGGACGCCTGGGTGGCTCAGTCAGTTGAGCGTCTGCCTTCTGCTCAGGTCATGATCCCGGGGTCCTGGGATCGAGTCCCGCATCAGGCTCCCTGCTCCGCAGGAAGCCTGCTTCTCCCTCTGCCTCTGCTTCTCTCTCTCTCTGTCTCTCATGAATAAATAAATAAAATCTTAAAAAAAAACAACAACAAATTCCAAGTAAACGTTGAATAGTATAAACACTTGGAAAGAAGCCCCTTGACTTTTGAATCCACTACTAAAAACTTCTTGATATTAATAGCTACATGCTTTAGAATTAACCATGTTCTTAGAAGGTAGAGCCAACTTCAGGCCTTTTCTTTTCAACAAACACTGAGCATACGCTGTTGTGCCAGGTACAGTTATGGGAACAGGAAATTAAAAAAAAAAAATCCTTTGAATCCACTACTAATGACCTTACTGAAGCTAGTTTTAGTAGTGGTGAAGAGATGATGCAAGATGAGAAAGAGCAACTAGCTTAATCGATCTGCTCCCAGCTGCAGTTAGGAATCACTGGTGACTCGTTCTCTCATATTGCTTTACATCTTAAGAATTTTCAATTTTGAAACACATAAATATACATATAAAACTGAAAGATTTTGAGCCCTACTGAATAAAAAAAATCATTAAAAAGAAACCTTACATCCAGAACACCTTCTACTATTGATGTTACAAACATAATAAAAGAGTTTCTTTTTCAAAGTCACCTAAAGATTCTTTGATGTCAGTATATCTGAGTGATAACAAAAGTGAAGACTATGGCATAAAGATGAGTACAAAAGAAAAAGCTGACAACATCTACTGAACCCAATTCCAAAAAAGGCAAAGCATTGTGAAACTTCTTCTACAAATAACCTATTCTGTATCAGTGAAAACACCAAATACACTTTCTGACTGAATATAATTCTCCATGTCAAAAGTCACCACACCCGTTCCAAAGAAGCTGGCTTGCCAGTCCAATGACACCATTTCCACAAATTATATGTGTTGTCTGTCTCATTGTTTTAGAGACACTGAGGATCATAAAGATTCTTAACATGATTAGATGGATGCAATTTAAAGTACACGTGTATTTAAGAACATCCAAAAATAGGTACAAAGAGAAGGGTCATTTCCTTCAACCATAAACAAAGACAGAGCTTGGGTTTAACATGAAGAGAGATTGCCTGGGGCAGGACATGTGTATGGAACTAAGGAGAAAAGACTGCCATTGGATGGTGGAATGTAAGCATATAAGAGCTGCCACACTTCGATCTAGCTCCTTCTCTGTATACTTTAGGACCACACTTTCACATCGCTTCCTCTAATCTTTTCATTATAGGCTTACAATCATGATGTCAATACAGTATCATTTAAAATATTGTTGAAAGATACCACTTTTAGAAAACTAAACCACTCCTCAACTATACTGCCCCCTCAATTATTCTCCTGGCCTTATGAGACAGTATATAAACATTTCACTCCTTTACATATACTGTATCCTATGAGAGGTGTCTCCAGAAGTTTTTATAAAACCTCTTTTCATAAAAGAGCAATAAGATGCCTGTTAATTTCCACTAACCTGCACGTTTTACTGTCGATCTATTACTATTCAATATAAATAATTTCAAGATTACTTTGAAAATTATGTATTTATTTCATCAACTGTATGAATACTTAAGCCAAAAATTTTAAACAACTTGATGCTTAAGCAATATCTTTCAATGGTGAATAACTAATCAACAAAATGGTCTTGATCTATGATTACTTCATTTTGACAATTTTGTGATTTGCTATGTTGAATATATGTTGCATACTATTAACTTCTATTGGATAAGGGCATACCATATTCCAGTCATGGTAATTAGTATTTGATGTATGACATTGTATTTAATTTAAACTACACACAGGGGCGCCTGGATGGCTCAGTTGGTTAAGCATCAGACTCTTGATTTTGGCTCAGGACATGATCTAACGGTCATGAGATCGAGCCCTGCCTCTCTCTCTCTCTAAAATTAATTAATTAATTAATTAACTATACACATTCACTCAAACTTACACACACACACACACACACACACACACTTTAAAGACAATATTGTTATCTTTAGCTTACACACGGGGATACAGAAACTCAAAAAAGCTTGACCAGATCATTGCTGTTAAGTGAAAGACCTACCCCCTAGTTACTACACAGGCTGTGTCCTTTACTTTTTTAAAATTATTTTAATCATGCAATTCTACGTTAATATATGTTTATCAGAACATTCAAATGTTATAGAATTTATGAAGTAGACAGTAAAAGCCTGTCTTCATCATCAACCCCTGCTCTCTTACAATCTCACCCCTCTCTCCAGAGGTAAAACTTGTCAAAATTTTGGTGTATATTGCTTCTAAATATCTTAGTTTTCACATATAAATATTATATATATAGTGTCATATTTTATGAATTACATTGTATATTTCCCTATCAATAAAATATCTTAGAGATGCATACCTCTTAGTACATCCAGGTGTATCAACTTTATTAAAGGAGAATATAAAATTTTATAACATGGATGGACCAGACTTCCATTTTTTGTTTACCTTTTGTGATAGATCCTTAATCATTACATTGTTTCACGGCCAGGTTACCTCCAGTTGTTTTTTAACCTTGATTCTACTACTTTTTCTGCCATTGTTGTTGCAGATACCTCACTTTCTCCTCTTTTGAGCTGAATTTTAATCTTCATTGATGTATGGATTTGTGTGATTTCTTTTAGAAAGAGTTCATAGGGGATACACTAAGTTGTCCATGCCTAAAAAATGTCTTTACCATAGGCTCACACTGGGTAGAATATTCAAAATAATAATAATAATAATAATAACAATAATAATAATAATAATAATTAATAATAATAATTTTTCCTTTAATTCATTTTGTTCTGCTTAATTTTTTTCCCTCCAAAAAAATTGAATTTTCTTTATTTCAGGCATTATAAAATTTCACAAGGGGGCTACATGTGCCCAAGGCCTTCTCCAGCCCCTTTCTTAGCTAGTTTAGAGAAAAATATGCAGATATTTCTAGACATGTGGGGCTCTTTTTTATCAAGTTTTCCTAAGAGGACTATTAACTCTTTGAGGGATGTTCTTCTATACTATGACATTTTGTACCTTGGAGAAGGGAGTACTTTGCATAGAGAAATCACCCCATACATTACCTGTGTGGTTTATATTCTTACATACACCTATTTTAACAGTGAAGGTCATTGTTCTTTAGTCACAATCAAGATGGGGGGTGGCCCTCAGAGATTTCTCTCTTACAAGTTTTGAGTCTGCACTTGACATTGACAATACCTGGAGTGCTTGTATTATATATGATAAGCTGGAGAAGATGGGTTAGTGTTTTAATACATCAAAAATACATCATTTCCTTCTGCTGCAAAGCAGTGCTCCAGGAGCAACAGTGCTGCATTAACAATGGAAAAGCAGAGAAGGAACTTTGTGCCTCTCCTTTAACACAGTAGGTGCTGGGAGGTTGTAGTGCATAGAAACTAAGAAAATGGGCTTTGCAGTCAGAGATTGAAGGCTAAATCCAAAATCTGCTACTTTATCACTAGTGATCCCTTAGGACCACATTTTCTCTAATTAGATGATACCTCACTCATTGGGTTTTCATGAAAATAAAGTACACTTCATACATAGTACACATAAAAATATGGGAAATAGTATGAGTTCAACATGTGAGAGCTATTATGCTTGGCTAGGTTATGAAACCCTCAAGAAAAGGAAAACAAGGCTTTCAGAATGCACACAGCTATTCTATTCCTGGTTCTCACAGGAGACATTACATCTGCTCAAATGATCCAAACAAACGGAGATGGAAATCAGCATAATTATAACAGCTCTGTGGTCGTCTTTAGCAGTAGGTGGTGATAAGTGACCAAGCTGATTATGTTATGATTTAGTATTGGCAAATGTGGGCAATAATTTATCTTTAACATAGTAACTTTAAGAGAAGGCATTCTGACCAAATTGAACATTCCATGTCATCCTCAAAAACTAGAAATATGGTGTTTCTATTAGTGTGAAGAATCCTCAAATGGCTAAGAATTTTAGGTATGTTACCCCATGAGTTCTCATGCTCCCATGGAGGATGGCTGACTTCTAACGTAGGGTTCTAACTATTCCCTACATTACTGTACTGGAGACTGTTCTGAGTCATGGATAACTGGGCTCTTCACAAGTTTGTATAACCATAATCATTAGCTTTCCCTTTGATTCCTTTCCTGTAGGTACTCTTATAAAAATTGTATTTAAAATGTTCTTGGTTCTTTAGCTGCAGAGGAAAAAACATGCCTTATGAAGAGCCATGAACTACTGTTTCTACTCCTGAGAAGTACACTTTTTCATCCTGTGAAAATATTGTCCCTTCCTTCATGCTTACTGTATAAACTTGTAAATTTTGACACATAAACACATTAATATTGATGAGAAATTGAGAGTAATTATTCCACTTAGCCCCACTTAACCCATTCTCTCAAAGTGTAATTATGGATTACCCAGGTTTGCATTGCAAAAGTTGCTTCTTGTGTTAGTATTTTATATTCCTTCTATTTTTTTAGAAGATTTTTATTTATTTTTGCAAGAGAGAGAGAGAAAGAGAGAGTGCAAGTGCAGGAAGGAGGGGCAGAAGAAGACACAGACTCCCCAGTGAGCAGCTAGCCAATCCCAGGACTCAGGATCATGACCTGAGGTGAAGGCAGATGCTTAACCCACTGAGCCACTCAGGCTTCCTATTCCTTCCATTTAAAATATATAAGGAGTATCTAGTGTTAAGACCTCTGGATATGTGGTTAATATAATGAACAAAATATGTAAAATAACATGTTGAAAGACAATTTCTGGGCTGAAATAAAGCCATTTCAGCATCATTTTTGTCATTACCCTTAAAGAGATTTGAATTTGTCAGTAAGTCCAGATGTCTTTGAGGAAAAGAGAAATGTTGTATATGTAAGAATAGCTGGTTAGATCTGGGGTCTTTCTTTCTGAATTGAAGGTTAATATGAGTGATTCTCCATAAAAAGGCTTATTATGTGGATGCTAATGAAGGTTTATAGCTTCTTAAAGTTAAAGTGCATGCCTATCTAGAATGGACCAAATGAGGAAGGATTGACTTGCCTTCCAACCCTATTTTCAGCAACCTATATCTACATACTGAGTAGTAATAATAGTACACCTTATCCAAGAGAAGCTCAAATTCCTGAGGAAATGACGACTTTGATATTTTTTGAGACAATATGCCTATTTACCCTGATTATTAAGATCTTGATCTGGAAACCTTCTGATAGAGGAAAAATACGTTATATAAATGAAATGATATGGGCACCTGGGTGGCTCAGTCGTTAAGTGTCTGCCTTCGGCTCAGGTCATGGTCCCAGGGTCCTGGGATCGAGCCCCACATCAGGCTCCCTGCTCAGCAGGAAGCCTGCTTCTCCTTCTCCCACTCCCCCTGCTTGTGTTCCCTCTCTCGCTCTGTCTCTCTCTGTCAAATAAATAAATAAAATCTTTAAAAAAAATAAATGAAATGATAGAAACTAGTTACAGGGAAATATCATCCCTGTGCCATTTAGACCCTAAATAGGTACAAAAATTCTTCTAGGGTATCATTCATATCAAGCTATAATGTGTGGGCGACACTGCTCAGAGCTTTCCAGGTACAAAGTGGACAGCAAGCTGGACAACCAACCCAGAAATATGATAGAGGGCTAAGCTCCCGGAAGTACAGTCCCTCTATACTCCCATAAAAGTCCTGTGGACTGGGAATCTCCTACTTCCTGAAGTGCAACAAATACAATGTTCTGAGAAGATATAAAATCTAGCAAAGGGAATGGACCCCTCACCATTTCATCCAAAAGTTGATGATGCTCTGGAGTTTGACTTACATAAAAACTTCTGACATTGAGTAAATAAATATTTCTGGATCATGCCTTGACCAAAGCAAGATGTAGTCAAAGAACATACACCTAGAACACCAGGCCCTAACAGCTCTTCAACATAGCTCAAGGAAGATACAACTTATGCACAGGGAACTTCAAAGGCCACTGTGTCCACACACACACACAAACACACACATACAAACAAAATAATCTCTTGAAAGCTCTTAAACCAATCTGTTTTTTTTTTCTAAAGCCCCTCCCAAAAGATTACATCCATTCTTTGATTTTCTTTCTTATAAGATTCCTAGCACCGGGTAAACACCCTGTATCCTCCACAGATCTCTGACCCCATTACTGCCAGTTTTGGAACCAGATGCACCTGTTGTCCACAAACCTGGGCTAGATTTCACTTTGGTCTTGTCCTATGCCTCTCCCCTATTCCCATGGCATGTGGAATCTCATACCAAAGAGCCAGGTACTCAGGAAAAAGGATATTTAGGAAGAGATATCTCATAAACAAATAAAAAGATGGCCTCTGGATCTAGGTGCTATGGCTTTATGTTAATCAGATATAGTGGCATGCCTGGAGTGCAGAAAGAAAAAGACTTGGCTTTTATTGTTACCAAGGGAATTAAGTAAACAATGCCACTAAATCAAAGAAGGATGTTCACCCAAAGATTATGGTATAGGAAGAGACAGGTCATGAAAGGAATGGAGGAAACAGAGCCCCAGAATGACAGGATGCTGTAAGTGAAGTCATAATAGGGAGTTTGGATGAAAATGTGTGTGCAGTCACAGCTCTGAGATCCCCTTGACCTTTAAAGTACTTTTTTTTCAGTTTGTTTCAGATAGCTGCTTTTAATTGTTCCTTTTTTACTTTTATTAATTTTCTCATTTTAATTCCCATATAGTTAACATACAGTGTTATATTAGTTTCAGGTGTACAATATAGTGATTTAACAATTCTATACTTACTCTGTGCTCATTATGATAGATGTCCTCTTTAATCCCCATCACCTATTTCATCCATCCCCCGACCCACCTCCCCTCTGGTAACCATCTGCTTGTTCTCTATAGTTAAGAGTCTGTTTCTTGGTTTGTCTCTCTCTCTCTCTCTCTCTCTTTCCTTTGTTTGTTTTGTTTCTTAAATTCCACACGAGTGAAATCATATAGTATTTGTCTTTCTCTGACTGACTTATTTCATTTAGCATTATACTCTCTAGCTCCATCCATATTGTTGCAAATAGCAAGATTTCATTCTTTTTTATGGCTGAATAATATTCCATTGTATATGTACATCACATCTTCTTTATCCATTCATTTATCAATGGACACTGGGGCTGCTTCCATAATTTGGCTATTGTAAATAATGCTGCAATAAACATAGGGGTACATATATCCCTTTGAATTAGTATTTTTATATTTTGGGGGTAAATACCCAATAGTGTGATTACTGGATCATAGGATAGTTCTATTTTTAATTTTTTTGAGGAACCTCCATACTGTTTTCCACAGTGGCTGCACCAGTTTGCATTCCCACCAATAGTGCATGAGGGGGTTCCTTTTTCTCCACATCCATGCCAACATTGTTGTTTCTTGTGTTTTTTATTTTAGCCATTCTGACAGGTGATATCTCATTGAGAGGTGATATCTCATTGTAGTTTTGATTTGCATTTCCCTGATGATGTTTGAACATCTTTTCATGTGTCTGTTGGCCATCTGGATGTCTTCTCTGGAGAAATGTCTGTTCATGTCTTTTGCCTGGATTATTTGGGGAAGAGACAGGTCATGAAAGGAATGGAGGATTATTTGGGGGATTTTGGGTGTTGAGTTGTATAAGTTCTTTATATATTTTGGATACTGACCCTTTATTAGATATGTTATTTCCAACTAGCTTCTCCCATTCAGTAGGTTGTCTTTTAGTTGTGTTGATTATTTCCTTCACTGGACAGAAGCTTTTCATTTTGATGTAGTTCCAATCGTTTATTTTTGCTTTTATTCCCCTTACATCAGAGACATCTCCAGAAAAATGTTGCTACAGCTGATGTCTGAGAAGTCAAGGAAGAGGAAGTCAAGAGAAGTCAAGGAAGAGAAATTACTGCCTGTGCTCTCTTCTAGGATTTTTAAGATTTCAGGTTTCATGTTTAGGTCTTTAATCCATTTTGAATTTATTTTTGTGTATGGTGTATGTAAGAAAGTGGTCCAGTTTCATTTTTTTGCATGTAGCTGTCCAGTTTTCCCAACACCAAAAAAAAAAAAAAAGAGTAATGAACTTTAAAATGACTTATTACAGGGCGCCTGGGTGGCTCAGTTGGTTAAGCGACTGCCTTCGGCTCAGGTCATGATCCTGGAGTCCCGGGATCGAGTCCCGCATCGGGCTCCCTGCTCGGCAGGGAGTCTGCTTCTCCCTCTGACCCTCCTCCCTCTCATGCTCTCTATCTCTCATTCTCTCTGTCTCAAATAAATAAATAAACTCTTTAAAAATAAAAAAATAAAATGACTTACTACAGCATTAGTAGTTTGTATTGCCATGAACACTGCGGATATAAGGTATCACAGGATAAATGAAAGAAGGAGAGGATGTAATTGTAGACTTTCCTTCCCTGTTATGTCCCTACACTCACTTATTTCCAAACTCTGAGAGGTAGTTTAATTATCCTTTTTCAAAAGAGCTGGGTAACACTCTAGCTGCCACTAGAGGGCACAGCTAGGACATCTGACAGCTGTCCTTATTCATGGTGCTGAAGTCAGGCAGAATTGTCAGCAAGGATCCCAGAGCTCTTTGAAAGAAGAAGGTGGACCAGGAAACTTTGTGGTCACTGCTGACTGACACAGCCCCTGGAAGCCACCTCTTCTGTGAGCCGCAGAGACCAGGAAGGAGCTACTGTTGCTCAAGGAACTACTAAAGAAGTCATCACCAACTAATGAAGCTCTTGTGAGTCTTCAATTCCTGATAGATGGTGTGTTCAGGAATAAGGCATTGATAATTATTTATTTGGAAATAGTCTAAGTCAATGCACCCTATTTCTATATCTCCATCCTCATCTTGGCTACTCTTTCCTTTGGCCTCAGAGTTCTGATCACATCTGAACACATTTTTTATATGTTCTCTTTCTTCCAACTTCAGGACCTTTGCACAGGCTGCTTGCCCATCCTTGGAATCCTCGGAATCCATTCCCATTTGCTTAATTGACTCCTACTCATTCTGTAGCCTAGTTTAAACTTCATTTCCACAGTAATCTTTGATCCCTTCAGAGCACCCTGTACTGTTCATTCATGAAAGTAATACTATTATCTATATTCCTCCTTCCTTCCTTCCTTCCTTCCTTCCTTCCTTCCTTCTCTCCCTCCCTCATGCCCCCTCCCTCTCTCTCTCTCTTCTCTTTTCTTTCTTTTTCTTTCTTTCTTCCTTCCTCCCTCCCTCCCTCCCTCCTTCTCTCTCTTTCTTTCTTTCTTTCTTTCTTTCTTTCTTTCTTTCTTTCTTTCTTTCTTTCTTTCAACTGTTATCTCCATGGTAGATCCATCCAATGCCTTGATAACTATTTTTTTTACTACACTTTAGAAAATGCCACGTTCCAAGTAGGTGCTCTACAAATGTCGGCTGAATGAATAAATGCATTTTTGAATAGAGTGTCCACCCACCCATAATGATATCCTTTTGCAGATAAGCTTGCCCCATAAGCAGATAAACCGCTCATTTTCTGCCATAAACAGGCTTATGTTGTAAGCCTTCATGGAGGCTTTGTGTAATTCTGTAAACATGCACAGTGATAGAAGAGAAAAGATGATATTTTTCTAGGAAAATACAAATCAGTGGCCCCTACAGGCCATTACAACCAGTCAGAAATGTCTCAGAAAAAAATATCCAAATAACTGTATTTTCATTTAAATAAAAGTAAAAAGTGAAAAAGAACAATATTGCCTAGATGAACATAACTGCATTTTGGAGGTTTGACAGACATCAGAAAAACTTAACAAAACAATGAGTTGTGGTCTCTTGGGCAGCAAGAAAGTTAGTGCCATTCTCTGGATTTTCTTTCTTGAATTTCTGGAAATTTGATCCTAAAGATAGTAATTTTAAAAAATGCTGATGGGATTCTAATAGTAGAAGTTCCTTCAATGAGAGAGCCTGCCAAATTTTCGGGAGGGGGGGACATTTTCTTTGCACTATTCAAATGTGCATTTGTACTGACAAATAATAATTACTTTGAAACAGACAGGCATGTGTTAGGCTATTTCTTTGCACAAATGCCATTTGCTTGGAAAATGCAGTGGGTTTTATAAATGCGAAGCACTACAACCATTTTTATGGGTGTGTTTGCAAAGGCTCAAAATTGAACTGTTAAAGTGTCCATTAACAGTACAAATTAAATTGTTACTAAAAAATGTGAGTCTTAAAGGCATTTTTGGCTTTCCTCTAGCATTGCTAGATTGTAAATAAACACACTATAGCTGTGGTATTTCTGCTTTGCGTCTGTATCACAAAAATCCACGACTGTTGAGAGAGTTAGAATCCTGAAACACCTGAAGCTAAAGGGACCTCTCTGGACAATGTTTTATAACTTAGGAAGCTGAATCCCACAGGGCTGAAGTTACTTGCCTAAAGTTTACAAGGTTGTTACGGGCAGAGTTAAAACTGTAGTGAAGGTTTTCTGGCATCTAGTCCACTTTTTTTGTGTGTTCCAAAGTTCACTTTTATTGAGAGTTGGTGCTTTGTACCTCCTTCAGAGTTTATTAAAGCTCTAGAAATCAGGGTGTCAACTTCAAAAGAAGGAACTGGCTTATCTTTGCTAAAGAGTTTCTTCATTTTGTGAAAGGAAGGGCTACTATGGAAATATAGCATCATTTGCCAAGCCTAAAACAAAAGGCACTAATCTAATGCATTGCAAATACAGCTTGGGATCCCCTCAGTTGACCGTGTACACAACCTATGCTCAGACTTTCCAAGATTTAAGTCTGAACGGTGACTGCTCTGCTGGAAGAAAGAATCAAAATGAGGAAACCACAGTCACAGGTTTAAGCAAATTACAACACAGAGGGAATTACTCTTCCATCTCTAAAAAAGAAAGTGACACATATTTGTTTCCAAAAACCTTGTCAATTTCTATTTTTCAGAAGACTTATTTTTTTACAAAAGCGAAGTTGAAGCAAAAGTTTGTCAGAGTCTCTCTTTTATAAATCCATCAACAAGCATTTGCTAAGTAACTTATGATCTCAAAAATTTTCAAAACTTTGGGAACTCATTCTACTCACTTCTGCCGGGGGGGGCGGCTGGAATATGTACAGTATTAAATAGCATATTTGAAATGTACCATTGATTTGATTTTAGTCAAAATATTTATTTCATAATGTGACATGTTAAAGGAAAATGTGAGACTTACGTGTTTTTCTAAAAGAAGAGATTAGTTGTAAACAGTCAAATGCATTTTTAAGTGAGATCATACTTTACTAAGTAATCTTGGTTCTTTAGATACGCTGTGAGGATGATCCATCTTAATCTGAATCTGTATAGAAATAGTATTTATGTTTATACTTCTGTAATTTTAAAATGTTGATATAATTTCCAAATTACAGAAAGTTATAAAAAACATACATATGCCCTTTACCCAGATCCACTAATTAATTTCATTCTATTACTTTATTGCTCTCTCGTTCTCTTATGTATGAATAAATGTATGTATATATGTATATGGATTTTTTTTCCAAGCCATTTTCGGAGTAACTTGGAGACATTATGCCTATTTATCCTTAAAAGGGTTCTGGAAAAAGTTCTAATCAGAAGGAAAAAAAATTTGTAACTATGTATGGTACAAAATGTTAGCCAGACTTATTGTGGTAATCATTTCACAATATATATAAATATCAAATCATTATGTTGTACACTTAGAACTAATATAACGCTATATGTCAATTATACCTCAATTAAAAAAAGAGGTCTGAAATACCTCCTAAGAAAAGTGGCATTATCTTATATAGCTATAATACAACTATCAAAATCAGGAGATTTAACCTTGATACATTACTATAACTTAATCTATAGTCAATATCAAATGCCATCTATTGTTCCAACAATATCCATTACATTTTTACTAATTTTTTGGTCCAGGATCCAGTACAGCGTCATGCATTGCACCTACTTGTCATAACCCTTTAGCAGCCTTTCTTTCTGTTTCTTATTCTTTATATTCTTATAAAACGTAAAGATTATAGGCTAATTAATTTGTAAAACGTTTCTCAATTTGTCTGATGTGCACTGAAAATCATTTTATAATACAGTTCTGGGGCGCCTGGGTGGCTCAGTCGTTAAGCGTCTGCCTTCGGCTCAGGTCATGATCCCAGGGTCCTGGGATTGAGCCCCGCATCGGGCTCCCTGCTCCGCGGGAAGCCTGCTTCTCCCTCTCCCACTCCCTCTGCTTGTGTTCCCTCTCTCGCTGTGTCTCTCTCTGTCAAATAAAAAAATATTTAAAAAAAAAATACAGTTCTAAGGCTTTTAATTGACAGAGATGATAGTGGGGAAGGAGTATTCCTTGATTTGAGGGTGTAGGAAGCAGTGCTTTGAATACAGGTGCAGAGAGAATAATATTATACTATGCTAAAGCATATCCTTGTAAATTATTTAGACTGATATAGTTTTACAGATAATTAATTTGCATTATATATAATTTTTTACTATTTTTAACAAACTCATTAAATTTTGCCATTTTGTGGCCTCTTTCATTTAACATTTTGTTTAAATGAAGCTAATTTTTGTGGGGTTATTAAAAAATCTATTTCCTGTGTTCACTAAACTTATCAGTTCAAGGATGACATTCTGTTGTTTGAATTAGAAGATTTTTAAGTAATATTTGCAGAGTGTTTTATCATTTCACCACATAATCACCATAATATTTGCATAATGTTTATAATTTTCACTATATGAGTGGACTGATGTCCAAAAACCTTCCTGGGATGTAGATACCAATAACTCAGTGATAGATTGTAGGAAACCAGGGCCCATTGGCAAAAAGACTTCCTTAGAACCGTGTATCCAGGAAGGAACATTCAGATTCTGGCTCAAAAGTCCAGGGTGGTTCTGTCATTACCAAAGAAAGGTGGTAATACTATCTATTGCTATTTAACAGAACATGGTTATTCAGTTCCTTGGATAGGCATGAGCCAATTGACTTTGATCAAGTAGGGGTATCCTCACACTTCAACTTTGGATAGAGAACTTCTATTTCAAGTATAATCTAAATCATCATTCCCCAAAAAGAGCTAACTAACAAATCACATTGTTTGTTCTATACCAGGTGCT
The DNA here is from genome assembly GCF_054177405.1 of Leptonychotes weddellii. Classification (NCBI taxonomy): domain Eukaryota; kingdom Metazoa; phylum Chordata; class Mammalia; order Carnivora; family Phocidae; genus Leptonychotes; species Leptonychotes weddellii. The sequence continues at coordinate 58,944,802 of NC_138380.1, forward strand.
CAAGTGTACAAATAATGAATTGATATATATATAAAGCAGGTGCTTCATGCCAAATGACAATGTCAAAGCCATAGTCTTAAACCTCAATTTTCTCATTGTAAATTAGAGATACTAATACCCTGCCCCAGCTTTATTTTGAGAATTAGAGACAATGTATATGAACGTTTCTTCTCAATAAATTGTAGATATTAATAACAATTTCTTTAATTTGTTTTATTTTTACTCATCAAGATGGCTATATCGATCCACGTAGTTAACTTTGTATTAAAGAATTTAATTCACATCATTTAAATTCATGTAGAAAAAATTGCACATTTTAGGTGTCTTGGCATAGTGGTAAGGGTGTGGACATAAGCCAGGCCATGGGCTCACATCCCAACTCTTAAGGCAGATGCCCTTATCCATGGGAATTGCCTAAATGATGACTTTCCAAGTCATTTGGCAACCAAAGGACTGTTACCCTTTTGAAGTGGGAGTACTCCAAACATAATATGATTTAAACTAATAATTCTAGTTTTAGAAGTGAAAGTATGACTTTACAAAGAAACCTGATTCAAACCATAGATTTTTCCTATTTGTTTTCTTCCTTCCTGACCTTCTTTTCTTTTTTTTTCTTTTCTTTTTCATGATACACTAGAGAGAAATACCACCCAATGTCCCCATCAGAGTTGTACTATCCAAGCCGTGACATTTTTGATCTCTTCTTTACATAGCATCCCATTAGACTTCCAGAGAAACCCTTACTTTCTATTATGTCAACGACACCTTTGCTGGCCTGGAGCCATCATCAGCTCTCGGAGCACTGAACCATGAAGCAATATCTCTGTAACTAGGCCAAATAGGCCATGACCTGACAGGCTATAAAGCGGTCATTATCTCCTATTAAATCTGAAATTTGTGCTTTGCATATTTTAAAACAACTATCCAGTTGTGCTGGAGAGGTATATCTGCCAAATGAATAATTAGATTTTTAGGAGACTATAAAGGGGACCAAAATGCTTTCTACTGTGCCAAAAACAAAGTCAATTCAGATTTTATTTTCTCTCCTCCCCTGTTTATAACCTCACTCTCTGGCAGTCCGACCAAAAATATTTCAATAACAGATAAATAGACTTCTGTTGCACAATTTACTGTATAAAATCAAGTCTGGGTTGATGTTACATGGGTGCCAAAGCATCCTGTGTTGTGCACTGTGGGCTCCTTTCTCACACAATTGGGTAGAAAGCTGCGGGTGGTCAGCACCTAATATTTGCTTTGTTTGGCTGATGTGATTACAAAGAGAGTTTTATAAAATGTAAAATGACTGAATGAGCCACTTAAATGTCAAAGCTCAGAAGAAATTTGCTTTTATGGTTTAAAATTTAAGTGTTTTTTTTTTTCCCCAATCCCTGGAGAAGTCTAAGTAACTCATTTCATAGAGCTTTAATGGTAGAGATGCAAGTGACTTTAGAAAGATTTGGAATAGGATTGAAATATAACTATATAAAATATCCTATTAACTCTTACCCTGTTTTATATTTTGAAGAAGATTTTTAACTAAACTCTTGAAGCTCAGTACCTATGATGTCATTAAACATTTTTCACTTCAGTGGATTGTGACTCTGGAAAATTTGCAACTACTCTTTTCAGAAGGGGATTAAACTTTCAGGGAATAAATTAAACTGGGTTAAAATGTCTAACAGAGTTTTCAGATGAGTGCTTTATTCAAGTAGCACAGAGACATGTTAACTTTGAAATGAAACTCTAGTTAGGTAAATAACTTTTGTCAAGAAGCCATTGCTCAGGTGATGTACTGCTCTAAGCCTACTTTATTAATATTGGTTTGCGATCTTCAGCATGGGTGCAGAAAAGAATTTTAAATGCAATTAAAGCTGAGCTAGAAGGCCACACAACTACGTTTTAATCAAAAGCTGAGTTCAAGCCTGCTTTACATATAATATGTGCAAAGAAAGATCCCTTTTTCACATTAGTATGACTGTATAAATACCCGATTTTGAGAGAGGGCAAGTGCATTTCAAGGAGAACTGCAAAGGAAGAACAGTGCCACATCATAAGGAATGACAGAAGCACCTAAAGAAATATTGTGCTAGGAATATATTAATATATTATTGAGTATCAATAGTTATGATTTTTTAAACTCTGAACAGTCAAGCCAAAATGAATGTGTAGATATGTGTGTGTGTATACATACACATATTAATATTAGTTCTGTATACACACAGATACATGTTTACAGACACACAATCCAATATTTTTATTTTATGGTTTGATATTTATTAATCTCAAACCATTTAAAACTAGATGTGAACATTGTAAAAAGCAAGATGATTGTCATTATTCAATCCTATTCACAAGTAGTAGCATAAAAAAGGGGCAAGAATATGGAAAATTAGTGCATGTGGAGGCATCCTTAATTCAAGAGCAGGGATGTATCATCCCCTAGGTCATGTTTTTATGCCCCTTTAGGAGCCTACGAAGGAAGAAAAAGGAGAGGGAGAAAAATGCAGGAATAGCACAACCTGAGTATGAGAAGAAATAGCTACATTATCCTCTCTCTCTAAAATAAATAAATAAATCTTTAAAAAAATAAATAAATAAAAGGAGGAGGGGTGCACCTCGGTGTCTCAGTCGGTCATGCATCTCACTGTTGATTTTGGCTCAGGTCATGATCTCAGGGTCCTGGGATAGAACCCCCAGTAGGCTGGCTCAGGCTCAGCATGGAGTCTTCTTGGGATTCTCTCTCTCCCTCTTCCCTCTGCCCCCCTCCCCCGCGCACATGTTCGTGCACTCTCTCCCTCTGTCAAATAAATAAATAAATCTTTAAGAAATGGCTACATTTTCAGTCACATTCAATCAACTATTTGGCATGTTAAATGGGTAACAACTGTATATGAGGATGGGTGCTGGGGCAACAGGGCATTGCCTGGAGGCTTTCTGCCGTGCTAGTCAACTCTTTAGATGCTGGACCTTAGGAAGGTGAGGAATTATCCCAGTGGAAGGGCCAGAGACCAGAGTGGCCAGAGCGCCCAGCACAGTAGTGGGGTGGGGTGGGTAAGACACGCCAGTGGCTCAGGGCAGTGGTTATTTACCAACTAATACAAAAGTATTTAAATATTTTAACACTGGTGCATACTAGCTTAATATCCATTCTGGTTTTTTTTCATCAGTTACCCTTCACGGTTCATCAGCCTAGAATACAAATATATCTCAATACCCTTTAACTCCAAAAGCCAAGGAATTCAGAGTTTTTTGAACACCTGGAGACGCCGGTTCCTTCTCTCCGTCTTCACCACATGAACCCCCATCAGTGCTCAGCATCACAAGGCACCATAATCTTAATATGCATATGTCAATCACATTATATGTGCCGAGCACTAAATTTTCCAATCAGGATTTCAAGTCCCAGTAATGCTGCTAATTTGAGGATACATCTCCCTTCATCTCTCACCTCAATTGACTACTCCTATTTCCCACCCCACGCTTGTAGCCTTATTGTATTCTGATTACAAGTCTGCCATTTTCCTGATCTGAAATGTTCTCTTAAAGACTCTTACCTATTCTGGGTTACTTTCTTTTTCACAGCCCCGGCTGGCTTCAAATCAAGACTCTGCACAACATTCCAAATCACTTTATTTGGAATTAAAAAACAATAACTTTGGCATTTTTGCCTTTTCGTAACTGATTATAGCAGCCTTAAAGGAAACCTAGCGCAAAAGTTAGAGAACCACGAGGTCCAATCTGACTCTGCCACCATGTGACTGTGAGCAAGATGAGATGGCCAACCTCTCTGAGCTACAGCCTCCTCATCTGAAATATTAGGGATGCTAATAATATAATCCATAGAGCTGATACAAGAGGTGAATGTGATGATGTTTGTGAAGTGACTGGAAAGAGTGATTATTTGGTTCAGAACTGTTACTCTTTGAAGGGTCTTTTTAGGTTTTAGTTTAAACTTTTAATATGTGCTTTCCCTCTTTCCCTCATTCTATTGCAGTCTTTCCAAAGGCAGATTAGTCATCTAATTCTTCATATCTTCCCAGGGCACAGAGGAAAGAATTCTCCATTCAGTGGGCACTCTACCAATACTGACTGACTTTTCAGAGAAGTTGGAACTGCTCATTTGTCTGAGGAGTTGGTTTACTTTGCTATCTTAGAGTGTCATAAAAAGGTGGCAGTATGAAATCTGGTGAGATTATGACAGTTGCTGACACAAAGATTTATTGTCTAGATGAAATATTTAATGCATGCTTAATTCAAGAAAACAGCTTTGTAAAAATACTGGTTCTTTTTCTGGAAGAGAGAGAAAGAGAGAATTGATCCTGAAATTATGCATACTGAAGTCAACATTGATTTAGGGACACATACTTAATTGTGTTCACTGTCCATCCAAACACATAGATACTTGAATCCAGTGCCTAAGAGACAGTAGCAGCGCTGCCGTCACATTAGTACACGTTGCTAAATCGAACCCCACCTCTCGTCTCTCTTTTGGCAGAGGACAATCTTGAGCTTTCAGAAAAACAAATACAAAAACAAAAACCAATATGGTCAATCACAATCTCTGGTTGTGAAACCAGAAAGTGAATGGCAGATAATATAAACATAACTGTGTCACAACTGGAAGGTATTCAAACCAGGATACCTGACCCCAGCCCTTCTCTGCTCTGATCTACCTTCCATCCTATAACCATGTTGTTCTTCCTAAGATATGCCTTCAACAGGCCAACTGTACTAAAAAAAAGTCACTGATTTCCTAATCTCTGTAGGATATTACTTAGCCTGGTATTCAAGTTCCTCAAGGATAAGACTCCTATCTACCTAACCCTATTTACTATTATCATTAAAACATATCCTCAGTCCTTCTCAGTTCAACTCCCTCTTGGATTCAAGTCTTTGTTCATTCTGCAATGATGGGCATTCCACACCATGCTCCTGAGTCCCCAAACACACAGACCTTTGTACACTCCCATGCTCATTCACAATACCCTCCCCCATACCCCTACAAAACATGCATACTCTTCAGGGTCAGCGTCAGTCTGGCCTCCTACCATGAATCATGCCAGGTCATGCTGATCTCCCTTTTTCTGAACATACATAGGCCTTGCTGACACCAGTTATCTGACATTTAACCTGACACTGCTTATAACATGATGTAACTTTTTTTAGTATGTCCTATGTTCCCAACCAGATTATGAGCTTCTAAAGAGAAAATCGCTGCCTTCATTTCAACTTCCATGCCTGCCTCAGTGCTCACTGGAAGGATACAGTAAATCTTTTGATGAAATCATACTATTTTGCACAAATATATTTAACTCACTGCTGGACTAACAACACAATAATAGCTGACTTATTTCAAAGTGAAAACAACGAAAAGGCAAAGAAAACCAAATATACAAACATCTAGAAGGCTACTGGGGTCAATAAATAGGTATGTCAATAAAGTTTTGGCCTTCATCTCTAGGAGTACTGGGTATCTAGGTCACTCATGTAAGTCATTATTTAGAAATGATTCATTCTTCAGTTTCCTTTTACTAGGAATACTCCTGGGATATGACTTGAAAGTTATTTTGCTTTGTCTAAATTTAAAACTGCTGAATACGGAGGTATAGCAGGAGGATATAGGAAATAAAATTTATTTTCCATGGAATACAGTATCCTTGCATTATCACAAAACCACATTTGACATGTTTCATTCAATAACCATGTAAGCAAACCTGAAGAGATTTATGTGCTAGGTAGTTGATCACACTTGGCCTTCAATGCCATTTGATTAACAGTTTCCCCTTGAGCCTATTTTACTGAAAAGGAACTCAAGGTTTAATTCCCCAATCCCAGATAAAGATGCCTTTTTAAAATGTGAATTGTAGAAAAAGGAGAAAGAACCCCACACATGAAAAAACCACCCTCCCCACTTTACAAGGAGACTTGATTAAAAGATGAAAATCCACCTCAAGACTTCCAGATAGGCACGGAGGCCCGTTTGCCCCAGCTGCCTGGAGATATTTTAACAGCAGGCACTTGGAGCTTTTAATGAAAATCAGGTTGAACAGTGTGGTATCAGGAAGCTACCCAACCTGCCTGGCTGCCAGAATAAACTGCTCGACTTTATCGCGCCCCTCCTCTTCTACTCAAGAGCTGGAACACCCCCACCAAGCCTCAGAACTGTTCTCAAAACCAGTGCTGATCCTTAAGAAGAAGGCTTTAAAAACACCAATACAGCCACTGCTTAATTATTCAATTCTGTTCATAGGGTAAAGGAGATTCTTTTCTGAACCCTGCAGTGATTAATTTATGCCCTGAAGCATAAGATCTGATTACCCCTGTCTTAGCATGTATAACGTGCGAGCTGTATTACTGGTCATAAAATTATGCAGCTACCAGAGTTGGTTCAATGGCCTCCTGAGGCAGTAGGTTCAACCATTTGGCTGCCTGCTGGTAAAGATATATAGCCTGATGTTAACTCAGAATTTACCTGCTATTTGTTTTATCAGTACATATTTGATGTAAATGATTTCTGAATTCCTAGAAAATTATTATAGACCCAGTTTTTAAAAAAAAGGAGTAGAAAAATAATTTGTCCATAAAAGGCTTAAAGACTGATATTCACCAGTGTGCTCATGAAATGGGATGTTTTAATTGAAGTGAATGTTCTGATTTAGTCAGAAATCTTTTGGGTTTTCCACTCTTGTTTAAAATCTTTATAAAACATATTAGTTCATGTTTCTGGCTCAGTAAGTACAGCCTAGTGTGCTGAGGATGATTAATACTTCTCTGATAACTGTAACCCCCAGAGTGCCTTCAAGATCTTCATAGTGAACATTAATTATGATGCTCAGACGGGTAGGTGGTAAAGAGTGAGTGGTCTAGGTTTGCAATGCTCAAACCATATAACAAATCCTAGAAATATTTAGGCTGCTGATGTTGGATTTATTTCTTTATATTTTACCTCATTCCACAAAATATTTGAGGCATCCAATATACCACATAACAATTTTTTTTAAAGTATCGAGGCAAAAGGAAAATGTGGACAACATACAAAGGAACAAGCAAAAGGTTAAGAAAAGTACTTTCAAAAGAGCCTGCCATATAGTACTCAACAAATGGAACACGAGCTGTAAGATGTGGCTAAGGCAAAGAGAGAAATGGGATAAATAGGATAAACCACAACATTCACGGTGTTCAAAAAATTGAAAAACAGGTGTAACAAAAAGAAAAAAAAAAACACTTGCTTTGGAGAAATTGATTTTTCCCTTGATTATGAGTACTCAAAATAATTTTATTATTTTATAATAAATTTTATGATAAAATAATTTTATGAGAAATCTGAGATTAAAGACACTACTGGGTGATGTTGCCCAATGCTTCTCATGCCTTATGGATGTGTGTATGGATCATGTGGGGATCCTATTGAAAGGCAGATTCTGACAGTACATCTACAGTTAAGGCCTGTGATTCTGAATTTCTAATAAGTTCTTGGGTAATGTCAGTGCTGCTGGTCCATGGGCAATATGTTGAATAGCAGGATATACAGAATATTAAGGATTTTTTAAAATATTTTATTTATTTATTTGACAGAGGGAGAGAGAGAGCACAAGTAGGCAGACAGGCAGGCATTGGGAGAGGGAGAAGTAGGCTCCCCACCGAGCACAGAGACCGATGCAGGGCTCGATCCCAGGACACCGGGATCATGATCTGAGCCGAAGGCAGACGCTTAACTGACTGAGCCACCCAGGCGCCCCCAGAATATTAAGGATATTCTTGGTAGCAATCTATCAATAATGAACTTAATTTCCTATAGCATCCCTCATGGTATGCTTGGTAGCATAACATCAATGCAATAAGTGAAATTCTGCAAAAGTAATTTTTTGAGGTGGCATATAAAAACATGCATTGAGGCACATATATCTCTTAATATCTCTTAATTTAAAACACCTTGACAAGCAAAGGGTGAATCAGGCATCTTTCTTCATGTCAGTGGAATGAATAAACTAACAGGCATTAAGTTCCTCATATCTGATGATTTTTTCTGAATGAAGAAAAGAATTAAGAATTCTTCATAGACTATGATTTGGCTCTTGTCACTATAGTGATTCAAAATGTAGGACAAATTCTTTGTAATAACATGTTATAAATATTTTCAGTTTTAAATTAATCCCATGTAAAATTTGCATATTCATATATACAAATGCATAATAAATTATTTAAAGATTTATGTTTTCTATCCAAGCAAAGTTTCAAGCATTGATCATCTTCAAAAGAAAAACAAAAACGCTTTTATCTGCAATATTTAAGCCATTATTTTAAACTATGTAAAAATGAAAAATACGAAAGAAAAAATTTTTAAGTTAATTGATTCTATATTATAATTTATTTCTTTTTTGATGTAACTCATGAAACAGTAGTATTACAAAGTTAAAAGTAGCCTCCTTTTAGAAAAGAAGGAATTGGAGCTCAGGGAGGTTAAATAGATGACTTTGTCAAGGTCACATCGCTAACAAATTCCAGAGTTAGGCCTTTGACTATAAGACCAATGCTTGTCTCTCATACATCACACTGTTTTACTATCACTAACTAAGTTGACCTACAGACCCCAATATCATTGTGATTCAATATAGTGGTAAAAAGATTAAAAATTGAAAGAGAAGCATATTCCATTCACTCACTGAATATGTACTAAGAACCATTAACATGATAGCCATTGACTTGGAATCAGAAGAGCAGTATGCAATAATGGATAGGACTGCCAACTCCTCATTGGATACACAGTTTAGTAAAGGTAAACATGCATTTGTAATGTGTTCTCACAATATTCCTGGGGAATGGTATGCTACGAAGGCATATAAAGCATTGTCAGAAATTAAAGGAGGTGATACTTGAGATCTAACTTGAATGTTAGATATATTTTGGTTGGTAGAATAGAAAAGCTGGGTCTTCCAGAGGCACAAAGGTATGGAAAAGCATATTGTGTTGAGTAATGCCAACTAGGTTTCTTCTAACAATAAGAAATATGGATGGGGAAAGAGTGAAGAGCTAGAGAGAGATGGAAATCAAGGATCCATGTAGGTTTCTAAGCTTAAATAGTAATAGTCAACCTAACAGAATCAAGAAGTCATTAATACACCTTAATTTTTAGATAATTAAAAAAGATCTAATATAATCAACCTTCCCTTAGATGAGGCTCCCCCTCTCCAAATGGGTATGGTGTCATATTGAGGACATAGTGTTGACCTTTGTGGTTATCAGGTTAGTCACTCAGGATTGGCAATAATCAGTCCAGTCTTGGTAAGGGATGTCCACGTTGCTGAGCCCAGGAATAGTCTCTATTTCTGTGGCTTGTCTACAGGCCCACTGAGCAAGAATGAGAGTGGCTGAGAAAAGAAGCAAACTGAAGATCAGAGTAGGGGTCATCTTATCCACATGATTACTCAGAGCTGGTTCTCTGGTAGATGCCCTTTGTTGAACATTCACGTAGAATACAAACATCTTCACACTCTGACCTGTCCAAAAAGATCATGAATTTACCTCAACCAAGTTGAGCACTCTTAAGCACTCAAATAGGCATAAGAAATTCCCCCATGAGGCCTTAATTATGCAATTAAAGGAGAGGGGTAATACAGTAGGAATATGTGCAGTAAAAGTCTGAGACACCTGCTCATGCCTTTTGTATCTGCTTAAGCATAACCTCAAACTTAGATTTCCATTAATGATAAATTATAACTGTTCATGCCTAACTGAATACCCAGCTCATGATGGAAGCTAAATTTGCATAGTCATTTGATGGTCCAAGATCAAGCATTCCATTTGTACCAAGGCCTGATCATCTTCTGGGAACTGTTTTTCAGAAAGATATATCTGTAGAAGTAGACACTGCTTTGTTCCAAACCCTGGCAATCATAACTGCAATTCTCCTTTGTCAGAAGTTCCACAAACATCTCTATTTTCCAGATACAACAAATATTATTGGATCTGATGGCTCATTAAGCTCAAGCAGGAGAGCATTTTGCACTCTTGGGCTACTAACTGCAGAGCCTTTTCTTGCTTCATTTTGAATTACTCAATAAATATGGTAGAGCAGCACATTTGTGGTATATGCTGTCTCCCAAATCCAAATTCACCAACCAAACTTTGTACCACCATAATCTTTGAGAATTAAATTAAGGCAGAGAGAAGGAGTATTGACACAACCCTAAGACAAGACTACAAAGATGCACTGTTGATTATATTAAGTAAAAGCACACTGTTGCTGGTGATCTTTGCAAACTGTTACACAGAAAAAAGCACTTTTTAGATCAATAGCTGTGTACCAGGTCCAACGGACTGTGTTGATTTGCTTCAGTAAAGAAACCACATCTGGAACCACAGCTGCAAGTGGAATCACTGCCTGATTACATTTAAGATAATCTACAGTAATTCTCTAAGATGCATCCATCTTCTTCAAAGTCCAACCAAGTGAATTAAATGAGGACACAATGGAAATCACCACCACTGCATATTTCAAGTTTTTGACATTAGCACTGATCTGCAGTCTTCCTAGGGATGCAGTACTACTTTAGGTTCACCATTCTGGCAGAGATGGAAAGTTCCAGAAGCTTACACATGCCCTTTCTGCCAGAATAACCCTCACTTCAGGGGAGCCTGGGTCGCTCAGTCAGTTAAGCATCTGACTCCTGATTTTGGCTCATGATCTCAGGGTCATGATCTCAGGGTTGCGGGATTGAGCCCCGCATCGGGCTCCAAGCTCAGCATGGAGTCTGTTTATCCCTCTCCCTCTGCTCCTCACCCCCCCACTCTCTCTCAAATAAATAAAAATCTTTAAAAAAAGAGTAACCCTCACTTCATGAGTCAGGGCCAATGTGTTGAACTTGACAGTTTCCATATAAGTGTGTTCCAATTATACACACAGATATTAAGGCAATACTCACAGGGTGGTTTTATGAACCCACTGAGGGGATAAGGTTTGTCTAAAACTATCTTTGTTACTGCAGGATTGAGACTTCAGGCAGGTTTGCATAAACCTGCAGGTACATCATCAACTCTTGTGCCCTAAATACCTTGCTTGCTTCACCCTAGTCCCATCCCTGTGTCACTTGACCCATATCTCCACTTTGACTGGTGGACTGCATTATTATTTTGGGACCCCATGAATTAGCATACATTTAGAGAACACATTTAGTGATCTCTAAAAATTCTGGGTATTTTCCTCTCCCAAGTACATAGTTGCCCTGGTTAGTGGCCATAGGTCCCTTTGGGGGAAAGCTTGGAGAAAGATTAAGCATATACTTGTGGCAATATTTCAGGGTTCATTTTTAGGAGGACTTGGCCTCTAGATCTGTGAACTGGCTTAGTCTGGAATCTTGGTGACAGACCAGGACCTTCTCTCATGGTGACTCAAGCTTCTGGTCACCAGATCTAGAGTTTTATCTTCTTAGAGTTTAAAGAACATTTAATAAGGTGCCCGTAATCTTTTACTCCTATGGATACCATAATAATTACTTATAAGCAAAATATCCATGCAGGAAAAAACTATACTCAATGCCACTTTTCCTCTGCTGCTTTCTACTAATTCTGTCATAAGCACTGCCACTTGGGCCTTTCCCCTCCAGAATTCCAACATCCCCAGTGAACTCAGAAAGCCTATCTCAATGCCAGCATGTCCCATGATCATCACTGGGTTATAGAAGACAGTGATCTCCGGGGTGTTCTACCTGTTAATATATTCTCAATGCCTAAATTAAGGAATGTCCTTGGGGCTCTCGCTGGGAATACAGTATACATGTGTGGTGGTGGTGGCAGGGAGAGATTGATTGTGACAATCACATAGGAAAATCTACTGCAAAATATCTCCTTCCATACGCCTTTTGATTCCTTCCTTGGTATTACGCCATGGTAGTGCTGGAAGTTTTGACTTCACTGAATGCAGACTACCATTAACTCAAAGTTTCAGTCAGTTAACCAAATTTGTAGAATCACTTCCAACTTCACAAATTAAAACACTACATCATGAATTTCTAGCAGGTTTATCATATCAATAAATTTAGCCTAATCCAGTTGTAAGTGTTCTCTCTCAGTCTAAAACTCTTAGAACTATTCAATACAAATTAGCAAAATCTTACAGTTATTCTGGAATATAAGCTATCTCATCCTGGATGAGACTTTACACTTGTTCCCATGGAGTATTCTGAAAGCTGATTCTTGTGATGGGTCTAGAGACAATAGGAGATGTTTGGGATGGGTCTTGGGAAGAATGGACATCCCCTTATGTGGCAAGGGCCCTGGGCTAACTAATTACAGGAACATCAAGCATGGGAAGCCTACTATAATATTCGGTCTGTTTTTAGTGAGGTTAACTCTGAAGCAAAAAGAAACAAGAGAATCTTTTTAGGGCTCTTTTGCGAGCCCTGGTTCTCTCTAATGGTGATCTGTAACAAGGGTTTAGAGACATGAGTTTGTTGTTTTCTTCCTTTAAGCTTCCCAGTGTAGCCATAAAAAGCCATCCCACCGCATAGGCTTGGTACTCGTTATCATTGCCATACAAGTCAAGTTCAGTACCCATTTGATCTCCTCAATACTTCACTGGGTACTTCATCACAGGTAATAGTTTAATTGTGTGCCGCTGCATTCCATAAGCAAGGAGGTCAGCACTACTTTCAAGACGATGTACAAACAAACCAATGCCCAAATATCATCTTTGAAAGTGTGTTTCCAGGACCACTTCTGGTACTAAGCATGCTGTCATGCAGCATGCTGTCAGGAAAACCAAACAAAACCAAGTATTTCAACAGACAGCAGATAGCGCGGGAAACTGATTTCACAGGTCCTGAAGGGTCTGCCACTTGGGCCTTTCGCCTCCAGACTTCCAACATCCCCAGTGAACTCAGAAAGCCTATCTCAATGCCAGCATGTCCCATGATCATCACTGGGTTATAGAAGACAGTGATCTCCGGGGTGTCCTACCTGTTAATGCATTCTCAATGCCTTTTAGAGACATGAGTTTGTTGTTTTCTTCCTTTAAGCTTCCCAGTGTAGCCATAAAAAGCCATCCCATGAAAAAGCATGAAAGGAACACTAAAGTAGCATGGACATAACTATAAAGAACAGCTACCACCTCTAATGCTAGAAAAATAGAGGACAGGGGCTGCGGCTCTCCGGACCTAGAAGCTGACAGAGGCCCTGGGACCCAGAGCTCTGAAGAGAGACACTGCACCAGTAGCGCTGGTAGTTCTGCGGAGATACAACGGGTGAGGCCAAAAGAAGCTTCTGTCAGCTATTGCTAGGTGTATGCTGACAGGAGCAGCAGGCACAATATTACCCTCCTAATATCCACCTACCGGCAGAACCCAACAAGAAGCCAACTGGTAGAGAAAAGCACTCTGAGTCCTAGCCCCCTTACCACAAATCAGAGTATGGGAAGGGAGCTTTAGAGCCGAGAGACAGCAGCTTCCTAACCAATGTATTTTTATATGAAGAAAACAAAACCACAGAAAACTACATGGGGTCAGGAACTAGGTTTTAATCTCAGCCACAGCTCTAATGAGCTGTAAGAACCTTAGCAGGTAATTTCACCTTTCCAAGCCTCAGTTTCACTTAAAAAAATCACTCTAACAATACCACCCAGGCCCTCCTGGCAGGAGGCATAAGGTAGGCGCAAGCACGCTGAGTAAGTATAGAGTACTATATAATCAGAAGCTTGTCTCACTGATATTATCAATACTAAATGGAGCCAGGAAAATAACAGATGAATGAAACTCATAGATAATCTTAAATTCTTCTTTCAGACGGCTTTCTATTCTTTTCCCTCTAACCAGTCTTTACAGGACTCGGGGAAAATATCTCAATAAGCTCCATGTCTAGCCTTCTACAGAGTTGCTAACAAGCAGTAATGTGAATCCAAGGACAGTACCAGGGGAGAATGAGAGAATATCAGGAGCTTAGCTAATTCTCCAAACGAATGGCCAGTTTGAGGAACTGAAACATGTTCACAAACTCTTTGTACATAACTTGCTCCTCTTGAAAACTGAACTTGGAAATTTAACTACTGCCTACACAAGTAGTAAAAATTATAGTAAATAGTAGGCCAACATAAAACAAATAACAAAATTCAGAATAGAAAGGGTTTTGCTTTTGTTTTTGTTTTGTTTTACACTGAGGTCACGAATAGTTATTTGGAAAGGAGAGAGTTAACAGGTAAATTGGTACATTTGATTTGTACCTTGGTACATAATGTTGCAAGTTAGAAAAACCACAAAATTTGGGGCTCCTGGGTGGTACATTCGGTCAAGCGTCCAACTCTTGGTTTCAGCTCAGGTTGTGCTCTCAGGTCATGATCTCAGGTCGTGATCTCAAGGGCTTGAGATCGAACCCCCTGTCGGGCTCTGCGCTCAGCACGGAGTCTGCTTAAGACTTTCTTTCGGGCGCCTGGGTGGCTCAGTTGGTTAAGCGACTGCCTTCGGCTCAGGTCATGATCCTGGAGTCCCGGGATCGAGTCCCACATCAGGCTCCCTGCTCAGCAGGGAGTCTGCTTCTCCCTCTGATCCTCCCCCCTCTCATGTGCTCTCTCTCAAATAAATAAATAAAATCTTTAAAAAAAAAAAAGACTTTCTTTCTCTCTCCCTCTGCCTCTCTGCCCCACACTCCCGCTCTTCCCACCCCAAAATAAATAAATAAATCTTAAAAAAAAAAAAAGGAAAAGAAAACCACAAAATTAAATAATGAATACTATAGCGCTTATAGATGCCTATCTGAGACTTTTGGGTAATTGCCCACAAATCAGAGTTTCAGTCTAGACTAGACAGAATTAACAGACTTGATGGTTGTTATTTTAGAATTTTGAATGAAAATGAATTCAAAATTAAAATGAAGAATCTAAAAGTATATGAGCACTTATTCAGCCAATGAATATTTACTATCTTCGTGACAAATGCTACGTTCTAAGGATACAAGAAGGAGGAAGAGCTCCGATATCTACACAAGTGCTGAGATGCAGTGTGAGAACAATGAACTTTACCTGAAGGTTCTAGGAAAGGATTCTCAAATATGACATTTAAGTTGAATCTCAAAAAAACTTGAGTTTGCAATTTAGAAGGCAGTAAAAGGGCAGTAAAAAAAAGGCAGCCACATACTAGGCAGACAATAAGAAGTACTGCATTGCAGGACTCGGGGTTGCAAGGGTGCGAGTAGAGGGTACAGCAGCCAGAGGAGATAAAACTGGAGAACCCAGGACCAATGCATGAAGGGATGTGCTACAATGCTGAGGAGTTTGGGCTTGATTCTGTTGGAAGCAGGTCCTGATGACATCTTTAATAGGGGATAGAAATGATCTAATTTATTAATTTGAACACGACAGCTTTAATACTCAAATAGAATGTGAATTTGATTGGAGAGAAACAGGTGGAGGAGAACTGTTGCAGTTGTCCAGGCAATAGATGGCAAGGACCCGTGTGCAAAGCTGCGGAAATGAAAATAAAGGAGAGGAGTCCGGTCTGGAGATGCTCCTTATCTACACCAGCAGGAGACGCATGTGAAAGAGGGAAGGCTGGTAGAGAATTCTGAAGTTTTGATAATGGGAGATTAAGAGTGGAGAGAGTGGCAAAATCTTCCATTCCAATAGAGCAGGAGTCAGCAAACTTTTTCTGTAAAGGGCCAGATAGCTCAGGCCATTTTAAGCTTCTGAAAGCCAGACTGTCTTCATCACAACTACTCAGTTCTGCTTTTGTGGCACTGAAGTAGCCACAGGCAACACATGAACAAGTAAGTGTGGCTGTGTTCCAGTAAGACATTTTTATGGACACCGAAATTTGAATTTCATCTAATTTTCACATGCCATGAAATATTTTTTTCATTTTCTCCTAAAGATGTAAAAACTATTCTTACCTTTCTGTAAGGCCATCTAAGAACAGGCAGCAGGCTAGATTTGGCCCAAGGCCCACAATTTGTCAACCTCTACAACAGAGAAAACACGGGAAGGAATAGCAGTCAGGTCAAGTTTAAGGTGCTGTGGGACAGCCCCATGAGGGTGTCCAGAGGCAGGTGTTCAGGTATGGACCTCAGCAAAGGGAACTGTCCCAAATGTTTTAAAAACACTGCTCTTCGTGGCCATAAAGAACCAAAATTGTGTGAGAAGGCAAATACAATAGATAAATGAAAGACTATATCCTACCCTAATGCTGCTTGTAAAGTACTTTTTAATTGCAGGTAAAGCAACATTTGAGGATTTTATATTATCAAACCCAGACACTTATCTCTATAATAGGCAGTTAGAAGCCAAGGCCAAAGAGCTAAAGCATTTATGACAGAACTTACAAAAGTAATGAAAGATGATAGAGTACAGGAACTGTCCAAGAAGCAAATAATGTTTCATCCTTTATGGGTGAAAGACAGAAATGAAGCTGGATTTAATTTTAGAAGAGGAATTTCATTTGTTACTTGTCAAAAGCACTGATGCCAAAAGATAAATAGAAGTCAAGAGAAACCTCCTTCTTTGGCAATATGTAACACTACTCTGCAACATAAAGTTTGTTAAGTAACATTCAAACCACTCATAAATGATCCTAAATAGGAATGGTTGACAATTCAATTCGATAATGAAAGGATGACAGTGTCTCTGGTGCCTCATTGGGACAGCTTTTGGGCATGTGTTGCCCTGCCTTTCACAGTCCGAGTAATGAAAAGTAAATTTATCTTGAGGTTGCACCTCTTACTTGGTTGCAGTGCAATATCTCTGGTCCACACTGGATTTTTAACAGATGAAATATTTCCTAAACCAAGTAATTTGATTCTGTGGAGATAGTAACCACAGGCAGTGTAATTAATTTCTTTTACATCTTCAGCACAGTAAGAAAGTGGATCTTCCCTTTCTATCCATAAGACAAAGCCAGACACAAATCACCATGAAGAGCAAGGTGCAACGTGAAGATTAAGAAATCTCCTATGATGTTGTGGATCCGAGCTATTCATCGCCTCACAATAAAAGTGAAATGTTAAAAATCAATCTTTGACTACCATGTCAATTTCCAATGCAAAGTGGCCCAAACAAAAGAAGACATATTTAGTGTTTTAACTTACATTTCCCCATTGTCAAAACCCTATCAAAAAATCCTTTGATATAGTAACAAAATATTGGTGATATATTCCTAGCAACTATTTTTCTAAAATGTTGTGAATTCTTACATTAAAATTAAAATGCTTTGGTGACAGTCCCTAGAACTATGGCTCACAAAACTGTCATGTCTGTTCAAAATTACTTCTCTACATGAGAATTACTGCCAAGTTAATTCCTTCTCAGTTATTCTTCTACAGAATAATAATACTGTTGATATTGACACTAAAGAGAACATTTTACCAAGTGAATTTCTACAAAGGGAAATCAGAGATAAAAACTGAACAGCTTTTCTAGTAAACAAGTATTAGTTCTAAAATCTTAAAGTAAAAATCTGTATGTGTTTTCTATTTGTAATAGTTACGAAGCATTTACCTAACCAATAGGAGATAAGCTTGTGACAAGAGGAAGATAATTAAAAACAAATAGAAACTATTTCAAGTTTAAATTAGAAACCATGATAAAAACCCAGCCTTTTGTGCAAGATATCCCAACAACGAGAAGTGGGGGGGAAAAAAAAAGAAAGCCCAAATCAATCAGGATTTATCTTTCATATAATAGACCAAATAATTATTGTATCTCTTCTTACCGTCCAAATTTAATTATTTTAACCACTAAATTGGCTGAATTAACAACTTTATTACCAGTAGAGGGACAGCTTTAAAATACTTTCCCTGGGCTAAGGATGTAAGCAGGACACTCTACTATAGGAAATAAACTTCTGAAAATAAATACTTACACTGACGGGTGTGATGTAATGAATATGGGCTTTGGAACAGTCTGAGCTGGGTTCAAAATCAGTATCTGTGGCCAATTAGCTGTCTGTTCTTAGAGTAATTACATTACTCTAAGAGATTATCAGATCTAAGTCTATCTAGCTTAACATCAGTCATCACCAGAAACCTATGTTATCCATCATTACCTAGATCTGTGGTTCTCAATTTATCACATTAGTGGTTCCCTTTATATAACAATAGTTCAGCACTCTGAAATAAAATTCATTGATATTTTAACCTACACATTTTTCAAAAAGTCAGTATAGTGTTCCATAAGATGTACTTCAGCATGTAAATGTATGGATACTACTACTCTCCAAGACATGTTGGTATCAGATGCTTGTACCTATGCAAAGAACCATCAATAAGATGACACAAATACAGGTGGATATAGATGTGAGTTACTGGCCACTTAAATACTATGGAGGCACTGCCATCAATGACTTGATTTTCCAAATTAGTGAACAGCTGTTGGCAGAGTTCTGAACAAAACAAGGACAGTACTTCCTTAAATATACACATACTCACATTCCTAGAAAATTGAGTATAGACTAAAACTATGCACAAATGACTTATGTTATGTAAATATGTAAATTTATGTTTCTATAATGATAAGTAGATCCTTCACCTCTCTGACTCTCTAGTTGGATGTTCAAAGAGCATATGGAACATGGGCGTGAAAACGTGTGTCTGTGCAGAAGTCACCCACACATTGC
Source organism: Leptonychotes weddellii (assembly GCF_054177405.1). Classification (NCBI taxonomy): domain Eukaryota; kingdom Metazoa; phylum Chordata; class Mammalia; order Carnivora; family Phocidae; genus Leptonychotes; species Leptonychotes weddellii. Next base: position 58,963,389 of record NC_138380.1, read on the forward strand.
AAGGTATCTCATATCCCTGGCTCCAATCGCCCTCTAGTATGTTCTTCCCTCCTCTTCTATTCTTCCTCCCTGCACCACCCTCTCCCCATCAATTCTTTACGTAACAGCCAGAGTAATCCTTTGAAAAATGTTGATCACACTGTGTTACTTGGGCTAAACCCGCCAATGACTTACTGCCACACTCAGAATGCAGTCCAAACTCTTTTGCATGACCTTTAGACCCTGAATGATCCTGCCTGAGGCCAACCTCTGTGACCTCATTTCTACTGGTGTCTTTCTTGCTTCATGCTCCAGACACACTAGTTCTCTTGCTGGTCTTAAAACTTAGCAAATTTAGTCCAGACTTGGGGCTTTGTATCTGCAGTTCTCTCTGAGTGGAACACACCCACCTGACCCTTTCTCTGGCTCTTGTATCCTAATTGACTTCTTCACCTGGATGGTGAATTTCCCAAAATGGAGATTTGACTCACTCTTTCAAATCATCATCCTCTCCATCTTACCAAGTGGCATACCCAGTTGCTCAGGCTAAAATCTCTGACAATTATCTTCTTCTTACCCTAGTGCTTCTGTTCACCTAATAAACACATCCTTTTGACTTTACCTCTAAAACATATCCCAAATTTATCACAGTCACTGCTACTACTCCTGTTTGAGCCACTATCATCTCTCACCTGCACCAGTTCAGAGCCCGCCTAACTGCTCATTTATGCTTCCATTCTTACCCTCTATAATCCTTTCTCCACACAGCATACAGAGTGATCTTCAAAAAGATAAATCACATCATGTCACTCCCCCTTTCAAGCTTTCCACTGACATCTTTCATGCTTAGAATAGAACCCAAACTCTGGGCACCATAATCTATAAGGGCTTTGACAATCTCATTGCCTTGCCTCACCATTCACCTCTCTTCCACTCGCTCTTTATGCCACTAGCCTTCTTTCTGGTAAAAGAACAAGTCATACTCATTCCCACCCTAGCACTTTGCTCTGTCATGGAACTATATGCCTGGAAATTAGTGCAATATATGATTTGAATGGCTGGCTTCTTCTTATCATACAGGTGTCATTTAAAATATCACACCCCCAGAGAGATCTTTCTTGAACTACCAGGTCTAAAGAATTGCCCATTTACTCCGTCTCACAATATCTTTCTTTATTTTAATCACAGAACTGATCAATATGTGACATTTTTTAGTTTACTTGGTTATTTATTTATTATTATTATTTAATATTAAAGGTGGCACCATGAAAGCAAGGACCTTGATGAAATTAGCTTTAAGTCTGTACACAATGCTTGAATAGTCATTAATCAGAGTGAACGCTGAAAAAAAAAACCTGTTGAATAAATAATGAGTAGCTCAGTACACCAGACAGATCTTCCTGAAGAAAATTCCTTAACTTTATGATTTTCAAACTATAGGACATGCATCACCAGAAAATGTGAGTTTGTTTGGGGCTAAATAGCTCAAACCACTGGAAAATGCGGCATATATTCCCGAAACATCAGTTCTATGTGAAAGTAATTTAAAACAATACATTTATATGAAAATAGTTAAGAATATGTAACGATTAAAGTATACTACTTCTATGAATTTTTAATATAAAACAAAAATTCTGTGAAACTTCATGATTTTAGCAATTGCTAAACACTATGATTCCAAATCCCCTGACATATGATGTCATTCACCCCAGTTTTAAGGCATACACTGATGTAAAAAACAAAATTAAGAAGCAAAGGAATGATTCCATGAACAATAATTAGAGCAAACAGTTGGGAATGGAGATTTTAATTTAGGCTCCTTTTTAATGCTCTATTTTTAAAATATCACCAGAGAGATAAGCAAAGTTTCCTATATGTTGGGTAATTTCCATTGTTCTGAATCTTGGATTTGTGAGGGCTTTTTTTTTTCTTTTACAGAAAAGCTTTGAGTGCTGCTACTTCCTGTCAGTGGTAGTAAATGTTAACTATGGCATCAAATGCTTGGTGTATTTGAGGTCAAGCTAGAAGACCAGGACCAAGACATATCCAAAACTCCTTAGCAAAGAAAGCCAAAGTGGCCTCACATCTACCTAATCCTAAGGAAACTAAGAGGTAAGGGTCATCAAATGGCAAAGCAGTTAAGTCTGATGATGACAATCTGGTAAGTAGGAATAAATAGGTGTTCAACAAGCATTTAGATCAGCAGTAAACTGTGACTTCCACTAAAGCAGTGATGACATCTAGGAAGAAAACATCATCACAATAATAATCTTGCTCCACAAACTGCATTCTGTGATATAGTAAGAACAAAGCCTGGCATTGAAAACTATCGCTATCAATGTCTAACAGTGTGACTTTGACCAAAGCACTGACCTCAGTTTCATCATCTGTGATTCAGAGATAATGATACCTGGCTCCTAAGAAGATTGGGAGGATAACATGAGACAGTTTATACCACAGACCTAGCACCCACCAAGCCTTTAAATTGCAGCTATTATTGCTATAGAATAATGCACCTACTGTTATAAAAATTAAAAGTATCCTATTCTAATTCTAGATTTAATATAAAAGGAAGTTTGGTTTAATATTAGCAATGAATATTTCATGTTTTTTTCTAGAAGAAATTGTTTTAATAAAAGTTGATACCCTAGTTCTGCCAGACATCCAAACTTATATCCAATACTTTAAAAAGTCTAAGCCATCTAATGCTTGGTTTTAAAGTAGTAATGTATTCAGAGATTTTCTTTGCTAAGTGGACTGAACAATCAACACAACCCCAAATCCTGTCCTAAAGTATTCATTTTTAACTTAATTTAGCACTTATTTTATACTGTATTCTCATTTTCTTCAACTTTTTTTCATGTGTATAACTCTAAGAAGTTAGCAAGCTACCTGAAGGCAGAGGCTAGTTTGTGTGACTGCTTTATATGAGTTTCTAGTTACACTGTGGTGAGGTATGGGTTGGCATATGGAGGGGAGTGAGATGAATTTTAAAAGTGTCTAACACTGGGGTGCCTGGGTGGCTCAGTTGATTGGGCGACTGCCTTCGGCTCAGGTCATGATCTTGGAGTCCCGGGATCAAGTCCCGCATCGGGCTCCCTGCTCAGCGGGGAGTCTGCTTCTCCCTCTGACCCTCCTCCCTCTCATGCTCTCTGTCTCATTCTCTCTCAAATAAATAAAAATAAAATCTTTAAAAAAAAAAGTGTCTAACACTGATCAATTATAACATTATGAATTCCTCTCCTTTTTTCTTGTTAGAATGTACAATAATCGAATTATGAATCAAATCTCACCCTATGAAGAAAATAGACAAGTGTCACCATAACTTGTTTAAGCAGGAATGAAATATTGAGGATTCAAAGTTTCATGGTTTCTCCAATTTGACATGGTGCTAGGGCTAGGTCCAGACTAAATTTTTAAAAGAGCTTTTTTCTCCACTATATTACAGGTTGAAAAAAGAAATCACCATCCCAAAAAATATCATCCAGTAGGTCCCCAGCACCATCCTGCTGTATTTTCTTTTGGGACATATAAAGATCATTTTCCCAAAGAAAGCTGTGGTTCTTTGACAAGCTCACATGACATGGATGACAAAGGACAATTCAAACTTCCCCCATGTGTGTGTAATGGCACCTGAATCACAAAGACAACCCTACAACCTATGCTTGGGAGAGAGTGGAGCCATGAATATTTTTCAACAGCATGGGTATTTTCATAACCTGCAGCTTGAGGAAATGACCTACAGGAGTGCATTTGGTTTGCCCCAGAATGTTCCAGGAGTGACAAGCCATCATGAGTGCCCCCATTAATCAGGGCTTGCTGGTAGATTCATTGCATATTTGGTAAACAAGACACTGCTTTTTTCAGAAAGTCGTTTTTACAAACTTAATCTTGACTTGAACCTTCCTTCATAGAGCACTGAGTTTTCCAAAGATACATATTTCCAATTACATATGGAATGATTTCATGAGTAACAGGAACCATAAAAGGCGTGACCATGTATTTTGTTGTCCAAACTGGGACAATTTTGAGAGCAAAAAGGGAAACTATTAAAAATTATTCCAAACAGAGAGGAAGAAGTCATGCATTTATCTTGGGAGAAAAATAGTTCAAAGCAGGCATATACTCATTTATGCAAACTTGAAGACTATAACTTGAATGCTGCAGGAAGAAAAAGATATTCTGTGATGGAGGAAGAGTTATAATGAGATACAAGTGTTGAAGGAATGAAAATAGCAGAAATAAAATAATATTTATCCATACCTTGCTTTGGGCCAAGCTTTTAAACAATAAAAACTCCAACAACAATAAAGTAGTGATAATATGTTAGCAATCTGTGACATAGTTATTAGTCCTGTTTTTCAGATAAGGAAACCAAGGTTAAAAAGGTTAACTCTCTTGCCAAAGACACTTAGATAAAAAGTCAGAACTTGGATTCAAACAATGTGCCAGCTCATTAAATTTTTTTCCAAGATCACTCTGATTTCAGCATTACATTTCCATTTTACAAATGAGGAAACTGAGACTCAGAGACAGTGCCCTGTTGGCAAATTCACATATAATACAGAACGTGGATTCAAACTCAGGCCTGCCTGACTCTAAAGCCAGTGTTTTTTCTACCAAAGTGTCGACCAGGCTTTTGTTCAGAAACTAAGGTTTGTTTGGTTCGCTTTGATTTTTGGTTTTTTGTTGTCGTTTGTTTGCTTACTTGTTTTTTAGGGGAGTGGGATATGGAACTCTTCCCCTCTTCTTGCTTTGACTTTGCTAAGCTCCATTTCTACCCTAAACTTTTCTCTCCTTGCCTCTCACTTGCCTTTTTTTTTTTTTAAATCTCACTCTTTTTTCAGAGCTTCTTCTAAATATTTAATCAAGATGCCTGACCTGGGCTTGTTGGAAACCTTAGCTTACTGGTAAGGAGCTTCAGTGATTTATCCCTCACATCACTTACAGGCTGTGTTTTGTCCAAGGGTGGTTTGTTCAAATCCCCTTTTTTCCTATCCAGTTCATTCAGCATGGGTCATCTCATCCTCCAAAGCAACTTATGCCCCCGGCATCCCTTTCTGCCATACTTGTCCTTCTTTCAACTTAGCTTGAGAGGTTATCATCACTCTTTTCTAAACAGCATGAAAATCTATAAACTACACATGTACACAAATGATGCAGGGAGTCAGGCTAACACAAAGCATTCCTTCAATAGGAGCAGATTGAGAGGCAACTATGGGGGATTTTCCTACAGTATTACATGAGAAAGTTCAAGTGTCAGTATTCTAGATGAGAGGCCAAGCAAACAAAGGAAGGACAAGGTTTATGGCAAAGGCACATATAAATCCCTCTTGAGTTCTTTCCTAGGAAGTCTTGTTCTAATAATCAGAAAGAAACAATCTTCTGATGCTAAGTCATTGACTATTATATTCATGTAGGCCATATTCTAAAGGCAAATATCCACAAAACAAGACTCTTCTCCATTCGGCCTATTTCCCTCCATCCCTGTCACCAGCACCCTAGTGCAAGCCACTGCCATCTCTCACTGGTGGCACAATAACTTTTCAGTGAAGCAAGGCTTTCACCCTTGCTTCCTTATGGTGGTTAATTCTCTACCAAGCAGCCAGAATATATTTAAAATATGCTCATTATATCACGTCACTCTCTTATGTAACCCCCTCCATTATATTCCATAGCAACTTAGCATAAAATCTGAACTCCTCTTACTCGCTTACAGGCACCAATAGGACATTGCAAGCCCTTCCTTACAATTTCTCATACTCTCCTTCTTGCCCACTCCAGCTCCCCTGCCCTTCTTCCAGTGCCTGGAATGTGCCAGCCTAGTTCTGGTCTCAGGGCCTGTGTGCCCACTATTCCTGTTGACTGGAATGGCTTGTCCCCAGATATTTGCTTTGCTGATGCACCTTGTCACTCAAACCTAGATTTGAAAGTAACCCCCTCTAAAAGACCATCTTTAACCTAAAGAGCAGCCACTCTGTTACTCAAGCATAGTAATCTTGACATAGCATTGCTACTTTCTGTTGGTTTATCTATTTACTTGTTTTGTAGTTGTTTACTGCCTGTCTTCCCTAATAAAAACATAAACACCAGATTAGAGAATGTGCCCATCTTATTTGTCATGTACCCCTTGTGTGTAGAAGAACACTGGTGTGTAATAGGACTCAGAAAGCATTTGGTGAACAAATAAATATATTAGTCAACCAATTTATTTATGAAATTTTGCTTTACCTTTATATGATAATCGTAGTGGATAAAAAAATTGTTAATTTCTACTTTTCAACTTAAAAACATGTATTTGGCAGCAAAGATCTTTTTCTTATAATTACATATGATTTTAACAAGTATGGTCAAATTGAGAAAATTCCTTGGTTCTTTTTTGTGGGGGCTACCTCAAAAATGTTCCAGAAAGAACTCACAGAAACTACAAACCCTTGCATAAACATATCATGAAAAACTAGTGAGCCTGTAATCTAGGCTTGGCCCTTCACTGAGGCTGTGACCAACCTTGGTTTAGGAAGATTTCTGATAACATGATATCAATTATGGGATACAAAATCCTGCCTCTAGAATATTGTTGTATGTGCTCCCAGTTGAACAATTTTGTATAATGCAAGGCCAGGACACCTTAACTCTAGAGAATTAAGACTTCATTGATGGCACAGAACAGGTTGAATGACAAGATTGAATATTTGCTTACCAATAAAATGTTTAATTAAAAAAAAAACCCTCACTTAAAAGTTAGGAGGCATTCTCCTTAAGGAATATACACTATCTTCCAATAGGGTTGGAAAAACACTAGGGCTGAGTGATCCAGATGTCACCCCAATCCATTAGAGTCACAGTCAAGTGATTCTCCCAGTTGTTAACTAAAAAGAAGTCTCTGGAGAAAAGGAATAAGTCACTCCTTGAGGAGACCTTATTCAAACATGGATGCATGGCAAAGAAGCAATGCAAGAGCTTACGAGAACAGAGACCCATCCAAGCGGGGCAAAAGTAATGTTTTCAAGAAAGTCAGTAAGCTAGAGCAAGAGCATCAGAGGTGGGTTCACGCCCAGGCTGCACGTGACTCCAGGAAACCTCAAAGGGAAGCATCAGGGCACTGATGTTGACCTAGCTGTCACAAACGGTAAAAAAAAAAAGTATAAAAGGTGAAATACCAATAAGCAGAAATAGCCAAGGTTTTTTATTTCCCAGTTATCTTGTCAAAAATTCTAGCATATAGGAGGTAAACCACACACAATTTTCACAATTAGAGCTTCTTTTGTTCCAAATACACTCCATAATATTTGATCACATTGACACTTCTTGGCTTAACTAAAATTATTTTTGTCTGAACTTATATGTACCTATCAGCATATGCTGAAATGTTTGTTGATCTCCTTAATTCCTTGCATTCATTAGTATTCTCCCTTTTCTTGTTCTGTGTTACATATAATGACATTGAAAACCACTCCTGTTCAATCACCAATATTTACTCCTTCTAAATATATTAATCACAGGTGTCTTCCAAATCAAAGCAACCAACATGTACAGTAATTGGTTTTAAGATATAAGTAAGACAGCAATGCTGTGCCAGAGAAGAATAAATAGCTCACCAAATTCCCCTGTGCATAGTATGTATGTTCCATTTATTGAGTAATAGACTCTCTGTTGCCTCTACTGTCTTTAGTGTTCAAACAAGGTTTCTAAGCTGGGAGAAACTACTAAACAAGATAATCAGGTTTTAGGTTTAAAGAATAACCTAAATCTTTCTCATTCTTCTGGCAGATTTTAGCAAGGGACTCAGTAATAATTACCAACTTTGGAAAGCCTGCCACAGGGAGATGAGTCTAGATTGCTTTATTAAAATAATCCAATCTTCTTTCTCAAAATACCCACATTACTCTATTACAAGAGGAAAGAACCTGAAAAAAGCATTAAAGGAAGGGAAGGAAATTCACATTTACCTAGGCTTATTATGCCCTGTTAGTAAGGTGACAATAAGCCCTGATTTGCCTGGCACAAATCTGCTCTATACCTGTTGTCCCAGTGCAATTATTAATAGTACTGTCCCTTTTTGCTCTCAGAAATGTTGCAATTTAGGCAGTAAATTATATGGTCACCGTGTGTGTTATATAGCAAGCACTATGTTCATGATGGATCCATAGATCAAAAGAGAGAGAGAATGGGGAGAAAGAGAGAGTAGAGAGAAAGATCTTTCTTTCTACCCTGCTCTGTTCCCCAGAGTAGACCGGTATGAGACTTGGCCAGTCAGAGGCAGTAGCAGGCAATGGGAGAGTGGGAATAAAGAGAAGTCAGGATATTTATTCCCTGATCTCACTCCCTGCCTAGCTATGGTCTAGCTCATCCCTCTACCACAGGCCACAGCTTCAGATGCCTCTCTCCTACAGCACAACACTATCTCTGGGTTCTGCAAACTCTTTACTCTCCTCATTCCTTCAGACCTAGGTATAGCAATGGCTCCCCCTGTTGCTAGCCCCAGGATGCTTCATAAGACTGGGTGTAGATATCCTTTAACCTTGTAAAATAGTCTCTTCCCTCATTTCCCCATTACAGTGTACCCTGTATTTTCCTCTAGGAAGCTGACTGGGAGAATTTTTTTCTCTCTCTCTTCATCTACCCAGAAATCCTATGTGATAGAAAGCACATGGATTTTACCTGGAAAAAAAAAATATATATATATGGCTCAGAGAAGCTACTTTATTTTTCCAGCTAGTGCATGATAGAAGAGATTCAAATCTGGGTGCCCCTGATTCTGAAAGCTCTGGGTTATCTTCCTATATCAAGTTAGTCAAGCCATGTACTCCCTTCCTAGATTAGATAATGAAGGATTCAATAAGCTCTTTGCAATTCAATGATATATAAATATATACATATTCAACAAATACTTTTTGAAAAAGTGACCAGTATGAATTAGGTAATGTGCTAATTGGGGAAAGCACTAGAAGAAGTCAAAAGAAAGGCCATGGGGCAAAAAAAAAGGTACCCTGAACTATTAACTGGGGCCATTTTTAAAATGTGACAATACAGCAGACAAGAGCTTCTTTAGAAGGATGTGCCTGAAGCAATAATCCAGTTTTGTAATATTTATCAATTACATTCTGATAACCTGAAATCTTTGTTGTTAGCTGTGTACTAACAAGGAAAATCTATGTGCAATTTCAAGTTAGTTTCTCAGTAGGACTGTCAGATGATGAGCTGGATAAGAGCAGGACGCATAGTTCCCCTTCTCTAGCATGGGTTCCTTCCATTATAAGAATGACTCATCTCTTGATGAGTGCCAAAGTCTTAAAGTTAAAAGAAGATAAATCCAGGGGGGCCTGGGTAGCTCAGTCGGTTGGGCATGTGACTCTTGTTTTGGCTCAGGTCATGATCTCATGGGTCGTGGGATTAGCCCCACGTTTGGCTCCATGCTCAGCGCGGAGTCTGCTTGAAGATTCCCTTCTTCTGCCCCTCCCCCAACTCTCTCTCTCTCTCTCTCTCAAAAAAAAAAAAATCCATTTATCCAATTTGAATGCAATACACTAAGTTCAAATAACACATATATTTTTTTAAGATTTTATTTATTTACTTGACAGAGAGAGAGACAGTGAAAGAGGGAACACAAGCAGAGGGAGTGGGAGAGGGAGAAGCAGGCTTCCTGCTGAGCAGGGAGCCCCTTGCAGGGCTTGATCCCAGGACCCTGGGATCATGACCTGAACCGAAGGCAGATGCTTAACCAACTGAGCCACCCAGGTGCCCCATAGCACATACTTTCTATCATACCTTTCGCCTGCTGTGCCCAGACCAATGACTTATGACCTTTTACTATACTTCCCAGTTCTGTTAGGAAACTTTGGATTTGAGAAATCTACAGTTGAGTTTGGATTAAGGAGAGGAGAACATGCAAAATAAGAGTGAAAACATCAATTTAGGATATTGTGGTAACTGCAAAAAAATGAGAATCACACTTACTGAGATACATAATAGAAGAGACCACACTGAAAAAGTTGAGTTATCCATAAGATATGCAAAGGAATTTATGACATATAATGAATCATTAGGGTTACACTGGGGTTATTAATTATGTTAATATTATTAAAAAGTTTGTATTTCTATTTTCAAGTTTCTGAATAACTAGTTTTATCCATTTTGAAAACATCAGATCCCAGAGCATTTATCAGCTCAGCATGCTCTATATTTCGAAGATACCTTTTTACACATAGAGGTCTGCCAAAGTAAGCAGGGGTCCCTATCCAAGATGCCAGGGAGAAACAAGACTAGTGTGCATTTCATTATGAGCACAAAGAGCCACATCAGTTTTCAAACATAGAATCTTTAAATTTCTTGACATAAAAAAAGTTAGACTAAGACTCTCTTAACCCACTTTTTTGACATCAAGTTAATTATGCACATATTTGTACCTTTTAGGGGAAAAAGGTGACACAGCCCAATGATTCCGATTTCACAGTTGTAGAGAAATGAAATTTCATTTATGTGTGTTAAATCTGACCAATAGGCTTACTTCCAGAAAGAAAGAATTGTCAGAATGTGTCAGCAGAGAGGTACCTGTATCCATAATAAAGATACTAGCTAATATTGAACATTTACTGTGTGTCAGCACTCGACCAGACGAGATACAGATATCACCGTATTTCTCCTCAAAAATTTCATCAAGGTTATTGTCTCTATTTCACAAAGGAGAAATGGAGGGTCAGTGCAATTATTTCACTTGCCCAAGATCACTTCACTCCTAAGTAGCAATGCCAGTATTTAAACTCATTTCTCTCTGATTCTGCATCCATGCATTTTGAGGGAAAGAAATGCCCAGAGACATAAATTTGAAAGAAAGAAGAACCATGTTTCTATAGTTAAAAAAATGAAGCTAAAATGTTTCAATACATCATTTTTCCCAACCAAATGTCTTCATGGTGACTTCTGACAAGTTAAAATCAAATGGGATAAAATGAATAACACTAGATGTAAAATTATCTCCCTCAATACGAAAAGATTTGATGAAATTTAGATTCCCCATCTCCTCATTCTAGCACTCTTCTTCCTTGGAGTCCCTTTCCCCTTGTTTTTCCCCTAGCTACATAAGTGCCTCTATTTGCACCTCTGCTGGCACCCTGGCAGTGCTCAATCCTCTAAAATCCACACCTAACCTTATGATCCCAACACACTACCACCCAGCCCTCCCTCCTCAGAGTTTACCTGTATGGTATCCTCAGCACCTGAGCACTGATGGGTCACATGCTATGAAATCTACCTGAAGGAGCACTAGTGTGAGGGATATTTAAGCATATAGTATAACTTTAAGTCAAAGAGGGGGGCTCTTTTTTCGAGATGGAGAGACCTTTACTTAGCACTTCCCAAACCATATCATTTTAATAGTGACTTACTTTGTCTTCGTGGAATACTTTGCCAAACTGTGCAACTTCTTGCCTGCTTTTTTTTTTCTTTCAAACAACTTCTTATAGGCAGCAAAATCAGAATAATATGTTTACCATAACATGTAAGTCAGGATAAAGTGCAGTGTTATTGGCCATAAGTACAATAATGATGTGAATGACATAAGTAAGCTCAAGTTTATCATAAAATTAAGTTGCATGTGGTATTCCTGACACAGCAGCGTTCCCATAATTCTCTTCTCTTCTTTGATTTAACAAGATTAAAGGAAGGTAAATGAGAGAAATGAGTTTAAACACTAAAGGCAGGTAATGCCACTTGTCCTTTTGCCATTAGCACATTCATGGGGCTAACCGTCTTTGCTTTTCCTCTTACTTACTTATCAGAGAGGGAATCAGATTCTCATATGAGCAATTGCATAAAGAAATTATACTTTTTCTATGTGCAGATGACCATCTATTCTGCCAGATCTTTCCAATGGTCCTATGATACAGCCAGGCACTTTTCTAATATTATTTTCCCAAAGGTCATATCCAAGTGTAACAAATACACCTGGTATTTTCTACATTATTTGCATGTAATTTGCTTATGCCTAAACAGACTGTGATTTTGAAGAGTACAAATCCAATTTAAATTTTCCTGACCTACCACAGTGAATGATAACTGTGCTTTCTGAATTTTGACAGCAGCACAGAATTTTCATTAGATGTAAGTAGAAAACACCAAACACTTGAGGAATGAAACATATTCTAAATGCAAACTAGAAGAAGGAAGCTTGTAGGCATAAAATATCAGGCGTATTCACTAAACTTAACATAATACCTAACAAGGAGCTTTAGAAGCATCTAAACAAATACTTAATTAAACAATGGCTCTTCTTGATTGAGATGGGAGAGAGTAAAGGGTACATTATTTATTTTAAGAAGCAAGGAATGCCTCACTACTTCTAACATATCCTATTAAAAAATAACTCCTTTGGTTTAGGATTATATGAGCTGTTAAAAGCAAATAAGCTTGATAAAGGAAACCCACTGAGAGTTACCAGTTTATTAAACCTTTTTGTGAATGAGTTTAATGGAGCATTACCAAAGCACAGGATTTGAAGGAAACAGGCAAAAATTGCTTCTGAGAGAAAACCCAGGGCCACTGGCCAGAGAGGGAAGGGACAAAGGAGAAGACTAAGGAACGAGAAGATAAAGTTCCCCCCTTCAGTCCTGCCCAGAACAAGCCCCACATACACTTAATGCTGTTAGACATAGCAACGTAGTGAATTTCAGTCTTTTAAAACTCACATTCTAGATCACCTACACTCCAAATCAAATCCACTTATTAGTTTTGTTGGAAGATATTTAAACAACACAGCAAATACATGCCATGGAAGATTCAAGTGTCGCTGAGGGGGAGAAATTAACAGATTTCAAAGAGGTAGGCAAAATGGTTCCAAAGGAATATAACAAACAGCATAGGAGACATTGGATATTGAAAGAAGTGATTTGGAATTTTCTTCTCACGGTGACAAAAGTAGGTTTTAAAATGTAATTAATGATCAGGTTTGGTTTGTTCTTTAAAGTGAAACTTCTTCAAACACCTGCAATCTCTTCGCACAGTCACAGATCTGTAAGTATGCTAGGTTGTTAGACAAAAACGAAGCTCTGAACACCCAGGATCTCTAGTGCTTCTTACTAGGAAGCCCAGATTTTCTCTTGTATTGTGAGCAACAGTCTCTTTTTCCAACATACAAACCATCTTGAGACATACTGAAGGGATAAGATGAAGAATTAATAAAATCAGAGTATAGCCTGAGAGAAAACAGTCAAGAAAGTAGAAAGACTGAACCTAACCTTTGGCACCCCAGTCTTACATATCAGAGGACAAGTTTCAAAGCCAGGATACCAGTCAAATGTCTTCCTGGAAATAAGTCCAGTGTGAGGAAACATAGACACACTATCATGGTGATCACAGCTAATGGCAAAGGTGTCCTGAAGGCAGAAATAAGAAATTAAGAAGCCCAGAAATGGCCTGATCTGTAGGAAATTGCTTCCTGAAAAGCCAAACCCGTGAGCCTCACTAGAGGCACTTCACCATTACTAATCCAGCCCATGTTTTCAGCTCATTTCCCAAGGATCTCCTTCACATGTCTGGTACACCAAGCTAAACTCTTCACTGTTCTCTAAATATGATCCAGTTCTTTCATTTCTCTGTGTTTGAAAGGCTGCTCCCCACCAAATTTCTACTTCCAAACATATCTGAACTTTAGGATGTGACTCACATGCCATCTCTATAAATATGAATCACACCAGAAATAAGCTCTCTTAGCTGAATTCTTAGGATAATCATTATTTTCTACCACAGTGTTTCTTCTTTTCTGGAACACTGTATATTTCTCATCTCTATTAATATTTAAATTCCTTTGGAGTAGATTTTTCATACTAAGTATCACAGTGTCTTGCACACAATACATGTCAATAAATATTTGTTAAATGAATGAGTAAATGAATGAATGACAAGTTCAGACGGTCTATAGGAAGAAAAGAGATCAAGGAGCCAGGAAAAAACAGCTTGTCATTTTTTTCTAATTAAAAGAGCTTTAAGGATTTAGGGAATATAAAAAGGCAAATCCAGAAATGATCTTGTTAGTTGTAGCCTCTTACTGGAAGAATATAAGCTGTATTGATGCATTTTTTTTTCTGCCAACCGCTATAATACTACAGTCATCTGACCCATTTCTGTCTGAGAATCCTAAATTGCAAGGACAAATATCATAGAATATTAGATCTTGGAAAACTTTGGACATGTAGCCCCGCTCCTTTCTTCAGGGACACTGGGTTGGTAGCTGACTGAGGAGTAGAGCCCAGATTCCTTGACTTGAAATCAAGAGCTCTTTTTGCTCTAACAAGCTGCCTCATGGTAAATCCATCTTTTCTGATGTCTGAAAATATTCAACATCACATTCTAATGACTTGAACTATAAAAAGGTTAATAGTGTGTGCATTCCTTCAAATGGCATATTTTGTGCTACATTTCTGAAGAGGCATCACTCATCCTTTATAAATGCTACAATGATTTCTTCTGACTACTGGTCAATGCTTCTATTTATTCCTGCCCAGAGTCTAGTTGGTGGGTACTCATTTCCATTAAGCACCAGAGCATGAGATTATGTTTCAATTTTGTATCTGTGTGTTGATCCCAGTGACGTTTACTTCAAATGAAAAATTTTTTCCAGTGGTATAAGAGTATAAGAGTAGGAAAGAAAAGTCTTGCCTCTTATTTTTATGATCTCTATATAGACTAAAGACATTTGCTAAAGTGAAAGTAATCTCTTATAAGTATTCCAAAGTCTTTATTAAACACTGAAATTTAAATATCAAATCACTTTGTTAGTACTGTAAAGAATTTCCAGAGGAATGTAAACCCCAAATCCAGTTGTATATCAGAATCTTACAGGATTCTTTTTAAAAACACAGATTCTGGGGTGCCTGGATGGCTCAGTCAGTTAAACGCCCAACTCTTGATTTTGGCTCAGGTCTAGATCTCACGGTCCTGGGATCAAGCCCACATTGGGCTCTGCACTGGACACAGAGTCTGCTTGGGAATCTCTTTCTCTCTGCCCCTCTCCCCACTCACGCTATCTCTCACTAATATAAATAAATAAAATCTTAAAAATAAATAAATAAATAAATAAATAAATAAATAAATAAATAAATAACACAGATTCCTGATCTCAACTAAAACCGATAAAGTCAGAATGCATCTCCTAACCACCAACCTAGGAACCTGATTCCAAGGAGCTTCTGATGCATAGTTAGGTTAGGGAATTGCTACTCTAAAGACCTGCACCCCTTATAGAAGTCTGAATTTTCTTCCCACCTGTGCATTTCCACTCAGATTTTGCTCTCGTTGCACCGGCCACCTTGGCTGGGAGCTGTGCATTCTCACATTCCAACCCCAAGTATCCAAGGGGATTTTAATGTCCCTGTGTTTTGTTTAGGCCTTAGACTCCGACCTCTGCCTCTCCCCAGGATCCTGAGCAACCACACTCCATCCTCATTACCTGCTCTGCCCCTTGCCGCCCTTTCAATGAGGTAGGCTCACCCAAGTCTACGGCTGAAGGTGATCATCACCATTACTCCAGGACTCATCCGAATGACCCTTCTGCTGGCCTATTCACCCATCACTCCCACTCTCCTCCTCCTGCTTCTTCCCTCTGGATCCTGATAACTATCTCCAGGATTCTTCCTGGTTTGGGATATCAACTTTCAGGTTCCTAGAAAAGGCACATAGCTTCTACCAGTCTCACTGCAATGAATGAAGCACATAGCTAGATGAGCTCCTCCAGCCTCCCAGTGTAGGAGATTGAGCAAAAGTGGGTGGGGTGGACCAAACAGGGAATGTCTCCAAGCCATCTAGGACCCAGCGTGACACAGTACTGAAGTTTCTTAAGGATTGCGACCTCCTGAAGTAACAATCACAAACTTCTTAACCTAGTAAGATAATTAAGGTTGCATGTTTCCTACGTTTTATATTCTGAAATTAAAATCCTTAGATATGACCGTTAATACGGAAGAAATGCCTCATCTCACGGAATGCCCTTCACAAGCCACATCCCTCTCAGAAGTCCTGTGACCTTACTGTCTAGTCGTGGAGACTCATGGTCTGCTGATCCAGTGGAGGTGAGGACAATGGCATTACCCAACCTGATGAGCTTTCCCCACTCTGAGTAGTTTATTAAATATCATATTAAAGCATATGTCATACATATACATTATAACAAATATAAGGTCCCTTTGATCTTTGGGAAGCTAAAGTAATTCACATCACTGGTAAAGTTATCTCAAAATATCTCAAAATCATTTAATTTTCACAGAAAGAAATACAAATCAATTCTAGTTGAAATTTGGTATTTCTGGATCATATTATCACCTTGATCACAAAATATGTATTTATTCACAAAAGGTGGTATGATATGATAGAAAGATTGCAAACCTAAAAGGACTGCATTATTATTATTAATTATTACTCTGAAACTAAGTGACTTGGAAAGGCCACTTAATTCTCCCACAAATACCTATTTATCTAACTACCTAATATGTAATACAATAAGAAATATATACTTTTTCTTCATCCCGGTTCCTGGCACAGAGCTCCTCGTACCCTTAGGATTTCCTGAATGATAGAGGTGATAGGAGTGTTCTGTTATTCATAGCAAGTTCTTTTCAACAATATCTGAGTCTATATTATTGCGGTGACTTTGGACGATGAAGGCTGATTGCCAGAGAAACTAACCAAACGATTAGGGTGTTGGAACCTTCGGCACCTCCTAGACTCCCCAGGACAGGGGAGGTCCTGCCCTTCATCAATGGCCAATGATTTAATCAATCATGTCTATGTATTGGAAACTCCACAAAAGCCCTAAACAAAGGGATTCAGAAAGCTACCAGGTTGATAAACACATGGAGGATTTCAGGAGAGAGCATGGAAGCTCTGCACCCCTTCCCTATACTTTGTCCTATGCTCCTCTTCCACTTGGCCGTTCCTGAGTTGTATCCCTTTTCGTAAACCAAAAATAGTAAGGATAGCACTTTCCCTAAGTTCTATGAGCCATTCTAGCAAATTAACTAGGCTGAAGAGGGGATTATGGAAACTCTTGATTTACAGCTTGTTGATTAGAAGTATGGGTGACAACCTGGGGCTTGCCACTGGCATCTGACATGGGGGTCGGTCTTGTAGGACTGAACCCTTGGCCTGTGGAGCCTGTGCTAACTCCAGGTACTTTGTGTCAGAATTGCAATGTGTCAAAAACTCAGAAGTGTTGAGAGTACAGAAAGAGGGTTTTGTTTTGTTTTGTTTTGTTTTATTTGCTAATATAAAGGGATGGACAGGGAGAGCAAAATCTGTAAGACAAGCACTATACATTAGAGCCATCTCTGTTACTAACCAGCTGTGTGACTCTGAGCAACCCACTTTACCTCTCTGAACCCTAGTTTACTTACCTGTAAAACAAAGGATCGAACTAGATAGATACTCTCTTCAGGCAGTCCCAATTGAAGTATTCATAAGGTTTCTGATAGCTTCATATCACTGCGATCCTTTCCCAGAAAAACATTCCATTAATAGAAATTTCCCTCATGGATTATGTGGGAGCTGTTTTAGCACTTCTTTGCTTATAAAAGATGCTGATAGCAGGTATTTTCAAATGAAGCTACATAATTAACAGTGGCAGCTCCAGGTGTTACATTCATATGAATAACTCTTACAATGATCTCTTGTATTATGTGAATTCCCTGCTTTGCTTATTGCATGATAATTCTACAATTTCCTCAGTCACTACTAAGTCTCTTGACAAAGTACTTCACTTTTTGAAATGTACCTACACCATCTTCCTAATTCTACCAGGAACATATTTTTGTTTTTGCTTGGTTTTAAAATGCTTTCCTGTCATCAAATGAGTTTTACTTAAGCATCTGTGTATACAACCTAGAATTTGCTCTTGAATCATTTGGAAAAATCACCAATAAGACGTGAGACTTGGTATGTGCAATGCAATCGGCAATCTTAGATTATACTGTTTGGAGGAACAAACTCCCTATTTCTGTAACTTTAGCTGTGGCTGACCACCTGATGTCACACAGCCCATGTATTTTCCACTCACGATGCTCTCTGCACATGGCGTTCCCTCCATCTGAAACAAACTCTCCCTCCCCCACACTTCACCACCTGCATACCCTTATCATGTTTAATACATCTCCAAATCCCCAGTACCTGTCACAGGACCTTCTGCGCGAAATGTTTGAACTGAATTTAACTTCTTTTGTACAATTACCAACATAGACAAACCCACAAGTGGTGCTGAATGAAAGATTTCTCATGCTAATGATTGTAACCACACCATGAATGATTACAACCCCATGTCTGAAAAAATAATAGATTTTCAAATAGCTGAATTAGCTTAAATCTTAATGAAGAGACTGTAACAAATAGAGCATGATTATGTCCACAAAGAAACAATCCTTCACCCAATTCTGAGGCATCTGATCGAATATATATTATTTTAACCAAAGGACTTTCAACTTACACCAAAAATAATAAGAATTAATTTATGACAAATAAAAATTAAGGGAGAAAACTGAAAATAAGACTAAAGTCTAATAACAATTCTTCTGTGACTGAAGTGTCTCTTACCTTACCTGATAACGGTTTCTCAATTAAGCACATTAAATTAATTAAGATAAAATTCTGGCCAACACAATTTAAGATAAAATTCTGGCCAATATATGAGATACACAGATAAATAAAATGCAGGTTCTATTTCATAAAGATTTCTAGTACCTTGAAAATATATTTGTCTAGTCTATAAAGGTGAAAATTGTAGTGAAATACACTGAAATGTAAATATCTCTTAACGTGTTAGGGGACACTGCGATATCATGGTGAGTTGAGTAAAGGAAAGATAAATCTAGAAAGGTGAACCAAATTAAAGGAGGAGAGGACAATAAGAAAGAAATAGATGTAATACTAGAATCCCAGCAACTCTGCTGTGGGGCCACTCTGAATAAAGAAAATGACAACAGCAAAACGAGAAAATTATTTATTACGAGTAGTTCATGTGCAGACCACAAACCTGGAGGCAGCAGTGACTGTACGCAGGTGCAAATGGCAGAGGCAGCAACCAGTGCAATGTGACCCACTACCAGCAGGAGGCCCCGTGGAACCCGGGAGAGTCTGTGATTCAGCCAGAGCAGTGGGATGAGAGCAATGAGAGATGGCCATCCCGGGGCCATCCCTGACCCTGAACATGAGCAGGGCTGCCCACTGGTGCAAAGCGGCTCCAGTGCAGGCTTCAGTAAGCAACAGCGGGGGGCAGTTCTGATGCAACTGGAGAAAAACCACAATGAAAAGCAGAGACCGCTTATGAGAAACTCCAGAGATATTCTGGAACCTGGGAAGGTATCTCAGAGAAGCAAAAGGCAAAATCGAAGGTCCTAAGCAGAATACAGGAAAAGGAAATGTTTCTCTACTCAGGGGGAGGGATGTGAACTCAGACTTTGGCAATTAGACCAAGCAGCCGGCGGTGCGTTTCAATGAGCCTTCGTTGTAACTGCCAGCATAACTCTCTCGTGCATCCACAACCTGGTGAGCCCTGTGTGTCCTTGGACTACTAGACAACAGTACCAGCAATTTACGAAACTTAGGAAATCACCTCTGTAGAGAGTGTTTGAAATAAGGATAAATCCTGTTCAACAGAGGATCTCAGAAATTTCCTCCAATTCCACTTACTCTCCTACAATATTATTCTCCATTTTTCATTAGAGACATATAAAATCAAGATGCTTGTATTTTCTGATGCTAAGGATTATTTTTTATAACCTAATATAAACTATAACTGTTCTGCACTAATTCTTTGGGCAACTGATTGGTACTATAATCACACTGATGACATAATAAACTGGACTGAGAGTCCATTTTACCAATTCATTTTATAAGTTTCAAATAAACCTTAATTAATATATTGCCTAGAAAAATGCATGGTTTTATTATCAATACAAATTATCTTGTTTTCATAGCTAAATTTATCTTTGATTTTCTTGTTCTAAATTAAATATATTTGAGCACTTCAATGTGAAGTCTTGTTTCTCTGGAAACCAAGAATGGGGAGATAGGTTTATCTCTTCCTTTTTCCATTTCACTTTATGGGATGGGCTCCATATGGCCTGGAGCTTTTGTCAGACTTCACATTCTAATACCTTGATCATCTGGTTCTGTGCTATCATAGTTCTTCTTTGCCTCTCTGGGGAACTTCAAGTCTGTTGCTGGCATCTGTCCCCTGCTTTTCCCTGCAAATGTCTTAGCAAATAATTCATCTAATATCTACTGTTCCTATGAACAAACTAGCACTTTCTCTTTGGTCTGCCATTTCTTAAATGTACTTCCAAATGTCTTTTAATATCCTATCTTAAAAAGCTATGCAATTTCCATATTAACACTCT
Organism: Leptonychotes weddellii; assembly: GCF_054177405.1. Lineage (NCBI taxonomy): Eukaryota > Metazoa > Chordata > Mammalia > Carnivora > Phocidae > Leptonychotes > Leptonychotes weddellii. Next base: position 58,983,743 of record NC_138380.1, read on the forward strand.
GATAACCTTCTATTAAATGGAATCCAACTAAGACATTTACTCTCTCAAGAGTCAAAAATTCTAACATAAATATAATAACTTTAGGAAATTTTTAGTTTTAGTTTTGTTCCCTAATCCTGCCATCATCAATGTGATTAAATGTAGCCTATGGAGTTTTTTCAAAAAAATCGACCCTTCCTAATTGTTCTCTTGGTTTCATTAAGTCTCAACACCAGATTAGGAAAAATAAAGTACATCTATAAATTTAGTGCTCTCCTGTTGTCAAGACAACTCTGATCTATCAGGCACTGCAGACGAATACCACATTCAAACTGTAACACTTTCAGAGACTAAAAGTTAAATGAGGCTCTTGAAATAAACAAAATATAAACATCCAATATTTGCTCAAAAACATACATTTACACCAGGGTTAGCTTTTCTGCATTGATCCTTATAATTAAGAATAATAAGTAAACATTTTTGGTTCAGAGCCTTTTTCCCCCATAATCACTTTGGTTGGCTTTTTTCCAGTTTTTGGTAAATAATGAGATTTGAAACAACAGAGTTTAAAACTACAGGTTTGCTTCTGGCCTTTAAGTCCCATGTCATAAAGTATTAGATTTATTGAAATTGATACTCTCGTGCCCAGCTAAGCAACTAACCAGTATGTCAGAAGCACTGGGAACTATATAGATACAGCCAAGCTCCATATAGATAAATAAGCAACCCCTTGAAATCTTGAGTTACCAGCCATCAATTATTTCTAGTAATGTAAATGAATATATTCAGAATTTCCTCTATATATCATGCATTTCCCTGTATAACATTTTAAAGATGACTACTGTATTCCAATAATATACAAACAAAAAGACCTTTTTGTCCAAAAGGTCTTTTCCAACATTTTTTTTTTTTCCCTAGCTAAAATAAAAATCACAAGTGTGTGTAGGTGAAGACTGATTTGGGGCCCTCAGGTGGATCACTCTGCAAATGACTTCAGTTTACTGCTACATATTTTAGCTCACACACTCCAACTAAAGTACAGAGGTCCAGAACTCTGTCTTTTGTTCTGATGGAATATTTTAAACAAAACTCAAACAATGTTTCAAGCTAGTTCTTTTGTGCTATAACACAGAAGCTTAGGATAACATGCATTTTAAGAGAGTCATAATCCTTTTTGGTTATTCAATCTATAACACTCTTTCTCAAGGCCATATGCAAAGTATAGAAGCAACTGCTTTGAAATGTTAATACCCAATAAAACTTTACACATTTTAACTAGCACAGATGTTAGTTAAAAATCTGTGTCAGCGCAACACTGACCACAACAGTTAAATTGTTAAATTGATTAGAAAAACATCTAAGACTGTGCCTGCAACTGTAAGGCCCAGCCCTGGAGGTTTACACAGCCAAGCCCCACAGAAATCTTTTGATAATTAGACGTAGATGGAGCCAAGAGTGGGAGGCAGTGAGTGACAAAAAAGAGATTAGATGGAAATGTGTGTCCTTGACTAGAGTTGAACTGACTAATTTACTGGAAGCCATTTAAACCTTATTAATGACCTTTAAGATATAGGAAAGAGACCCATCCATGGTTGTCTACATAAATCCTTCATATTTTTGTATTCAATCCCCTTTTTAGGGAATGTACCTCCCCCTCCTCCTCCTTTAGCTGGATAACTTCAGAAGGCTCCACAGATGACCCACACCCTCACATGCCCAGGGGCTCCCTTAGCATCTCGTCCTCATCACGCTGTATTGAAGTCATTCGTTGGTTCTGCAGTGACCAGTGAGCAATGCGGAAGCAGAGGCTGTATTCTCTATCTACAATCCCAATGGCTGGCTCAGTTGCTGACACACTGTACGTGTTCAACATCTGATTACCGAACGAATGAATGAATGAATCTTCAAATTTAGGAAGGGAGCAAGAATTGCGAGGAAGTTATAATCAGGAAAAGGGAGACAGCACACTATCTATTGATTCTTGTCCCTAACTAGAAGGGGCCTAGTAGGACCCAAAGTTTTTCAATACATGTTGTACGTCAGGCTCTTGCCTATGTCATCTAGGCTTTTTGAAGGAAGTATTCTCAGTGCCATTTTAGAGAGGCAGAAAACTTACCAAGAGAGTTAAGTGACTTCCCCAATTTTACAGTAACCAAATGGAAGATCTGGAATTTGAATCTAGGTCTCCCTGACTCCAGAGTTCCTATTTCCTCCCCTATGCCCAAGACCAGGAAGATTTAGCCTACCTTTGCTTTGTTCTATTTTAGGACTTACCCAAGCACACCATGTCCAAAAAACACTGTCAACAATGGTAGGAAAGAAGTCAGGGCTGCTCTGTCACTAAGTTGGCTTAGAAAAATCACATATTTCATCTGGAGCTGAAAATACTGGTAGGGGCTTGGCAGTGAGATACCCCTTGAAATACTGGCATCAGTTTCTAGGTCAGTTGTTCCTGATGAGCACTGGTCCATACCTCATCAGAGTTGACGCCTGCAATCTCATTAGTTGCATCCCTTCTGTGATAGGCCTCCAGAGAGCATGATTTACTCTTTGGTGCATGCTGCTGGCTGTCAGCATGATTCACCCAAAATTGACAAGAACCTGCTTCATTAACGCAGCTACAATCCCACCTCTCTGTCACTATGGTCACATTTTACCAGTTTGTCTACTGATCAGTTTCTCATGTGCTTCTCATCTCTGGCCTTCTGCTTTTTTGAAAGCCCAGAGCCCTGAATTCCTTTAGAGTGAGTTTACTGCTCTTTCTGCTCCCAAAGCTTTGCTTGTCAAGCCTCAGACCTTCAGTGGCTCTCCATCCGAACGTACCCTTGTTTCTTAATAGAGATTGATTTACAAGAATGGACTTTCTTTTTAAATATGATACATTTTCTGAACATAACAAAATATAGAAAAGGTCCACAGGGTGGCATAACAGCAATCCTCTCAGGAAATGAATATAAATTCAGAGAGACAAAGTGACACAATGAAGAATCAGGAAATTCCCCCACACACTCAGTGTGTGTCTTAGGCAAGTCACAAAATCTTTCTACTCTCCAGTTTTCCCATTTGTACAATAGAAATATTAATATCTGCCTTGCGGATTTGCAGAAAGGATTGAATTGAGTGTGTGTGTGTGTGTGTGTGTGTGTGTGTGTGTACCAGGGACTTAGAGTTACATCTTACAACAAAATAAAGGTGTGATTCTTGTTTTCACAATAGATTTATACCTCCTTGAAAAAAATCATTTTTTTTAAATTTAGGCACAACCCGATACTGATAGATTCTTACTCTGTTATATGAAGTAGCTCTCCCAACTATAGCTCTCTATAACGTCTTTGTCAATGAATAAATAAAGTACTGATAATATTAATCTCCTTATTTTAGGCTCAATTAGTGGCCTTTTCTAATCTTTGAAGATATTCAATGTTTAATCAACGTTAGCCATAAAATAATTCTGGGGAGGTTACCAAACATAATCATTTTCAAGTAGCACTATCATCCTATAGCTACTACTACTAATAACAATAATAATAGCACCTAATAAATATAGAATACTTATTTTTTGTCAAGCACTGCTATAATCCCTTTACATGCATGCACACAAACTATATTGCATGGAACGATTATAATCTCAAATTTATACATGAAAGCATGAAGTACAAAGCGGTTAGGTAGCTTGCTCACAGTAATACAGCTACTAACTGAGGAACCTGGAATACAAAGCCTGACACTCAGCTCCAGGACTCATGGTCGTAACCGCATGCTACACAGCTTCCCTAACGTGGAAAACACCACAGGCAAAACTGATACTTGGCTTTTACAAAAAAACATACAACTTCAACCTACACTTGCATTTTTAAGAATATGTCCAAAAGATTTTTCTCCATGGCGGCCTCCAATTCAGGAAGATTTATTGATTACCAGAGGCATCAAATTATATTTGAGAACTTAATGCTATTGTACTTATTTGTTTTAAAACATATATCTCAATTGAAACTATGTTAATAATGCTTGTTTCTTTTTATTTTTGGCTATCTGTTTCAAATATCTTTTGCTTTTATTTATCATATATTTCTTTTCCGATAGCCAATTTGTATCCCTTTTATCAGGCTTAAAATAATTATGTTCAAATTGGCAGTAATATTCTGACACAACATATGAAAATAGAACAATAATGCCTAATAATTATTGAGCATTCATTCTGTGTCAGCAACTATTCTGAGGTGTTTTCCAGATACCACCTCATGTTTGTATCAACTTTGAGAGGTGAAAGTTATTCTAGGGTTTTCACAGGAGGAATTGGAACTTGACAAAGGCAAGCCCTATGCTCTGTGGCAAAGCAAGACACAAACCCAAGAAAGTCTGATACCACCCAATCCCTGCACTTTTCACTCTGCCACCTGCTTCTTCCCTTAACAGCATACAAGGGAAAGAACTGATGGTGGGACTCAGAAAAGTAACACGGAAAGAGATAGCAGAGGGGACTATGGGACATGAAAGGAACAAAATTCTCAATGTTGGAAAGAGAAAAAAGACCCCTCTTGTAACCCACAGCAATTAGCACATAATGGTGGTGTCACGTCTTCACACATAAAGTTGATGACTTAGGTCACCTCTATGAAACAATGTTTCTTCCCCGACTTTGGTCTTCACTTTTTATTTCTTTAAAATACAAACCTCTTTTACTAATTGCCTCAACCATCACAACAGCTGAGCTGTACAGAGATTAGAAAGCAATTGGACAAGACAATTTTGAATTTCTCTTTCAAGTTCTTTTCTAAAGAGGCAACAGAATGTTTACATTTATTATTTCTTTTATCCTTAAACACCCTCTTCAGAAATGGTGAAAGAATTAAGATTTACACAATAACTTTATGACAGAGCAAGTACCAGACCCATTTTCCTGAACAGGAGTGTTTTCCTGAACCAAATTTATCTAAGACATTAGAACTATTCAAAATGAGACCCAGAATGACCTAGAATGACATCACAGAATCCTTCCTTCACTGCAGAGAAGAGATTCATTAAGAACTCCAGGAATATAAATAGCCATTCTGTTTTTAAAGGCCTTAATGGGAGGTAATTATACGACCTTCCACAGTCCCACATTCCAATGCTCTAAAATATTTTCTCCCTGAAACTGAGGGAAAGCATCAGTATTTTCATTCTTTCTGGCAAATATATGAGAGAGAGTTCCTGAAGCCAAACTTTATATTGGCAATCAGAAAAGTGCTTTCAGAATACTCAGGCACATATCTGTCCAAGAAAGCTTCAATGGCTGAAGACAGCTGGGTGCTTAATATGATAAAATCCTTAGTCAAACATATGGTCTTCACCACATGAAAGTACTTTCCTATAATAGCTCTCTCAATTTTTTTTCTTTTTCACATAGAAATCACACTGTTTATTTAACTAACACAACACACATAAATAGTAGGTGCTATTTATTTAACATTTGCCAGAAATATTTTTTGCTATTATAATGAGGGATCTAAAACATGTACATCCTTTATTAGAGCTGAATGACACACACCTGGAGTGCCTGAATTGACTTTGTCCATAGACCATAGTAGGCTGATGTTTTAGGGATTTCTTGTTAAAGAGCATGATGATAATTCAGGGAGATGGACACACCATAGGTAGGTCAGACCATGTCAGAGGTGCCATCAGTTTGGGCACACCCACCACACTATATATTGATCTCAAGGAGCGGAATGCAATCCCAGGAGGGGTGCACATAGTAAGTGACCTTACAGGTCAGAAATCCTTGGAGAAACAAGAACAAAGTCCCCCCTGTCTCTATCTTCCTATGTTGAAAAAGAAACCTCTTCTATGATACGGGTACTTCAAGTATCAAAAAGTTGTTCAAATGCTTTAATATTGTGATATATTACATATCAGACCCTGTTTTATCACTGACTTTCATTTATGAGACTACTTTATTTATTTATTTTTAATGAGGACATAAGGCAGCCTAAAGGTGAAGTGAATAGAAGTAATATTAATTGAAACCATGAAGAATGAATTCCAGTGGGAAGGGAAGGAGGAAAAAGAAAGGGCACAGATACCTGGTAGAAAAGATGAATGAGAATGAGTTTACATGAGAAGCTTTGCATTGGCCAATTCAACAAAACAAATCTGGAAGTCACATAAAGTCCTGAATTTGGATTAGTGAAGTTCAATCTTATATGAGCTTAGATAAGTCCAATTTGGTTTTAAACATTGGTTTTAGGGTAGAAATTTTTAGCAAGAAAAGAGGTGATAGAACTTGTGAGAGATTTCAAGACTGAAAATGTAGATGTAAGAAAAGTGAATTTCCAGAGAAGAGCCTACTGAAATAAGAAAGCCAAGGATGCTGCCTTGAGGACCACCTACATTTAGGGACAGCGAGAGGAATGAAAAGTCAGAGTGAAAGAAAGATCAAAGGCAGAAGGAAGTTCATCTCAGAAGATGGAGCAGCCATTCCAAATGCCAGATGTCACTGCTAACTCTGAAGAAAGCAATTCCAGTACTTGTTTATAATGAAAAACATTCTAAATTCCTAACAACCAAAGATTGAGTCCTGAAGCTACAGTACACACAAAATACTAAACAACCATTTAAAATCACATTTTCAAATAATAAATGAGCTGAGAAAGTTCCATGCTACAGAGATATGCAAAAAGTATAATATCTATTAATATTGAGACAATTTCACCACAGTATATATATCTTTCTCTATATATCATAGTGTACATGCATATATGAATATATGCTTGCATATATTACATATATCTATAAACACCCTTACATTCATAGGCATATATACATAACTACAGATAAAAACTAAAAAAAATACTGTTAACATGTAAGATGAAATGTTATCAAATATTAGCTGTGAGTATATCCATCTCTGGAGAATGATTAAAGGGATTGTTGTTTTTTTCTTTTTTATATCTTTTCAAGTTTCTACAATGAATAGATATCACGTTAAAAAACAAAAAGAATACAGTAAATGCCCATCAAGGCAAGGGAGAAGCAATTTCAAATGGACAGTGGGATATAACCAATTGCAAGAGCTTAGGGAGTGAGTGAAGTAAATGTATTCTTTTCACAAGTTTAGCAATGGAAGGTGGAAGGAAAGAGGGCAGGTGTCCCGGGGGCACCAGGAAAGGAGGTTTTCTTGGTCCTGACAGTGTTAGAGGAGACAGCGGAGAGGAAGATAAAAGAGAATTCCTTGAGGGAGGAGATGGAATGGGATTGGCCTTGTCTTCCTCCAGCAGACAAAAAGAAGAGAAACAGTGAAAATACTGAGAACTGAGATAAAGAGAATGTGTCAGGGATGGAAGGAAGACATCATACAGGGTGTCCCAAATTCAGTAAAAAAGATAGTGGGATCTTCTTTTAAAAGGAAATCGGGATCAGGATGAGGGGTCAATAGACCCAGATACAGAGACACAATCAGAAATAAAAAGGAGGGGCGCCTGTGTGGCTCAGTCCTTAAGCATCTGCCTTCGGCTCGGGTCATGATCCCAGGGTCCTAGGATCAAGCCCCGCATCGGGCTCCCTGCTCCGCGGAGAGCCTGCTTCTCCCTCTCCCACTCCCCCTGCTTGTGTTCCCTCTCTCACTGTGTCTCTCTCTGTCAAATAAATAAAAACTTAAAAAAAAAAATAAAAAGGAGAGGACTACTCCTGTTTAAGAGAGGGAAGTTATCTCCAAGAATCAAGATCATCAGACATTGGAAACCTGATTGTTTCTGTGTACCACAAGATTAGACTTCTTCAGCTCAGTTAGGTTTGAGAAAGCTAACTGTGGCTCCCCTGGCTGATGAGTCCATTAATTAATGCACTTTTTAAGAATTTCCATAAATTAGAATATTAGATTAATATAAATTTTGAGGAGTACTTTGTCAGTTGAGGAACATGGAACAAATTTAAAACAGGTCTTTTGGGGCGCCTCGATGGCCCAGTTGGTTAAGCGACTGCCTTTGGCTCAGGTCATGATCCTGGAGTCCCGGGATCAAGTCCCACATCGAGCTCCCTGCTCAGCAGGGAGTCTGCTTCTCCCTCTGACCCTCCCCCCTCTCATGTGCTCTCTCTCATTCTCTCTCTCTCAAATAAATAAAATCTTTAAAAAAACAAACAAACAGGTCTTTAAATAGCTAAAATCAACAACACAAGAAGTGTTGGCAAGGATGCAGAGAAAAAGGAACACTCGTACACTCTTGGTGGGAAAGCAAACAGGTGTAGTCATTGTGGAAAATGGTATGAAGGTTCCTTAAAAAGTTAAAATAGAACTACCTAATGATCCATGGGTGCCTGGGTGGCTCAGTCGGTTGAGCGTCTGACTCTTGGTTTCAGCTCAGGTCATGATCGCATGAGTCCTGGGATCAAGCCCTGCCTGGGGCTCCTCACTCAGCAGGGAGTCTGCTTGCAGACTCTCTCCTTCTGCCCCTCCCCTCCCACTCGTCCTCCTCTCTTTCTCTTTCTCTCTCTCTCTCTCACTCAAATAAATTAATTAATTAAAAAAAAAACTATCTTATGATCCAGCAGACACTACTGGGTATTTACCCAAAGAATTCAAGAACACTAATTCAAAGGGATATATGCACCCTATGTTTATAGCAGCATTATCAACAATAGCCAAATTATGGAAGCCGCCCAAGTGTCCATCAGTTGATGAATGGATAAAGAAGATGTGGTATATATATACAATGGAATATTATTCACCCATAAAAAAGAATGAAATCTTGCCATTTGCAATGGCATGGATGGAGCTAGAGAGTATTATGCTAAGTGAAATAAGTCAGTCAGAGAAATACAAATACCTTATGATTTCACTCATATGTGGAATTTAAGAAAAAAAAACAAGCAAAGGGAAAAAAATAAGAGAGACAAATCAAGAAACAGACTTTTAATTATAGAGAACAAACTGATGGTTACCATAGGGGAGGGAGGTGATGGGTTAAATAGGGGATGGGGGTTAAGGAGTGAACTTGTGAAGAGCACCACCTGTTGATGTATGGAGTGTTGAATCACTATATTGTACACCTGAAACTAATATTACACTGTATGTTAACTAACTGGAATTAAAACAAATATGTAAAACAAAACAAACAAATCATGTCTTTTAGCCCAAAAATTGTATGGTCTGAATCAGAAGCAGACGTTTGCTATTATTTGTATGCAATAACATATGATCAGCCAATTGTAGATTAAAAAGTCATGGATTTTTGAGCAGGAAGGAACCTTGGAATTCATCTACATTGGGGTCAGATTAGTAACAATTGTGTGATTCAGACAGATTATAAGTAACAATTGTGTGATTCAGACAGATTATTAAGATTAGAGAGAGTGATAGGAACCCTGGTAAAATGTTAAGTGTGTGTTCCTCCTAAAGGATTTAAAAAGGAAAATTGTGTACATCACACCTGCCGAAAGGAAGAGAAGTAAGAATCAGCCAGAAGACACCATGGGGAACCCTGATCTCTACCAATCCCCTCATTTTTACAAGTTAAGTACATTTGATACTCATGTATATTAAGTAACTCCTTGTATATTAAATGACTCCTAGGTCCCAATTTTCTAGCCCAGAGCTCTCTGTGAGACTGCACTTTGATGCCCTCTGATCTTGTCAATTTTTTGTAGGCAGCCATTTTACCATCCAATGCACTGAAATACTGCACCCATAGCAGATCAGAGTATTGCACCCATTCCTTCCATTCTTTAGCACTTACTGTGTTATAACCACCAAATATCTTGATAGAGATAAAAACAGATAACATCAGTCTTATTTAAAAATGCCTTCCCTTGTCAAAAAAGGTACAACCTGGATGGAGTTCCTCAAAAAGTTAAAAATAAAACTACCATATGATCCAGCAATCCCACTATGGGACATACATCCAAAAGAAATGAAATTAGGATCTTAAAGAGACATCAGCACCCTCATGTTCATTGTAGCATTGTTCATAATTGCCAGGATATAAGAACAACCTAAGTGTCCATCAACCAATGAATGGACAAAAAAAGTGATATAAACATACAATGGAATATTATTCAGCCATAAAAAAATCCTGCCATTTGTGACAACATGGATGAAACTTGAAGGCACTATGCCAAATGAAATAAGCCAGACAGAGAAAGACAAATGCTATATGATCTCACTTATATGTGGAATCTACAAAAGTCAAATTCACAGAACCGAAGAGTAGAACAGTGGTGACCAGGGGCTGGGGAATGCGGAAAATGGGGAGATGTTGGTCAAAGGGTACAAATTCCAGTTGTAAGATGAATAAGTTCTATATAGCATGGTGGTTATATTTAATAATATTGTATTTTTTTTAAAGATTTTATTTATTTATTTGAGACAGAGAGAATGAGAGAGAGAGAGCACATGAGAGGGTGGAGGGTCAGAGGGAGAAGCAGGCTCCCTGCCGAGCAGGGAGCCCGATGCGGGACTCAATCCAGGGACTCCAGGACCATGACCTGAGCCGAAGGCAGTCGCTTAACCAACTGAGCCACCCAGGCGCCCCAATAATATTGTATTTTATACTTGATATGCATTAAGAGAGTAGATCTTAAGTCTTCTCATCACATCAAAAAATAAATAAATAACTATGTGATGTGGTGGATGTGTTAATTAGTTTGATTATGGTAATCATTTCACAATGTATAATGTATGTCATGTCAACACCTTAAATATATACAATTTTTTATTTAACAATTATACTCCAATAAAGCTGGAAAGTAATACATAACCTTTTTTGTTGCATCTTCCACGTATTTAATAATTACATATATTTATGAATATTAGGTAACAACCCTGGCAGTAGCACACACATCACAAATTGTGGCTTGAGGATAACACTGCAATACTGAATAGATTTAAAACATTAGCTGTGATTTAATGGGAAAAGTATTGAACCTGAAGTGAGATAGCCCTGGTTTAAGCCCTAACTCTGACACTTACTTACTTTCTGTCTGACATTAAGCAAGTAACTTAATTTCCCAATTTTTTTTTTTCATTTGCAAAAGGGAAATGCAGTAACACTGACCTATCATTCAGAGTTGATGAAGAAGTAAAAACCTTTCCTTCACAAACTTTACAAATATATCTACACATAGGTAAAATTTTTAATTTTGCACAATTTCCATTTAAGAAATAAAATCATAATTACATTTGAAGTTGTCATAGTGGACTTTCTCATTTTGTATAAATAAGCACTCTTGAATAAGTTTTAGTAACCTAAGTGAAACCTATTTCCAAGGTTGAGGGAAACTGTTCTGTTATGGACTGAATTAAATGACAAGCAACTGCCTGCCTTTCTTACTTATGGGAATCACAAGGCATTAACATCATTTAGTGCCAGTAACAAGTTTATACAGCAGTGTTGAGTCAAATATGGAAAACAGATATGGACTGCATCTCCTCTTGATAAAAATATATCCATATATATATATCCATATATATACACACATATATAAAATATGCAATATCTCAAAAAATAATGCAATAATCATTGAAACTGGAACTATGAGCCAAAGCATAAGGCACTTGTGAAGTCATTTTCAAGCCCCTGAGCAAGTGTTTGGTTGGAAGCTACCTAAAAGTCTTTATATTTTTATTTACTTAATATATGTTACTTAATTTACAACCTTATTATTTTTTTTTAAGATTTTATTTATTTATTTGACAGAGAGAGACACAGCGAGAGCAGGAACACAAGCAGGGGGAGTGGGAGAGGGAGAAGCAGGCTTCCCGCTGAGCAGGGAGCCCGATCCGGGGCTCGATCCCAGGACCCTGGGACCATGACCTAAGCCAAGGGCAGACGCTTAACGACTGAGCCACCCAGGCGCCCCTACAACCTTATTTTTTTAAGATTTATTTATTTACTTGAAAGAGATAGAGAGAGAGAGCACATGTGAGCCAGCAGGGGGAGGGGCAGAGGGAGAAAGAGAATGTTGAAGCCGACTCCATGCTGAGCACAGAGGCCAACATGGGGCTCAATCCCAGAACCATGATACCATGACCTGAGCCGAAAACAGTCAGCCACCCAACCAACTGCACCACCCAGGTGCCCCTCATTTACAACTTGAAATTGTTTATTATTTTTTACTTGGAATGTTTCAAATACCTGTAACTTTTGCTCAGTTTCAGGATGCATAATTCCATGTGTCAGTCATACTTGGTAGCTCATTATTTGGAAACATGTGCAATGGATTGTTTTAATATTATCAAGGACCTGGGGTTTCTCATCATTTAGGAAATTTAAAACTTTCAGCAATATCTTTACACCTGAATAATTTTTATATCCATTTGGTTGTTTCTTGTGGTTACTACATATTTTAGGTACAACTGAATCAAGTCATTAATTCCATTTACATTGTGTTTTCTCTTTGTTTTACAGTGCCTTTTTAATGTCTTCCCTCTTTGTTAATGATTGCTCTAGGCAGTTGTTAGATCCGACTAGATTGAGTTCCTTTGATAAATCTGGACTTGATGAGCCAAATTGTTATTTGAGAATCAGTAGATGCAGGAGATGATTACTTTGATATTACTCAGGATGAAAAAAAAATGTCTTTTTATACCTCATCCTCAGCCCCAGCTGCTCTACTTCGCTATCATTTTGTGTGCTGTAACTTGAAGACAATGAAGTTTCAAATTTATATAGTGAGGATAAAACAAGTGATGAAATGTTCTGAGGTTACAGAATGAAGACACCTCAATATTCCTAGTTATTCTTGCTTTGACTACTTATTATTCAGACATGATTTAAAGAGGAAGCAATCACTCTGCTGTCCTTTTCTATGCCACTGAGCAGCTTCTTAATCAAAAGAGATTACCTGAGGAAAAGATCATTCCATCTAAGGCTATGCTATGTATAATGGTGTTAGCCACTTTTTTTTTTAATAAGGGAATGATATATAAATGATGTTCTCTGATTTTCATGTAATTGGAATTTCTCTTCATTTGTAAAATTAACCATTTTTAAGCTGGAAATTTTTGACATCAGGAGACAAATAGGAAAGCTAAAAATTGAATGTTTAACCTTCAAAACTAACCTAAAACTGGTTCCTACACTACATTAAAAAGATGTTTGCCTACTTCCAAACCTATTATTGGAAGGGTTATGAATCTTTTCCTTGTCTAGTACTGCTGGTTCACTGAAAAATGCATATTTTACAATTATTTTTGTGCCAAAGAAGCCTTCAATTGTTATTACTGAAAAGGATTTCTGTTCCAGTGAGTGGCTTCACTGCTGTCCAATTCATTTTACATTTATATTTTTTGTCTTCAGATGCCAAAAAGTGAGTTTTACATTTGAGCCTTATTGATCTAAAAAATTCAACAAGTTTGGCCTTGTAATTTTAAAAATTTAATAGCGACTCAAATGGGGGAGCGTTTGTTCTTACTTTTGAGCAGTTGCACACACTCTGTTCTACTTACTGTCTCCTTTCAAAAGTTTTGCATGTGTGTTTAAGAAAGTTAAAGTATAGTTTTAGTTTGTGCCCATTCCTACTCCTGACTAGTTTTGTAACCCTCAGATAGCTACCCAACATTTTTAAATCTCACTTCCTTTATCTGTCAAATAGTTAACAACAACAAAACAAATTAGTGCCTATCTGGTAGGGTAGTTCTGAGGATTAAAATGAGATGATGTACATAAAACATGTTCACAAAATGGGCACAAAAGAAGATACTGGATATATGTTCTGTCATTATCTTTATTATTAGCAACTTAAGTTAATTTAAAGTAAAATTGCAAGGCGAAGAAAGTCAGGCTGGGTTTTTTTTTCCAAAAAGGATTATGCTGCATGTACGTGCTCCCAGAAGGCCCTCCACCAATCCCATCCCAGCACGTCTCTCTGTATTGCAGAAAGTCTGAATCATGTGTCTGTGCAACCACTCACACATCTCTAGCACTGGATGATGGGTTGCATCATGGCTGACACCATATGGTTTCCTGTGTAGCCCCAGGCAACGTCACAATAAACAATAATTTTGAGTTGAATGAGAAAATAAATCAATACATTTATTACTAACTTATATTAATTCATCCCTCTTAAAGTCTTCTCCTTCTAATAGCTTTTAATTAAAAAAATCTAAGAAATAACCCTCAGTACTGGGGACATCCAAAGTTTTTCTAAATAGTAATGTTTCCTGGACTGATAAACCTGTTTAAGTTCCTTTTTATCTCTACTTAGTTATTGTCAGTAGCACTGTGGTGATCTTCCTTTAAAAAAAATAAATAAATAAAGATTTATGTATTTATTTTAGAGAGTGAGAGAGAGCATGAGCAGGAGGGGCAGAGGGAGAAGGAGAGAGAATCTCAAACAGACTTCATACTAAGTGCAGAGCTCAACGCAGACCATGGAGCCGAACATCAGGCTCCATCTCAGGACTCAGATCACGACCTGAGCCAAAAACCAAGAGTCAGAGCTTAACTGTGCCACCCAGGCGCCCCTGGTGATATTCTTTTTTAACTATGTTGATTAGCCTTCAAAACTTTCAGGTTTCTCCTATAGCCTACAGGTAGGGCTCAAAACCATAGCCACACAAAAGCCACTTGTCACTTGACTTCAAGTTTGAAGTCAAGTTTTTTGCTATTTTATCCAGTTTATCCAGTTCATACTTTTCTATTTCAGCCAAAAAAATTATTCTCCTGTCAACTTTCCCTTTACTACTCTTCTATGAGTCACATTACTCAAATATTAAGGATATGATACAAATCTTGCCCATTTAATTTATTCAGGACTGTTCAAAACTAATATACCTTATCCTAAAATATTCTCATGCAATTCAAACTATTCTGCTTCCTCACACTGTTTTATAGATATATTATTCTATATTATTTTATCTTCTCATATATAAACTAAATTGGTTGCCCATTTTTCTCGCACTAGAGTTGAAGCACCTGGAGAGCAGGACCAAATATGATATTATAAAATAATAGATATTTTAGCGAGAGCTGGATATAAATAAATTGTTATGAACAAGTGGTGACGTAGGGACCAGGATGGATTTCAAATGACAGTTTTAATCTTACTTGATTGCATATTGTACAAACCAATGACAAAAATAGACAAGGAGCTTTTTTTTTTTTTTAATGTTTGAATATGGCTACATTTAATCCACATTTTTTTTTTAAAAATCTCAAAATCAGTTCATAACCAGCAACCAGAATAAAACAAAGTTTCCTTGGTACCATGTGCTTCATAAGCACAGTAGATTTATTGTAGCTGCAGTTACAATGTATTCTGGTATGACTACATTGATATACTGACATCAATACATCTGATATAAACAAACTGAAACTCAAGAAAGAATTTCTTTTTTTTTTTTTAAGATTTATTTATTTTAGAGAAGGGGAAGGGGAAGGAGAGGGAGAGAGAATCTCAAGCAGACTCCCCGCTGAGGGGGGAGCCTGATGCAGGGCTCGATCTCCCAAACCTGCGATCATGACCCATGCTGAAATCAAGTCAGATGTTTAGCTGCCTGAGCCACCCAGGTGCCACACAAGAAAGAATTTCTTAAGTACTCAGCACTGGTAATACACTAAATGGAAATCTGTTCATTAAGCAAACACTTATTGAGCACTTACTATAAATTAGACACTATGGTAAGTACCAAAGATAAAAGGATGAATAAAACATAGCATTAGGAACTCACCATTAAGGCACTTAGATAATGTATGCATATGTAAGTATTAGGACCTACTTGATTCAAAATTTACATGGAAAGTATTTAGGAATGTACCTACTAGAAATACTGTATTTCCAAAGTCATCGAATACATGTCTGAAAATGGGTGTGTAGAGTGAAATTAATTTTGATTTATTTCATTTTACTGAATTTGTACTCTCCAAACAACTACTGCTTTCCCAACATTCCCATTATTATTGAAACCAAGAAACTTTTACTTTCTGAAGCTTATGATATTGGAGTTACCTTTGATGTCTCTTGTTGCTAGACTGCTGATTATAAGTGATACCTGAGTCTTTCACTCCAGCCTGCTGTCCACTTCCCTTTCAGCTGCCATGACATCATCTCTGATTTGGCACTGGTCTGTACCCCTTCCTCCCCAACCCCTTCTCTACACTTTGCCTGAGAATAGAACAGAGTTCCTCCACTCTCATCTTCCTTGTTGTTTCCAAGACAAGTGCTCACACCCTTCTTATGTAAGGAAATGTCCTGCAAATCACTGTTAGGGACTATCAACAACAATCTAAGTGGGGAATTTTCAAAATATCTAACAAAATTATCAAATCCAAATGTCCTATTTGTACTAACAATGTTTTCTCTCACTTCTCAATTCATAGCCATTTTACTTATAACTTATTTGCTTATTTTGCTTATTTGGTATTTATACTACCTTATGAAATTTATGGTACTGTTTTGTTTTTTTTTTTTGCTTTTTTAATTTGGAATTGTATATTCGATGTTTGTCTGCTTTTATAAGGAAAGTGCTGCATTAGGTAGACACTATGAGACTAAGAGATGAGTGAAACACAATTTCTGCTCTTAAGTAGCTAAGACTATATGTCCTTTAGCAGCTAGGGCAACATCATGTACATAAAAGTTCAATATGCATTTATTGAATCAAAGAGGCACCAACTGTATAAATTCAATACTTACTCTGCCATACATAATTAGAATGAGGATCAAAATAAAAACTCCATTAATGAAGAACTATAAATTCATGGATAACATGTAGAGTGGTTAAGAGCATAATGAGAAAGTGAATCAGGAACACCTCAATCAAATACTGGCTCTGCTGTTTACAAGCTATCTGATCTTAGTAAAGTTACTTAACTTCTTTGAGTCCATTTCTTTATTGCTACAATGGAGATTATAATACTCACAGAATAATAAAAGTAAAATGAGATAATGTAAATAAAGTAATTTACTCAGTGTCTAGCATATATTAAGTGTTTAAGACAAACAAGTTTTTATTGATTATTCATTTATTCTACAAATATTACTAAGGACCTGCTATGTGTTTTTGTAATACAAAAGCAAATAGTATTTAAAAATTCACTGTCAATCACTCCTACTATTCACATTATCAGGAGTGAATTAGAACAGTCTACCTTGCTACATTTCCTGCACAGACACATTGATAGATAAATAAATCTGCCTTGTACAAGCAACCAAGACATAAACCAAAACTGAAGCCAATGATATACATCATTTAGATGAAGAGCATTCATTCAATAAAACTTTATCTTACATCTAATTTGTGCCAGAAAATTGCTATGCCCTAGAGATACTAGAGATCAGATACTACCATCTCCTATATTTTTTTCATGTATTCAGAAATCGGTCAATTTCCAAAAAAAAAAAAAAAAGACACAGTGGAAAGTCTTGCCTTCATGGATAACTGAATTTTTCTGATTATGCAATAAACAATCTGGATAATTCTGGTTTCTTGCCCTTGGGTCTTCTATATAGCTCCCTTTGCCTTTCATTCCCCTGGGATTATTAGACCGACTGAATCCCCCTTTATCCCCAGGAAGAATTTGTCAAAATCATCCAGCTGATACTGTCCCAGATCCTTCTTTCCTGTTCCCAACCTGAATACCCAAAACTACAGCTCAGAGAGACAGAATGAACCGTCACAGATGTCCATAGAATTGACTTGGAATAGAGAGAGGTATCACACCTACATCCTCTCTCCCAAAACACAAAGTCTGTGGCTGAGCAAAGAGGTGACCTGAATGGGGATGAATAGATTGGCAAGGATGAGACCACAATCACTGTGGCAATTGCCACATGCCTCATGGGATGTTTCATGGGCCACACAAATCATTCTATCAACATCTGGGGATGGACAGATTTTCAAAGGAGTGAGTTTTCCCTTTGTCCCCTCAATGTGACACTATATGGTATTGAACATGTATTATAGGTTCCTTTAGTAAAATGTGGTTAAATTCAGATTAGGAATAATAAAATAATCATATTCACTTTGTGGCCTTTTAAAAATCAGATCATTTTCATAACAGCTGAGCTATAAGTGCTTGTCCCTCTTCTCTTTAACTCCAGCTAAAAATCCTTCCTGAATGTCAATTAAAAATGTAAATACTAGTTGGAATCTGACCTTATGAAATCTGTGGTAAGTGACTCACTTGAAAGAATCTAATAGAGTTTGTTTTTGCCAAGAAGAAAAAAAAATTGAACATTAATTCTGAATTCTCCCAGGAGAAATGGCAGAAGAAATTGAGACTATCCAAATGCAACTTGAAGAGTTTGCCAAGATTAAGGGCTGGAGAAATCTTTGGTTTCTGCTATCCTACTGGCATTGCATCCTCTGAAAATAGATTTATACATCAAGAGAGAGGCAAAAAAGCAAAATTGCAATGAAAGCCCAATTAATTACTGACTGAACTTCCCTACAATGAATTCAAACAAGGTTAACTAACTGTTAATATTAACTATTAATTAAGTGTTAATATTAACACTTTTAATCTACATTTTCCTAATAATAATAATAGTTGACTCTGGCCATGTAAAAGTATATAGAGGGAGAAATATTCTCCTTTATATTATAAGAAATGAAAGCAAGAAAATAAATGAAGTCCAATGGTACATCATTTTTCTGATAAAATGAAAAATCCTCTGAAAATTTCATCTATCAGCTTATGAGCTGACTTAGCAGTTAAGAAAATTCCCTGAGGAGGTAGATGGGCTGCCCTTCTGCTTTTGAGGGGCAAATGTTCCCCAGAACTGAGAGAGGAGAAACCAAACTTAAGTTTAGGTTGTTGTATAGACTATACTTAATTGAAAATCCTGCTATTCCTATGATTGAGAAAAACAGTATAACATATTTAAGAAAAATCAGAACCAAAAGCTGAGAGAGTGCATGAATATGTGTATACCAAAAAGACGGGAAGTTATTTGAGCTAAAGTCTTAAGAACTATTTTATAATAGTGCAATGCTTCCCTGTCCAGAGCTGACAAGCACTGTAGAAATCATTTAGTCAAACTCCTTGTTTTATGGTTGAGGACATAGAGCAATGTCACAAAGAGCAACACGAGAGTACAAAGTAGCTTTTTAAAATTCCACCACCAAAACAACTATTGAAATGTATATAGCCTATAAGAGTCAGATAAAATTATATTGTAATTCATATATACTAAAATGTATTCAGTTAGGAGCATTTATTTTTAATGAGTGACATTAAGAGATGACTCTGAAGTTAATAATACTAATAATTCCAGCTATGCATTTAGATTTCTACAAGAACACTAATTTCTCTGAACCATCAAAGTCCCCAAACAAAAGTATCAAAACCTAACAGTTACTTACATAGTAGAGGATAGAGAGATAGAGAAGTACACCTAAGGCATTTTGCCCTTAAGGCTGTATAGAAAGCATCATCTGCAGACAACAAACTAAGGTACCCATGTGATCATGAGGGGGAGTACTTCCCCTAAAGAGGGACTATTTGAATGCTACTCTCCAACAATAAGCTCCATATCCGTTGAAATTTATCTGTTTTGTTTACTATGAAACCCCACGCCTAGAATAGGGCCTGCACAAAGTAGAAGTTCAAGCCATTTGTTTAATAAACTGATGTTATTAGAAACTTCTTGAATTTCTAATAATTGGGAATTAGTTGAGTTAATCTTGTCACATCCATGTAATTGAATTTGGGCAGATATAAAATACAAATTTTAGAGGTATATTTATCGACAGGGAAAGACACCCATGATGTAAGTTGTTCTCTATGTTGAATGAATAAAATGAGATTTTAAAACCATAGGTTAAGTATGATTCCACTCATTTCTGTATATAAGATAAATAATGGCTATATTCACACATAAATACTTTAAGAAGTATATATCAAAATGTAACATTAGTTATTTCTGGGTAGTGGAGATATAGATAATTTCATTATAGTTTTTTCTTATGTTTTATGTTCTATAATAATAATTTATTGCTTGTGGAAATTTTAAGTTAATTTCCCACTGTATGCTTAACATGGAAGACTGATAGGTCAAGCAAAGGTGGAGACTGAAGATAAGACCTCCAAAAAGTGAAAAGGTCCTTCATAGATTGGTGAAAGCTTACAAGGGATTTTTAAAAATTAAACATCCTCCTAGGATTAAAAAGAGAGAGAAAGAAAGAGCAGGGTATAGAGTGGGGTGTGTGAGGATAAATAGACCTATATTGTTCTGTATGCCAGAAAAATAATACAAAAAAAAGGAAAAAAAGAAAAAGCCAAAGTAGGAGTCTCCAAAAGAAAATTATACTCACTCTCAATAATTTATAGAGTATGCAAAAAAAGAGGATGAGATAAATATTTTAACCATGAATTATCCATTATAACCATTTGCAAAAGTGGTACTGAAAAACACTTCTAACATGCTGATAGTGATCAGAGAGTTGATGACAGTCTAATTTGGAACTGTTTTGAAACATTTTCCTTCAAGTATTACAACATGTGACAAAGATAAAATATAAACTTAAAATGATGAACCACAGTTAAACATCCTAAAGTCAGTCATCCAAAAGCTTGTAGATACAGAGGAATTCTATTTGACAACTTAAAGTTATAATGTCCTAAATTAAATCTCATCTTTTGGCTAAGTCTTCAATGATATAGTTCCAACATTGTATTCATGCAGTTTAATTTTGTTCATTTTCTTCACAATTGAACTCATAATCAGTATGATGAATGTCTGATTAAGGTTAAATATTTGCTGCTTTGGTCCATCTTAATGACTTCCAACTTTGTCACCACAGCATTGTCATTTACTTTTTTCTAAGTCATTGCTTATACACTAATGAATAATGGCAGGCATGTTGTTAAAACTGAAATAATGGCTGGAAAAGAATATTGCCACATGGCAACTAAAAAATATGCATTCAATGGCAAAGAGGGTAACATATGGTAATGTATAAACAGGCAATTATTTTTAAACATAGAAAGAGGAGGGCTGCAGGAACCCTACTGTATTCTCATACCTCTTTGACTAAGGTTAGGCAGGTATTGGTAGAAGAAAAAATTGTAACATAGAAACTAACAGACTTACATCAATGATCAAGACAATATTAAATTTCAGACTGCTTATCTTCCTGATTAGTGCTCATTCAAAGAGACTGTATCTTTAGATCACAAGACAACCTTCCAAATTTTGTAGAAATCACATGTGGTAGAGGCTCCCTTAATTGAATCTGTTCTTTCCATGTAGATGAAAATCACCTAGCAAGCCTTAATATTTCATGAAACAATCTTTTAATTTGTCATATTTTCAGCTAATAATTTCATTAGGAAAAGAAGAATAAAGGCAGTCTTGGAGGTTTCTAATTCATTTTAATCTCAAATCTTACAGGTAGAGCATTGAGAACAAAAGTCACTGGATTAAATTTTTCCTGTATCAGTCAAAGACCATATCTGTTTCTTCTTTCAATAAAAAATAAAATAAAAATTATCCACTGCACCCTATTTGTATAGGTATCCAAAAACACCAGCAACACAGCTCCTGTGTGATGAAGACAGACCCCCAGGTGGATGTGTTTCTCTAAGTATTATTACCCAATGTCCAGTTCACTCACGACACATCACAGCTTCTCAGCCTCTCCTTAATTTAAGCCCTGTTCACCCATACAGGGAATAGCACAAAAAAGGGATAGAGAGTAAAAGAGCACGTAGGACTTCTCTTTCTGGAAAAATGGTGGATTAGATATCCTTGGAGCATCCCCATTACCAAACACTGAAAATGTTGGACTTTAAAAATTAAGTCTTCTTAAATATATAGATAATTCTGCAAAGAAGTAAGGAAAATACTCATAAAAGATTAATAAAGTAGAAGTAAATAGAAAATTGTTAGGAGTAATTTAAGCCTGCAGCTTTTATAAGGGTGTCTGCAACCCAAGAAATCTATTTCTAATAATTGCCAAAGGAGATAAGAAACAAGGCCTTGGCCCACTTGGAGTAGACTTGAAACCTGAACACATAAAGCTAGGGAAAAACAAAACAAAAAACAAAAAAAACCCTCTCTAAAGAATCTTTTACAGTGAAAAAGTAAATTTTAAAAATCGAACAAGGGAGATAATAAGGAAATAGCTTTTTCTGGTCTTGGATCTGTAAGTGCATATGTGTGTGGAGAGGCACGGTGGTTTTGTCTGTGCAAAAAAGGTGGGTCCAAGTGTAAATTCTAAAATAAAGGGAAAAATATTTAAAAAATAAGTTTTTTACACACTATAAAAAATCATATGACACATAAAAAGCCCCCAAAAGAGTAAAAAAAAAAAATCAAATATATTGGTAATCACAATGAGTGTAAGTGGACTAAACTCTACAGTTAAGGACAAAGATGTGCAGACAGAATTTTAATTTTTTTAAATCTAGCTTTGGGTTGTTTTAAAGAGATGTATATAGAGGGAAAAACAGAATATTAAATATTTATTTATTTATTTATTTATTTATTAGAGAGCAAGCGAGAGAGAAACAGCATGAGAGGGGAGAGGGTCAGAGGGAGAAGCTGGCTCCCCGCCGAGCCGAGAGCCCGATGTGGGACTCGATCCCAGGACTCTGGGATCATGACCTGAGCCGAAGGCAGTCGCTTAACCAACTGAGCCACCAAGGTGCCCGGGAAAAACAGAATATTAATCAATTAAATATTATCAAAAGCAAAAGGGTATAAATATATCACATAAGACAGATTTTAAGACAAAAGAGCACAGTGTTAAAAAGGGACCACATAATAATAATGTTTTAGTCTAAGACAAGGATATACCAATTTGAAGCTTGCATGTATTTATCAACATAGCTTCAATTATATATAAAGCAAAAATTAATAGAAATACAACAAGAAATTGGCAAATCCACCATCATAGAATATGCTTTCTAAAGGTCCATCTCTCTGTAATTGATAGATTAAGCAAACAAAAGAAAAATGAGCTAGATTCAGATGTTTCCAAGGCAATTAATATATTTGATCTAATAAAAATATATAGAAGTCTCCTCTCAACAATAAGAAAATAAACATTTTTCTCAAGTGTATATGAGGAATTTATGTAAATTTAAAATGAAAAGACATAGAGCAAGTTTGGACAGTTTCTTATAGGCCATGTGCTTACTTTGACCAAAAGGAAATTAAGATAGGATTCAGTAATTAGAAGATAACTACACATAGTAGAAGATAGCGCACAATACTGGAAATTTTAAACACAATTGTAAGTAATTAATAGGTTAAGGATAAATTAGATGAAATGAACTAATTACTTAAAAGGAAATATAACTTACCAGAACTGATATAGGAAGAAAAAAAGTCCTGAATAATTAAGGAAATCAAATCAGTGGTTAAAAATCTTCACCTTAGGGGCACTGGGTGGCTCAGTCGTTAAGTGTCTGCCTTCAGCTCAGGTCATGATCCCAGGTCCTGGGATTGAGCCCTGCATCGGGCTCCCTGCTCCACGGGAAGCCTGCTTCTCCCTCTCCCACTCCCCCTGCTTGTGTTCCCTCTCTTGCTGTGTCTCTCTCTGTCAAATAAATAAATAAAATCTTTTAAAAAATTTTAAATAAAAATCTTCACATTAAAAAAAAACCACGCCTATAAAAAATTTCTACTAAAGTTGAAGGAACACATAATTCCAATGTTACATATATATCATTAGAGACTAAAAAATAGGGAACACTCACTAAATCATTTAGAGATATCAAAACCAGACAAAAGCATTTCAAGAAAATAAAATTATAGACAAACCCACTCATGAATATAGACACAAAAGGTCAAATAAAATGCCAACAAACTAAATTCAATAATACATATATATTATGGCCAAACTGGGATTATTCCAGGTATTATTCCAGGTATGAAGACTGATTTACCAGTATAAAACTTATTAATGCATTTCATCATATTAACACATCTAACAAGAAAAATCATATGATCTCCTTAATATATTAGAAAAAGCATATAAGAAAATTAAATTGACATCCAAGATTTATTAAAAAAAAACAACAAACAATTCATAACCTAGGAATAGAAGAGAATGCTTTGAACTTAATAAAAAACATAACCACACACAAGGGGTGCCTGCGTGGCTCAGTCGGTTAAGCATCTGACTTCGGCTCAGGTCATGATCTCGGGGTCCTGGGATGGAGCTCCATATCAGGCTCCCCTTTGAGTAAGGAGTCTGCTTGTCCCTTCTGTCTGCCCCTTCCTCCGCTTGTGTGTTCTCTCTCTCAAATAAATAAATAAGTAAAATCTTTAAAAAATATATAACCACAAACAATACAACAAAACTTACATTCATGTTTCCTTTAAAAGCAAGAAAAGGATGTTTTCTATCACCACAGCCAGGAAAATGAGACCAAAAAATGCAATAAAATGGGTCAAGATAGGAAAGGAAGAAACAATATTGTCATTATTTGTAGATTATAAACAGAGAAACCTGAAACAATATACAGACAAATTATAAGAATTAATACAAGTTTAACAAAATTGCTAGATAGGAGATAAATGTAAATGAATCAATGGCATTTATATTTAAGTCATAATGAGTTTTAAAAAGCCTCTCTAATAAATTCATTTATAATAAGAAATAAAATAACTCATAAATACCCAGTAACACATCTAAGGAAAGTGGCGCATCGTCTTCATAGAAAAAAATGAAATCTTTGCTGAAAGACCTTAAAGAAGACATTTTTAAAAATAGAGGAATTGACCACATTCATGGATAGTGTGATTATATTTAAAAATGTCAGTTTTTCAAATTAATTGCTTTAATGCAT
The DNA here is from genome assembly GCF_054177405.1 of Leptonychotes weddellii. Classification (NCBI taxonomy): domain Eukaryota; kingdom Metazoa; phylum Chordata; class Mammalia; order Carnivora; family Phocidae; genus Leptonychotes; species Leptonychotes weddellii. Next base: position 59,008,441 of record NC_138380.1, read on the forward strand.
ATCAAAATCATAATATCTGCAGAACTGTCAGAGGACTTGACAAAATGACACTAAAATGTACACAGAGGAGATGACATATTTTCCCTGTAGACCTTAGCACTTATTATAAAAATGTAACTAACACAACATGGGATTAGCAAAAAGATGACAAAGAAATAAATAGGACAGAAAGAATTATACCCACAAATATATGTAAGTTTTGATATATAACAGGTGGAATTATTGATTACTGGGGCAATAATGGTGCTGGGATCTCCATATGGAAAAAAACAAAACAAAACAGAAAATCATGTAATTACCTCATAACATATCCAAAAACTCAATTCCAGTTGAAATAAACATCCAAATATAAGAAATAAAATGTTGACACTTGTAGAAGAAAATATAAGAGAACAACTTTAAGATTTCAAGATAAGGAAAGACTGCCATAAAAAGACACAAAGAACACAAACCATGAAGAAAATGTTTGAAGAAATTAAAAGATGAACCAAAAACCAGAGGGAATATATTAGTGGTATGTGTGATGTTCAATACATATCATCAAAGAAGGATTGATGTCTAAAACTCATTTTAATAAATCCTACAAATAAATTAAAAAGACGAAAAGCCAATAAAGAATGCAAATGATATGAAGAAGGATTTTATAGAAGGAATATGAATATATGAAAAGATACTCAACCTCATTAGTAATCAAAAAACTGCAAATGAAATAGAACCTTAGGTACAACATATTTGCAGAAATTTAAAAATTTCAAAATGTTGCCTAGGATACTAAGCTTGCAAACTTTATAAAGGACTTTTGGGAATGCAATAGACACCACCTTTGGGGTGAAAATTTTATCTAACAAAATCAAAGATGTGTATCTCATCATCCACCCATTCTAATCATATATATGTATATATGAGAATTCTGCCACATGTGCATTAGGAGAAAAGTCAGAGAATCATACCAGTATTGTATCTAATAAAAAAAATCTAGAAATCACTTAGATGTTCACCAGTAAGAGTATAAGCATGATCTTTATTCAGCGAAAAACTCTACATTTGCAAAAATGACAAACTAGAACTGCATTTATCAACAGGGATGAATCTCTCAATTTGTTAAGCAAAAACATAAGCTGCCAAGATGACATTCCATTCATATAAAGTACAAAAAATATGCAAAACTAGATACTGTGTTTAGAGATATAAACGTATAGTATAAATTCATTACTAAAAGCAAGGGAAAAACTTGCACAAATTTAAGATTGAGGGTACCACTCTGAAAGGAGGGTAATTATCATAGTATTTCTTATACTTAGATATTTTAACTAATTTATATTCATTTTAAAAAATCCTAGTCTTTTAAAGCATGTGACAAGATCAATTCAAGATAGCAGATTGAGCACAAATGTTCTTATAAATTCCAACATGGCAGAAAAAAAAAAATAGGTCCTAAGAAAATAGTTCAACACTAACTGTAGTCATCAAGAAGAAAGGATGTCATAAACAAACCAGAAATAATTCTAGAAAAGAGAATAATGATGATTCAAACAAACAGAAATCACAGTGAGAAAACGTCAACCCAAACGGCCTGAAAAACAGGCAACTGCCAAGGTGAGAACCTTTCTTCCCAAAGGAGCGCCAGAGAAAGCAAGCTGAGTCAGCAAATTCAAAGAGCAGGACAATCCTGGGGACAATCAATTAAAAGACCATCCATCAAACAGTCCCTACTGTTCCTTCTCCAAGACAAAAAACAAAGCATCTAGAAACACTGTCATTTGCTTCCCAGGATAAAACCTTAAGAATTACTTTCCAGGGCGCCTGGGTGGCTCAGTTGGTTGAGCGACTGCCTTCGGCTCAGGTCATGATCCTGGAGTCCTGGGATCGAGTCCCGCATCGGGCTCCCTGCTCGGCAGGGAGTCTGCTTCTCCCTCTGACCCTCCCCCCTCTCATGCTCGCTCTATCTCATTCTGTCTCTCAAATAAATAAATAAAATCTTTAAAAAAAAAAAAAAAAAGAATTACTTTCCAAACAAAGGAATATCTTCCCTGAGAGGGCACTTAGCCTAGATATCCAGGCCAGAGAGAAAAACAAACCAAACTTCCAAAAAGGGCAAGGAGATAACTTAGTAGTATGTAAAACCCAGAAGTGAAATATACCAAATTTCTCTACCCCAAGAGCAGACTTCAGCCTGTTGTTGTCTATGAACCTCAGAGAAAGCCTTCTATGAGTACATATTACTATTCTCAGATAAAATGCAAAATTGGTCCGAGACTAAAGCATTAAATGAAACAATATGTATATTAATAAAAGGCATAATCCACATAGAAGTTTAGATTTTATAGATCAGCACAGCATTCAAAGTTAACAGTCTTAGATATATTAGAAGATACTCTCAGAAGTTATAATCACATTAATACACCTCTACATAAAAATAATAAAGTACCCCCAAATAAAATTTTAGTCATTTTAATAATAATCAATAAGCTTACAATGAGCAGATATATAAATTTTGTGTATGACAGAAATTACACATTTTGCCAATTATCCTTTGTAATAATTATAAAATCTGAACATGTGTTAGGCTTATTTAAAAATCTCAATAAATTCATACAAGTGATATTTAAATAAACTAGTCAAATTCTCAGATTAACAACAGAAAGCTGGCCAGAAAAGTTCTAAAGCTACCATAACCTGATAACAAAACAGGAGGAGAAAAGCATGAAAAATGTAGTCTCAGAACATAAATTTTGTATTTATATGAAATTCCTAAAAAATATATTAGCAACAATCCAACAGTTTCTTAACAAAATAATATATCATAGTTTTAAATGAGTTATCCAAGAATGCAAAACTATATATATGTATACATATATGTATTTATTATATATAATTGATGCCAAAATAAATTAGCAAAAACTTAACACTTATTCCTGATGCTGACTATACTAAGCTAGGAATGGAAGGCAACTTTCTCAACTTGAAAAATATATGCCCGCACCTCCACAGCAAAATATTAGGAATATTTCTATTAAAGTCATAAAAAAGAAAAGGATATCTGCTACTATAGTTACTATTCTCCATTGGTTTAGATATCCTAGCCAATGAAATAAGACAAGAAAACATGAAGAATAAATATGGAAATATAAGAGGAAAAAATTATTTGTTAGTGATGGTATTGCTTACCTAGAATATCCAAGAAAATCAACAGAAAACTTTGGAATAAAAAAGTTCAATCAAGTGGCCAACTAAAGGACAACATTAAAAAAAAAAAAAAGCTCTTCAATATATTATTAGTAACCAATTTAAAAATATTAATAAATCCCAGAGCGGACCAGTCATGTACTCCCCCTCTCAGAAAACCTACCAAATCAAGGAAAAAATGCCCACCTGAGGCATATCATTTTGATTTAAGAATACCCAGGATAAAACAAAAAAGATTTTAAACTTTTCCAGAGAGAATGAAAGGGGCCACCTACAAGTAATTTGAAATGAGAACGGTATCCAACTTTAAAAAACAACAACAACAACATTGGAAGCTATGAGATAATAAAGCAATGCCTTTAAAACTCCAAGGGAAAAAGGATTTCCAAATTGTAATGCTATCCTCAGTTCAACTATCAACCAATTATGAGGCAAGAATAAAGTTACTTTCAGTCATGCAAAGTCCCAGGAAAAAAAAAACTTAGAAGAAGCTAACTGAGAGTGCTTCAAAATAAAGGAATAGCCCAAGGAAGAGAAGTCCTAGTGGACAGAAGTAAAAGGAATTCCCAGATGATGGTGAAGGAAAGCCCAAGGATGGAAGCTATACTATAGAACTACAGAACAGAATGGAACCAGTGGTAGAGGGCACCAGAAGGAATGTGTCCAAGAGAAAGGAAATCAAACTAATATTAACTACCTGATGTCTTTGCTTTATTGAGAGGAGTTTCACATATTTGGTTGTGAGTGTAGATTTATAAAAAAAAACTAGGCAGAGAAAAATAAGACAATTATTAACTGGAATAAGGACAAAAATGTTGTCTAAGAATGGAAACAAAGTTACAGAATATAATACAGCTCATGTGAAAAATATTAGCACAGCCATAATAATGTGCCTGAATAATGAGTTAACTTAAAATGTTATATAACTATAATGGGGTGGGAAGGAGAGGGACCATGTAAAAAAGTGAAATTCTCATCATGCAGGATAGAAAGTAAATATGAAAGACAATATCTAACAAATGAACAATGACAACAAAATCTTACCAGTAAAGCATGATATTTAGAAACATATAGCCAAAGAAATTGCTAAAAATATTGAAAATTTTTGTTTCTGGGGGTGGGAACTGCAGTGCAGTAGTGTTGACCCAGAGGTAGGCTGGTAAATGTTTAAAATTATGCTCTCTGGGAAAAAACCCAAAACCCTGATTTGTAGCATGAGCCAGTTTCTGTGGTGGAAATACTCCCACCAAGGCTGATTAAAGTTATCTATGTGTCATCCCTGAACACAAAGTGGTGAAGAGACCCATACAACCGTCTCCAGTACATCCAAGGAAGATATTTTTTACTACTTGATGTGAAAACTTTGTACATGTATTACTTTAAAAAAATACTTAAATACATTAGTTGGTACAATTAATTAAACATTCTTAAATGATAATCTTTATGTTCCACATATGAGCACTGCATGTTATGCACAACTAATGAATCATTGAACACTATAACAAAAACTTATGATGTACCATATGCTGATTAACTGAACATAAAAAATATATATATATATAAAATAAAGTATTCTTTGTAAATTAAAAACAATAACAACAAATTTTTTAAATGATAATAATGGTCCCAATATTACAAATAGTAAAAAATTATCAAATGCCTAGGAATAGATGCAATTAGAAATGTTAGGGATCCATACGAAGAAAATTAGAAAACCTAAGTAATAGTATTTAAGGCCAAAAAAGAGACTTTTTTCTTTCATGGCAGATTCCATATAATTAAAATGTCAAAGCTTCACTAATTTTTTAATTAATCGAAATCTCAATCTAATCTAAATAGGTTTTTTAACAGAATTTTATAAGCAGATTCTAAATTTAATCTAAAGCATAAGAATTATGGGCACCTGGGTGACACAGTTGGTTGGGCGCCAACTCTTGGTTTTGGCTCAGGTCGTGATCTCAGGGTCATGGGGTCCAGCCCTGTGTGAGGCTCCTCACTCAGCAAAGAGCCTGCTTCAGTTTCTCTCCCTCCCTCTGCCCCTCCCTGCCCCCTCTCTTCCTTTCTCTCTCTCAAACAAATAATAAATAAACCTTTATAATAAATAAAGAGTAAGAATTATATGAGATTATCATTTAAAAAAAAAGAATAAAGAGTGAGCACCTGCCATACTATGTTGAAATACACCATAAAGCCATATTCATTTAAAGATATTATTGGCGGGGGGGGGGGGGCAGAGCAAGATGGCAGAGGAGTAGGAGACCTGGATTTTGTCTGGTCTCAGGAATTCAGCTGGATAGGGATCAAACCATTCTGAACACCTACAAACTCAACAGGAGATTGAAGAAAAGAATAGCAACAACCCTCTAAGCAGAAAAGCGACCACTTTCTGGAAGGTAGGACGTGCGGAGAAGTGAATCCAAGGCAATATTCGGGAGGATAGATGATGGGGGACGGGGCCCTCCTCAACAAGTGATAGAGCAGCGGAGCATAAATCAGAACTTTTAGAAGTCTGCTCCAATGAGGGGCATTGCTCCAGTGGCTAAGCAGGGGGTGGAACCCTCATGGGACAGTGTGGTCTCGGGAACCTCGGGGTCACAGAAAGACCGGGGGTGCCTGAGTGTGGCAGAGCTCCCAGGTATCAAAGCAGGGAAGCCAGCTGCAGAGACGGGAGCCGAGGTGTGGGCTCTCAGCTCGGGGTTGCCATAAACCATGATCCGGGGCACGGTCAGGCCACTGCTCCTCCAGTGGGGACCCAACAAGCAGCACATCCAGGGAGACTCCCCTTCCTCCCCCGGGAGGAGCGGCACGGGAGCGCACCACAGGGATCTGTTGGGTTTGGAGACTCCACACCGGGTCAGGTACCAGAGATAGAGATGCTCAGTCACAGGCCGAGTGAGAACGGAGGGCGGCTGGAGACCAGGGAGACGGGAGTGACTGACTGCTTTTCTCTGGGGGCTCACTGAGGAGCGGGGCCCTGAGTTCTTGGCTCCTCCGGGGAGGAGATTGGGAGGCCGACATTTTCACTCTCATCCTCCAAAGCTGTACGGAAAGCTTGCAGGGAACAAAAGCTCCCGAGAGCAAACCCGAGCAGATTACTTAGCCTGGACCGGCAAGGGCGGGGCAATTCCGCCTCCGGCAAAGACATTTGGGAACCATGGCAACAGGCCCCTCACCCAGAAGATTAGCAAGAACAGCCTGCCAAGACCAAGTTTACCCATCAATGAGAACAGCAGAACTCCAGCGCTAGGGGAATAATGCACATAGAATCCACGGCTTCTTTTACCATGATTCTTTAGTCTTTAAAAGTCAATTTTTTTTAACTGTTTTTTTTTTTAATTTTTCTTTTTCCCTTTTTTAACCAATATCTTATCAATCCCTTTTTTTAAAAACATTTTTATTTTTCATTTTTAGAGTCACATTCTATCCCTTCATAGTAGTTACGCTTATTGTTCTCTCTTTAAAATTTTTGAGATACAGTTTCTTCTAACAGATCAAAATATACCCTAAATCTCTAGTGTATGGCTTTGTTCTAGTCTCCTGCCTGATCACATTCTCTCCCTTTTTTTTT
>NC_138380.1:59015694-59057001 GCF_054177405.1 Leptonychotes weddellii
AAGGATGGGGTGGCTGGGTGATAGACATTGGGGAGGGTATGTGCTATGGTGAGCACTGTGAATTGTGCAAGACTGTTGAATCACAGATCTGTACCTCTGAAACAAATAATGCAATATATGTTAAGAAAAAAAAAAGAGGAAGAAGATAGCAGGAGGGGAAGAATGAAGGGGGGGAAATCGGAGGGGGAGACGAACCATGAGAGACGATGGACTCTGAAAAATAAACTGAGGGTTCTAGAGGGGAGCGAGGTGGGAAGATGGGTTAGCCTGGTGATGGGTATTAAAGAGGAACGTTCTGCATGGAGCACTGGGTGTTATGCACAAACAATGAATCATGGAACACTACATAACAAACTAATGATGTAATGTATGGTGATTAACATAATAATAAAAAATTCAAAAAAGACATTATTGGCACAGGGCACAGAAATATACAATACTAACATATGAAATATGCAAATGAGTGGGGAAAAATTGTACTGCTCAAAATTACATGAGGAGGAATGGATATTCTTACAGAGAAAATATTAAGTTGAATTATTAATTTAGACTTCTTTGTGATATATTAAAAAGCAATTGGAAATAAAAATCTAGACTTTTTTTAAACCTTTAAAAGCAGTTAAAATACAGATTTGTCTTTAAATTTGGATTTTAAAAGATCCTCCTAGAGGGATGGGGTGGCTGGGTGATGGGCATTGGAGAGGGTATGTATTATGGTGAGCGCAGTGAATTGTGTAAGACTGATGAATCACAGACCTGTACCCCTGAAACAAATAATACACTATATGTTAATTTAAAAAATTAAAAAAAATATCTTCCTAAATTAGATATAAAAGCCAGAGGCCTTATAGGAAAAGACACACTAAAATAAATAGTAATAATTTCTAGGGACTAAAATATAACAATCAAAAATTAAAAAGCAAATAACATCAGGAATGAGGATTTGCTATATACCTTATTAATCACTATCTATATAAAAGGTTTCTATAAATCAATGAGAAAAACAAATAATTGAAAAGTAGTCAAAGCACAAGATCAAACAATTCATAGAAACTAGGTAAATAGCAATAACATATTAAAAATATGCTCAACTTCACTAATAAATAGGAAAATGCCCAAGGAAATGATGAGATACAATGTTTTACCCACAAAATTGGTAAAAAATAAAAAGCATGTAGAACAACAGTTTTTGTTTTGTTTTGTATTTTTACATTTCTGGTAGTAATGCAAATTGATAACAATCGTTTGGAAGACAACTTAGCAATATCTATCTAAAGCAAATGCTCATGCCTTTTGTCATAGTGTCTGGAATCAAGGTGTGAAAGTCTGTTGACTGCTAGGCCTAATTTAGCAGATGATTCCTCATAGCTCCATTTGCCCACATAGATGCAGTTATCAGACTATTCTTTTTTCCCAAATTAGACAAGTTCTAGACAGGTATAAAGTTTGATAATGTGATATTATCAAAGTCTGAACCCTCAAAATATTAATAGCATCATTAATTAGTTACTAGAAGTTTCATTTTTAGTTTATAGGAAATATTTTAATAATTACATGATTATTTTATGTATATGTAGCACTAACTGAAAGAAAAATGTCAATAGCTCTCAGTTATTGATAGCTTGCTCCACACTCCATGTGTATTTCATTTCATAGTTTTAATACTTTCTTGAGATAAGTATTATTATCCTCAATTTGGAGATGAAGTTTATAGAGGTTAAGTAACCTGTCCAAAGTCACACAGCAAGTTAGTGGGTAATTCAAGTACAGATCTGACTATCTCCAAAGATCCCAACTTCTATGTTACGATTGTAAAATATGAACAGTATATAAACTGCAAACAGTCAAAAATAATGCAGTCAAGCATGGTTATATTATGATTTTTTATTGCATAGAATTAACCGCAGAATGCAGTGTTAAAATCACACTACTGAAACATTAAAAAATAATCATTCATTGAATTAATATGTGCAGCACTACATAGAGCAAGGGAGTTTTCAATGTGTTCTTCTCTCTCCTCTTAAGAACCTCTCAAAGTGTCTGTTACCTATCCAAAAACATAACTATTTATGAAAATATGATACAAAAGTCGATCCCTAAATAAGGCATTTGTTCATTTTCCCCATCCTTCTTTAAAAGTTCCCCCTGTAGATTATGACTTCTTAATGTAATATCTTAAGTAATTCCTTAGTTTGCTGATATATTTAAAATAAAAACAGCACCAGCCATAGCTAATATGGAAGCCTGCAGAGCCTTCGGCCTTCCTGGCACCAGGAGGATTCTAACTCTCTCCAGTGATCGCTGGTCCACAGTGAATGTGAGTATATACAGACGGGTGATCCCTCTGCTTTTTCTGATACATCCAAGACAATGAGGTGAGTAGTGCCAATTCGGGTTCCTAGCTGTAGGACATGGTTGCCGAGGTGTTTGTTCGCTTTTATTAGTCCATTGTAGATATTGGCTCTCCTCCCAGATTTTCTGCTTTGTTTTCCTAGCTCGTGTTTGTTTGGACCATCTGCTTCACTAGATCAGCATTCTCCTCTCCAGGTTCTTCATCTCCATTGCTACAAGTTGGAGTCTTTTTTTTTTTCAAAGTAACAGCCACCTGCACCTTATCCACTTTTATATTCAATTCTCCAATTTTCTTCAGCAGACTTTTCATTTTTGGGAGAAGTCTGTCTTATTTAATGTGATAGTCTAGAATAGGATTTCTATTCCAGGTATGGGCTGACTTTATTCAATGCATTTTTTTTTAACCCAATACTACATTTAAAATAAATTCCTTTGATTTGCCTTATATCATGTCACTGGAGTCCCTCCTATTAATATATTTACCCAGTTGGATAACTTATTTCTTTTTCAGTCTTAAACCACATATCCAATAGAAATACCAATCTCTATTTTTGCAACAAATTCAATAAAACTGAAGAGCATGTAAGGCACTGTGAGTTCAATCCACAAATTAATAAAAGCTAGGGTGGTTCAAAGCCTGAAAGATAACTAAGGCACAAGATCTAAACAAAAAGGAGCCATTAGAGCAGCAGATCAATTTGTGGCAAAATCAGGCTAACAGTCTAGCCTCCTTGACCAGACCAGGAAATGAGTCAATCCCAATAACAGTGAAGATGAGGTATGAAGGACCTGGTTTTAAGGGATCGTAGCTGCACAGAGACAGAGGTCTTGGAAGTTCCTAGCTTTCTGTGTAACATCTGATTACATGTCTGTGGTCTGTACCAAGGCTCTATTCCCTAAAAAGAAGGTAAACCAAAGTAGTTCAAAAAATCACTGGAGTACCATACACAAGGTTCCAATGGAGAGGAAGCCAGGCTGTTCAAATAGAGCTGTAACACAAGGTAAGGTTATGCTCATAAAATCAAAGCCATAGCCCTAGTTCTGGGACTTGAGCACTAAGTGAACAAAGCTGGCCTCTTATTGAACCTTTAGTTATTACTCAGATTCCAACATTTCACTTATTGTAGGGATCCAATGGCCTTAGAGTCTGATAACTTGAGTCTTCAGTTGGGCCTAAGCAGCCCAAACTAAGAGAAGATGAATGATGTAGATCAGAATACCAAACAGGTCACTATTTAGAGACCTATACAAATCTGATGTTGAGGATTCAAGCTAGAGGTGGAATGTGCCAACACTGAACCTATGTTCAAATATGGGACTTGTTCTTCATGCCTGTGGCAGACATCATAATTCAATCATAGCATGCTTTCCCACTGAATGCATTCTCTTCATCTGACTTAGCCTGTAATTGGTGCCACAATCACTAATTGATTGCAATTGGCATTCTATTGGAAGTGAAATCAATTTGCTATCCTTGGTTTGCCCTTTTCTTTTTAATTCTTTGCTGTTTTTATGGAAAATTTCAAGGGAATATCATTATCTCCTGTAGGCAGATGTAGTTCCTTTACCTATTAATATGGGGAGAAGGTGGCTGGAAAACATCAGAAGTGCTATTGGAAATTCTGCTGACTGATGAGTACTTTTGCAGGCCAAAAAGTATTTTTCAGATCTTATCTAGAAGACAGTTGTACAGATAAATTTCTTTAAATATTCCCATAGTGTCCTGAGTTAAACTTTTGTTTAAAAGAAACACAGAGACAAACACAAGGAGCTTTCACTTACATTTACTCAAATATCCCAAAGGGCTGTAGCCGGAGTTTGGCTATTGAGTGAAAGAGTCTCCTGAGCCTATAAGCTCAAACACAATCCTTTTCAGGGTATAAATGAAGCTGGGCACAATTAGGCAGAAAACAGTATCTTTAAAGGAAAAAGAAAGTCTATGCAGGCTGTAGTCCAACTTCAATAAAAAATAAAAGAGAAAGAAAAGCCTTACCCTTGGATAAAGTGACCTTCAGTGGATGTAGGTAAGAAATAGCGGTTTTAAGTCTCATATTCCTTGGATTCTCTCTCTCTCAAAGAATAATATTCTTTAATATGGAAGAGATAAAATTAATACACATTTTATTTTTTATTTAAAATTTTTTTTAAAGATTTTAGCCATTCATTGAGAGAGAGCAACAGAGAGAGAGCGCTCCTGTGCATGTGTGATCAGGGGGAGGGGAGGTGGGAAGGTGAGAGAATCTGAAGTAGACTCCTCTCTTGGAGCATGGAGCCCCCTACAGGGCCCAAACCCACAACCCTGAGATCATGACTTGAGCCAAAACCAGGAGTCAGAGGCCCAACCGACTCAGCCACCCAGGTGTCCCAATTAATACACACTTTAAAACTCTACCAGTTAATTGAAACAATTGGGCAACCTGTTCAGTTGCAATTGTAGATATTTTAAATTCAGTTGGACAATTTTTTAATTGTTAAAAAAATTCTGTCTTTCCATTAGTTAAAGACTTAAGACAAATGCTTCCAAAAAAAACAGTTCAGTAGAACTAAATATGATTTCCATAGGGTGTTCATTTTTTTTATATTTTATTTTACTTATTTAAATACTACAAATATATTTAGACCCAATGTTTCTACATTCTCCAGCATTTTAGCAGATAATTGAGCAATGGTTCTTCATCCAAATTATTTATCTTAATACATCCTTATTTTCTTATTTCTATGACCATGGCTTTGCCCTTAAGATTTAACAGTGGTCTTCATAATAGGGGAAGTTCCAGAAACGAGATCTTGTAGAATTTAACAGAATAATTCAAATGGTGCCCAAGAGATTCAGTGTATTTATAACACCAAAAAGAGAAAGGTAGAAAAAGAAACTTGAAAGAAACTCCAAAGTTCTTCTGGGTTCAATAGCTGTCTAACTAAATAAAATGTGATGTGAGATTTTAGGGCAAAAGGCAGCAAAGACTGTTGTGTATTAGTTCTTAAAGAATTGTACCTTCAGCCTGCTAATAGCTGTCATTCCCATAACCTTTGAAGAAATACAAATAGCACCTGGGCTCTGAGTTTACCTCTACCCCAGTGATATAGCATTTTTTTCCTATTTGCAAGTCTTATTCAGCACTTTAGGTTACCTCTTGAAAAATTGCCTACTGGTTGACTGCTTCTGACAGATAAGACTTCTAGACTGCTTTTGACAAAAATGATTGCACATCACTATTTTAACAAACTCCCAATATTAGAACTACATCGTCAAAATATTGTTTGTGCTTCCTGAAAATATACTGATGGTAGGAGCAAAAGAGTCATTGATAGAAATGATAGAAAGTTATATAGAAATAAATATATATATATACATATATATATATAAATTATTCAGTATTCAAGTACTTCAAAAATACCTGGTGAAGGAGTTGGAATTTCTGAATTCTGGAGTTCTCAAATATTTAGTCTTGAGCAAATTATCAGAGATTTGGGCCAAAGATGATCTCTCTGTGTCAGCTTGCTTTCCTATTAGGTAAGTAAATAAATATAAACCCTATCATTTCCTGGGCTGTTCCCATCTCAAAGCAAATTACATAGTAATAGGGAAATAGCTCTCTTTGGAAATAAATTTTCTGGACAATTTATATAATGCAGATAACTGTAGAAGAAAGATTTGACTCCAAAAAATTTTATTCTTATTACTTTGAAAATTAATGCAGATGTACACATATCATGGGCCTGAAACACTCAGACAAATGTGTTGGCAAAACAAACTTTATCTGACCCCCACAAATGGAAAAATAAACAGAAGTTACCAGGAGATAGATTTCAGTCTAACATTAAACTCAACTTTCAAACAATCAGAATTGTCTTTTAATGGCTTCATTATGGAGAGAAATCCCTATTTACAGATGCTCTTAAACAAAAGCTTTTTAAGAAATAAGGTAACTGGGCTCAGCATATAACCTATAAGTTCAGATTCTTGAGCATGTACTTCACCAAAAAAAGAGAAAAATACTTATCTTTAGTGCAACCTGACAAACCACTTCCATTAGTAGGCCTCATTTTTTTTTCATCTGAAAAAAGAGGGTTCAAGGGGCACCTGGGTAACTCAGTTGGTTAAGTGTCTGCCTTCAGCTCAGGTCATGATCCTGGGGTCCTGGGATCCAGCCCCTGAGTCAGGCTCCCTGCTCAGTGGGGAGTCTGCTTCTCTCTCTCTCCCTCTGCCCCTCCCCCTCCCCCCCATCCTTCCCCCACCCCCCATCCTTACCGCAACCTTCCTCCCCCACTCACCCCCTCATGCTTGAGCTCCCTCTTTCTCTCAAGTAAACAAAATCTTAAAAAAAAAAAAAGAGGGTTCAAACAAAACAGTACTTGTCAAGTATGTGCATTGTTGTCAGCTCACACAGGGCCAGCCTGATGAGCCATGGACCTTATAAAATTACAAGTTCTTTCCTCAGTTCATATGGGTAATTGGCTGGAAATCTGTTTTTACAAATTATTGAAAGCTACTAAATATCCTCTTGAATGGTTTATTAAATGTTTCTAAAGTTTGGAATTCATAAACAAATGTTGGCACAATACTAGAGCTTACTGAGGCTGAAATTATTCTATTAAATTTGGTTGTCACACAGCACTGGGGTACAATGCGGATGTGCTTTCATATTCCCACAATTTTAGGGAAGGAAGCTTTGTTGCTAGCTCATAAACAGGAATGTCTTGAGTTGACGGCAGCTTTCACATGCTGTTATTCTTATTTTAATAATACATTATGGTTATATTAACTTCATCATTATTAAACTGAGTTCATGTTAGCTGTTGGGTTGCATGTGGAAGTGCATGATTCATCATTGATAATGTCTGCAAAATACCATTAACTAGTCTTCCACATACTAGACACATGAATCCATGGCAATTTGAAAAAGAATCAGCCATACTTCTATGGCCAAAGTGATGTAATATTGCAAAGAGCGGTAAAGAAGCTTCCCCAAAATATATTTGCCATGTTTCCTTTTCATCACTAGGTACTTGGTCTACTAGATGGTCATCTAAATAGAATATGTCTCATGCTGGCTAACTGAACATAATAAAAAAAAATTAGAAAAATAGAATATGTCTCAAAAAAATTCTAGAAAGGTATACTAATAATCTAACAAACTGAAAGATTTCTAGGAGCCTTCAGAGCTCTACTTTTTAATTCCAATTCTATACTATGGAAATCCTTCTCATGTTCAGAAGGGAGATTTGAGAGTGAGTTAACACCATGTTAACTTATAAGAAGAAAGCTAGTCACACAGCTACCATTCTTTGAGAAGAATGCCTCCTACTTCAGAAGAATCATGAAGAATCAAGAACAGAGAAATGACATGCTCAAGTCACTGTTCCAGCTGCTACATTTCAGAAACAGGGAGAGTCACCACCAAGCATATAAGTGAGAAAAATCAAACACTAGCACCTAAAGTGACTGATAGCCCACTCACTTCTGGCAAGCCTTCCAAGTAGCCAGAAGGGAAGCTTTTAGAGAAAAAGATCCAAAGACACAAAGACACAGAGTTATAGATAGACTTATATGTAAACAGGTGAACAACAGAAACAGTAATATACAAGTAAATAGCAATCTTGATAGAGAAAATACTATCGAATGAGCTGTGAGATGTTTTATATCTTAAATCTTGTTTCAAGCTAAACTACTTTTTCTAAAAAAAAGATTTTATTTATTTATTTGACAGAGAGAGACAGCGAGAGAGGGTACACAAGCAGGGGGAGTGGGAGAAGGAGAAGCAGGCTTCCTGTGGCGCAGGGAGCCCGATGCGGGTCTCGATCCCAGGACCCTGGGATCATGACCTGAGCTGAAGGCAGACACTTAATGACTGAGCCACCCAGGTGCCCCTAAGCTAAAATTCTTTGCTTAGTCATCATAAAGAGATTTTCTTAATTCAATATATTTCTTTTAAACAAAGAGATTAATTAGAAGACAAAAACTTCAATTATGAGTAAATCCCTCTTCCTCAACCACTAGTCCCTGGAGAAGAAAGGAAGTACAAGGCAATTTTCGAGTTTGCCACAGCTATCTGATGGCAGCTCCCTGAATGAAAGCTATAAGGTCTCAGAGCTTACATGAGTCTCTAGCTCTTTATCAGTATTGTAGGTATCTCAGGGCTCACTACAGAATATCCTATAACCTACACATGTATAACAGTGTTCTTTGTCAGGCTAGGGAACTGAAATCAAGTGTGCAATACCCATCTTAATCAAATATATTTGAAATAACTTAAAGACATACTAAAATGAGAATTAAGGTTCTCAGCTTCATGTCTTGACAATAATTATAAGGTATAACTTGCTTCTAAGAAGAAAACATTAGAAAAGAATGGAATAGAATTATTGAGTTACTGCCTGGAATATCCAATAATCCATGGCCCTGTGGAAGTTGACCATAGTACTTGTGAATAATTTAACATCAGGGTGTGTGAAATTATTAAATTGCCTGTGAGGGGTAATTTCATGGACACACTACTGACAAAATAACAAATCAAAGCAAAGTAATTGAAAGTAAAAAAGTTGAAATAGCACTAATTCTGTTAATAATGGCATGCTGGAAAAAAAATCCCTGCATTTGTACTTTCAAACAATAAGATGAAGTCAAATTGTGCATAATCTTCAACAGTTTGACTTTGTTTGGATCATTAACATCACAGGCAAGAAGAGAATTGGAAAATTCAAGACTTATAAAAATTAGTTCAGTATTTTTAATCAGATTGAGCATATTTCTTTTGCTGGTAAAATGACAACTTACTGAGAACATTAATGGATTTTATTACCTAGGCTTATAAAATATTTTTATAAATATCACCCCAAATGTCTGGTTCTGTTTTAGTTCTGTTAATATCTTCCTCAAAATATTCATTTGTTGTTGCTGTTTTCTTTGGTCAAATATTGGAGCACTCATGGGGATGCACTGCATTTGGAACAACATCCAGTACTAGGTGCAAAATGCAGCATTAAATATCCTGAGAATAGTGAGTAATTACAAAACATTGTACAATTTTAATGCTTCAATAGGCTTTTCGTTCAGTATTGAATTGAATTGAACTCAACCCTTATAATTTTAGAAAATTTCTTAGTAGGAATGACTTTCTGTGTGAAGTCTCTTAATGAGCACAGGGCCCAGCACTATAATGTCACTCTCTAACTGAATCTGTTAATAATAATATTGTGTCGATGTGATGCTACTGAACTACCATCAGTAAGACGTACAACGGGAGTTGTTCTGGAAAAATTAGTAGTATATATATTTTTTCTAAGACCTAGGGAGATAAAATGTGGGGAAGTAAATATTCACCAACCCATCTATCTTGGCTTCCTTAGCCCACTACAGCCAAATCAGGAAAAGAGATATATAAATTTAAAGCCATTATATAGGTTATTCAGGCCAAGAATACCTAATTCTCAGAGAGAAGAAGGGTTGTAGGACTTAAATTATCCACAGTGACTGCCTAAGCTGATAAATGTACCAGATAATTTCTAAACTCTCCACTTCACTTTGTGTAGCTACAACTGTGTTTAGAGGGTCCCACACGTGGCTTTAAATTGACCCATTTGTAATATACTGCAGATTGTACTTTCATTTATTACTGGGTGTTGCTCTACACTGAATCATAACTTCAGCCTTTGGACAACAATCTGAACATTTTTCACCAGTGGCCTCTACTTTATAGAAAGTACTATGTAGTTATTACCTACCAATAGAAAAAACAATTTCAGTAATTTCAATGAATTAACCACATAACAGCTCGTAATATTATTTTAACACACCAAAGTTAAAATGAGTTTGCATTATTTTTAACTAGCTATGAAAATCTATCCAAAGATTTTAAATGAAATGATATCTCCCTCAACTGCACGGAAGTTATTATAAGCCTTATATCAGAGAGCACTCATTACAGTTCCTTCTAATTCAACC
Organism: Leptonychotes weddellii; assembly: GCF_054177405.1. Lineage (NCBI taxonomy): Eukaryota > Metazoa > Chordata > Mammalia > Carnivora > Phocidae > Leptonychotes > Leptonychotes weddellii. The sequence continues at coordinate 59,025,992 of NC_138380.1, forward strand.
TTTTTTTTTTTAGCAGTTATAAATTAGCTATCATTTCCAAAAGTTGGCCTCAGTTCAAGAATAAACTTTCTGAAGTAATCAACCTGTTTTCAATATCCATGCATCATAATCTTCAAAACTCTTACCTTTTTTTTAAAACTTTAAAAACTTTAAACTTTAAAAGGCTTTTGTGTATAAAATGAATGCTTAAGAAACAATCATTGCATTGTTTTCTGTTTCCATATTGGATTTTCATAAATATCTGATTAAAATTTTTTCTGTGATCATAAAATTCTACAATCATGTGGATAAATAATAACCTTTCTTAGAATCATTTTGATAATGCAACAGTATTTCTGAAATAGAACCTCATGCACTTGAAGATTTGCTTTTGTTCACTGCTTAGTTCTTTTACTTCTTCCCCAAAACAGCACAAAGCTATTAGAATGGCTTACTAGATTTATCTTAAATTTTGCCAAGAATTAGAATGCATGTGGCCTTGACCAATCTCATTAGCCTAATGATAGTGAGATATATGAGGCTTTTGTCATCCCACCCCATATGGGGTCTGGCTTCAAGGGAAAATGCAGCCATCATAAAATAACCTCAGCAGATAACAACTGCACCACAGTCTGTCTAACCAACGCATCCAATCTCTGCTAAATTTATACATTCTCATTCCAAACTTAGGTTCTTTGTTTACCCAGAAATAAAATTTGTTTCATTTCTTTCTTTCTTTTTTTTTTTAATACATCAATCTTTATGTATATCACTCAGGAACATACTTGAGTCTTCCTGAAGATAATGTATACATCGTTTCTAGCACATGAATGGAATCCCTGCTTTCACAACCCATCCTTCTCTTTCTTTACACATATGCAAAAAGGCCTCATTTAAATCAGGGGAAATGAAAGTTCTAGTTTAACTAGTAAATTTTTTTCAATCAGTATTACCAGAAATGACATTCTTGCCACTGGTTTTCCTCTTAAAAAAAAAAAAAAAAGTTTGTTTGTTTCAGGGTTTGGGTTCTTTTTCTTTTCTTCTCTTCTCTTCTCTCTCTTTCCTGTTTTATTTATAACTCTTCTGACCTGGAATTAGCAAAGAACTATGCATACATGCCCCAATGTTCCCTACATCGTTGAATCACTAAGAACCAAGCACTTGTGTAGAATTTTACTGAAATTTTGTCTGAAGATAGATGACATTAACTCTGTAACACATTAGTGATGTTTTTATTTGCACCTTTTCATCTCACTTCTCTGTGAAAACCTTTTGAGGAAATATTCTCAAGTTGCCACATACTCTCCCTTTATATTTCCCTTACTTTGATTCAGGGGTAAAAAATCATATCCATTATAATGAATAGTAATAATAACTTCTGAACACTGCAATAATTCTGGTTGTCATGATCTTCTCTCATTTTCACTTTGGCAATTATTCTTATATATATCCAAGATAACCTATCCAGTCTAGACATCACTTCCTCTTATCCTTCTCTTTTTATAAAAATACTTTATACCTACGCCATGCCTTTCATCTAAAGATCTCAAAGTGGTTCTTTTTCTCTAATATGCCTTTATATTCTCTAGAGAACCAAAGAGGCTATTATTATTATTATTATTATTATTATAGCTCTAGCTTTCTTTTCTGGGTGAATTCTGGTCTGGTTGCTAAGAAGCATGGATTTGAATACATTCTCTAGAAGCTTCTATCCTTCCACTTTTAAAATGGTTATTCTTTTTAATCCATTGAAGTGCATTTGACTATCATTTTTAAAAATCTTTTTTTTAAAGTCAAAATGCAACTCTCTGGAAACCAATGAATCTCATTGCCACGGTATGGTAGGTACTCCTGCTTCGAGATCTATAATCATTTCTTCAGTGTCAGTAATAAAATGCTTCAGTAACCTCTCCTAGCCCCTTGGCAATCTGCCTACTAGTGTCAGGCCCTTTTCCCCTGTAATCCTGCTACTCAAAGAGCCAGGAATGATGGTGCTGCTGCCATGGCGATTTGGAGCACTGGAGGCCTGGAAGTCTTTTCTGTGTTTTATAGAAGATATTAGCTGAAGAATTGTATATTGCATAATTAAGAAGCTTATTTCATTGCCAACTTCCCCTGAGACCATTTTCCCCTCCCATATCGACCTGCCTATCAACATATGGCCTTTATTTCTAGATTAACAAGTGGTTTCTAGTCCTGCTTCATTTCATCCAATGAACATTCTGTTGTTACCTTACCCAAGATCATGCATGAGTGCCCAGCTACCCAAATAATAGTTGTTGGGACACTAAGTGTACATGAACATTTGCATGAATCTGCAATTTTATTCTTCCTTCCAGGCAGGCCAATTCATCTAAACATGTATTAATCATTTGCTATGTACAAAGCACTGGGCAAGGTACTGGAAAACGATGATTAAGAAAATCCTACTCGTGTTCTCAAGGAGGTCATTGTCTAATGGAGATAACATACATAAACAGAAACATAAACAAGATGGGAGGTGTACGGTGAGAAGTGTTACAGGATATTAAGAGGATGTGCAGAGAGACCCATAGTCCAGTTGAGGAAGGCAGTGAGTAGGTGAGGAAAACTATACTGGGGAAAAGAAAGTCTGAGCAGAGATGTACAAGATGAATAGAAATTAAGTAGGCAGAGTGTGGGGAAAGCATCCCAAGAATAAGGGAAGTATGAATAATGGCTTGGGGATGATAAACACCACATTGCACCTGGAGAATTACTAGTTTGCTGTTATTAAAACCAAAAATCTGAAAGGAGTATGCCAGTAGGAAGAATGGAAGACATAATTGTGAACCAGATCTTGAAGAGTCATATGCAGCACTTTGAACTTGCAAAATGGATAATTAAAGAGCATTTTAGTTTTGTATGAACTGAAGCCTCAAACCTGAGTGTAATAATTAGTTTGCCACAAAGTACTGGCAAAGTGTGTTCATGAAGGCTTCTTTATCAGCCATTGTAAAGAGTCATTTAGAAGAAAAAGATAACAAACCAAGCGCTTGCTCAGGGGTCCACCAGGCCAGTGAAAAAGTTCTGGGGACTAAGCTGGGTGGGGCAAGTAACTCTCAGCAGAAAGAAGGACCCGAAGTAGGGCAAGTATTAGAAGTTGCCAAAAAGAAAGTAAACCTGAAGTGTCATATTTATGGTCCATGAAATTCAACAAAATTGTAGATTACAACAGAGACAAAGCCCCAAACACGTGTGACCCATTATGCACATCCTACCATGCTGCATCACACCCAGTATGATGTGGATACTAGTACTTCCCTTCCCACAAATTTCTCCCTCTTTTCAGGATTGACTTTCCTCATCAGGTAAATGTACTCTTTGCTTGTCAGTCAAGTCTGGTATGCTAAAAAGAGAAAGAGGTTCCTTAGCAAAAGGTAAAGGAAAAAATGGATCTCCCCCAAACATGAGAAATAACAGAGAGTAATCCCTAGGGGCACCTGGGTGGCTCAGTCATAGGGTGTCTGCCTTCAGCTTAGGTCATGATCCCAGAGTCCTGGGATCGAGCCCCGCATCAGGCTCCCTGCTCAGCGGGAAGCCTGCTTCTCCCTCTCCCACTCCCCCTGCTTGTGTTCCTGCTCTCGCTATCTCTCTCTCTCTGTCAAGTAAATAAATAAAATCTTAAAAAAAGAGAGAGAGAGTAAGATGTTTCTAATTCTACATATAGTCTCAATGATCAACACAATTGTGATACACAGGATTCTCGAAATGACTCTGTAATATGGAACTTAGAACAGGCCTGTCTAAATACTATTTTTTTCCTCACTAGAAAGGCCAAAAGAATGTATGATGGAAGAAATATTGAACAACAACACTCAATCCAATCACTTTTTTAGGGGAATAAAAACTGAAACCCAGGGAAATCTTTTATGAGTTAAGAGTCATGACTTGAATCCAGATTTTGTTTGTTTTATCTCCAGGCTGCACCAAGGAGCCTTCTTCAACTCAGTTTCTCCTCCTCCTGATGCTGACCTGTGCTTCCCCAATGGACTGTCACACGTCCTTATATAAACCTCTAGCCTGAGTTACAAATGACCTCTTAACCAACTTTTTTTTTTTTTTACTTTCCAATTTTCTTGACTGCTCTGTATCTTTTTATTTTGATGACCCTCACTCCTTTGAAAAACTCTATTCACTCATCTGTTCAAAAAGATTTAGGGAAGGCCTCCCTTGATTGTCATGTCCTTTCTTGATTTCTCCACCTGCCACTAAGCGATTTCCTTCCGACTTGGCCTGCTTGGTCTGCTTTGCAGGCTCCACTTTTTTCTTCCACCACCTGAACATAGGCATTTCTCAAGGCTGTCGCAGTTTTCCTTCTTTATTCAAGACTTTCATCCAATTCCACAATTTCAGCCATCAGCCTCTGTGGCTGAATGGCAAAGTGGCATCTCTAGCCCAGATTTCCTCTGGGCCAGGACCTGGGCCACCTTCCTCCAGCAAGTGTTCAGCAGGAAAGCTCAGATCCACTTGAAACTAACCCCTTCTGAATCTGCATATGTATTCTCACCCCAACCTACTTCCTCTGAAAACTTTCCTGTCTCAGTACAAAATGTGATGATATCCCTTCAGCAACGCCTTATTGCCAAGACTCATGCTTAAGAGAGTCCTCTGATGCTCTGGGTTAAACAAATCACCCAGTGTTACCAATTATCCGCACACATCTGCTCCTTCTTTTCTACTCCTACTGCTTCTGCTTTAGGCTCCAAAGCCTGACCTATTTCTCCCTCTTCCCTCTGGCTCAATTATTATTATAAAAGTCTTCACCATACAGAAAATTAAAAGAATAACACAGTGGGTACACAGTTTGTACCCACAAACTAGATTTAATAATTTTTATCATTATATTTTCTTTTTCTGTATCTGAATCTAGATGTAGGTATAGGGATAGAGATAGAAATGAATGTGGGTATGGGTTTAGGTATAAATATAGACATAAATACAGACTTAGATAAGATGTAGACACAGATACAAATACAGATATACATATATACATACACACATATATGCACACACACACACACATACACATATATTGTGCCAAGCAATTTGAAAGGAGCAGATAATGAGACTTCTCAGCACACATCACACATCTCTTAAGAATAAAAAATTTCTCTTATAGTACCACAATATATTATCACAACTAGAAATTAACAATAATACACTAATATTACCTAAAATTCAGTCCACATTCAAATAGCCTCACTCAGTGGCTCAGTTGGTTAAGCGTCCGACTCTTGATTTTGGCTCAGGTCATGATCTTAGGGTTGTGAGATCAAGCCCCACAACGTGCTCCACGCTTTCAGTCTGCTTGAGACTGTCTCTCTCCCTTTCCCTCTGTCCCTCCCCCTGCTCAGGCTTTCTCTCTCGCTCTCTTTTAAATAAATAAATAAATAAATAAAATCTTTTTTAAACAATAGCCTCATTGATTCCCCCTCAATGGCTCTCATAGCTATTGTTTATTTTGTTAAACTATGATTCAATCAGAGTTCATAAGCTAAAGTTGTATTTGATTATCCTATTTCTTTGATTTTTACTTCCCTCCTTCCTGTTTATTTTTCATAAAAATTTACTTTGTCTCAGAAAATGTCAGATGACCTAAATTTATCTGATTGTTTCCTTGAAATACCATATATCTTTCACCTCTTTCCCCTATAACTTGTAGAGGCTTGGCCTGTTCCAATCACTTTCTTTTTTTCTTAATTATGTTCCAATCACTTTCTAATTAGTCCCCTTTATGTCACCTAATTTTCTCAATATTTTATATACCAAATGAATATTTCTCTCTACTCTCCTTATGCTTTCATTCCTTTGCTAAAATCTTCCCTGTTCCCACCCTTCTACACCAACCCCTCCCAACCACTATTCCTCTTGCATCATAAAATCCAGACCCTTTCAGTTTTCCTTATAAAACCTCAAGCTGGTCCTGACCCAATTCTGTGGTTTCAACCCTATCTCCTCCCCTTTTTAAGTCTTGGTTTCAGACAAACTACCTCCTGGAGTACACAGTGTATTTCCCTATCTCTACTTTTACTCTTTCTGATTTCAGGACATTGTCACCTCTTCAAGTCCTACTTTCAAAAGCCTAGTTCAAATATTTCCTTCATGATGCTTCTTCTCCAGACCACTCCAGTGCCTACAATTATTTTCTTCTTCTGAACTCATAGTCCTTCATATGCATGTGCTAGCATTCATTTGGCAATTAATGTCCTGACCCACAACAGTTGTTTAATGTTTTCTCATAGATTACTCATCACCCATACTATTTAACCTTTTATGTACTGTCATATAACTTTCCACCTTGTCCCTCAACCATATTTTAAATTCCATTAGTGTAGGGTCCATACAAAGGCCTTTTTAAGTTGATGTATAAATTTGCGTAATAATAGGTACTCAATAAATATTTGTTATCTGACTTACTGATAGATCCTAGAAAAAAAATAACAAGACAAATGAGAAATCCAAATTTATAGTTTGGAAAAGGCTTAACCTCTGTCAAATCATAACTAATATTCAATAATTACTCTGACTTTTCATATCAGCTAGTAATAAATCCAAATGCCAAATTTCAGAGATATACCCTTCAGCTATTGTTGGCCTAAAGTAGTGGGAAAGAACTGGACTTTTTTTTTTTTTTTTAAGATTTTATTTATTTATTTGACAGAGAGAGACATAGTGAGAGCAGGAACACAAGCAGGGGGAGTGGGAGAGGGAGAAGCAGGCTTCCCGCGGAGCAGGGAGCCCGATGTGGGACTCGATCCCAGGACTCTGGGATCATGACCTGAGCCGAAGGCAGACGCTTAACGACTGAGCCACCCAGGCGCCCAAGAACTGGACTTTAAAGAGCCTGAATTCAAGTCGCAGCTCTGCCCACACTAACTACATGCCATTTGTAGGCAAGGTATTTAAATAGTTTTGATCTCAGTCTTATTGGCTATACAATGGGAATAATGACACCTTCCCAACTTGTTGGGGGAAAAAATGAAGCAATAATGACACAAGTACATACACTCAATCCCTAGATATTGTGATGTTCTCAATAATTATTAGTTGAATCTAATTTCTGAGATTTCATTCTCTTGCTTGAAAGTGTAGAAGAAACAACAATGAAGCTCATGTTAAAAGAGGCTCTTCAAATGCTTGAAATCAAGTCATTCTAAGAATTTGTAGGTAGTAACTCTGAATATTAAACTTTCCAAAAATATGAATACTCACTGAACCATGCAGAACACTATTATCAACTTGCTTGTGCAACATGACTGCTCTGCTCATCTTAGAGAAGAGAGGGAAGTTCCCAACCAGAGAAATTGCATGAACTTCAGAGGCAGACTGACCTGGGTTGGTTCTGTCTTAACTACCTACAGGCTTGATAAACACATACAACTTTGCCGAAGATGTAGACAACAATAATATCTACTTCAAAAGTACTATTATTAAGTGAGATGATCCCTGTGAAATGTTTAACCTAATGCTATGTGTACATAAGTGCTCAAAAAAGGGTTGTTGTGATGTTATTTCTCCAAACAAATCCAAAGCAAAGCACTTCATTCCAAAGTTGTTCTCAAAAGTAATACTAGATGGAAATTTCCAAGCTATTTTTTCCCACACCCTACTCCTCTGCCACAGCCTGTCCTGTTGAGTCACTACCTTCCTCACTTGACATTCTCTCCTCTCTATGAGTCCTTGCTTGTGCTGTGCTTCAGCTCCTGGAGAGACTTCTTCCTCTTCATCTGCCCAAATCCTAAAGATTTGACTCCATCCCTGCCTTTTTTCATGGCCACTGCCATTTTTCAATCTTTGATGACCTTGTCCTCCTTTACTTACCCAGAGACATTCACATCATATTTAGTTATATGGGTTGACTTGTACTTGCTTTTCTCTACACAATAATGTGTCTTTTCTACCAAGTTAATTATAAAATGTTTGATGGCAAGATGATGCCTTATTCTTAGCCTAGTTCAGTGTCAAAACAATAATTATTTGTTGAATTAATATAGGTAACTGATCATGTCAAAAGCACCTTCTGGAAACTCAAAGATTATGTAAAACTTTATATACTGATAGTTTTTATTCATAAGTTATGAATCACCCTTTCAAAGGTAGAAGAAAAACATACTTAAGCTGAAAGAAATTGGATCAAATTGGAGCATTCATTTCTAAATCTCTCCTATCTCCACAGGCCTTTAAAGTGACAAATCAGAAATTTGATTCATTTGTGAAAAAGTGCCATTGATTTTTTTTTTTTTTTGCTTGACCAGAAATATATTAGGATTCTTTAGGCTTTAAATGACAACAACCTAATCCAATTATTTTAAGGAAAGGGGAGAATTTATTGGTTTATATAACTCTAAGGAATAGAATTAGTTTTGACTTTTTTATGCATCAAATTATATCAGCAGGCTTCAGTTTATCCCTCAGCTCTCCTCAGTTCCAGTATTAGCTTCAGGAGAAGTCAAGATGGTGGTAGCAGCTCCAGTCTGCATGCTTCCTGGTTCAGTTCTAGAAGGGTAGCGATATTATCTTTCCCAAAAGTCACAGAGAATGTCTCATGAGACTTGGCTAGCTCTGATGGAATCCAAGACCACTCTGGAGCCAATCACCATGACAAAAAGAGACAGTACACAGACCTGCTAAGTCCCACACCTCCAACCTGGGTCAGAGGTATTTGTTAGTTGGCTTCCAGGAACCACACAGACATGGGGAGGGGTGGTTTCTAAGAGGAAAATGGATACGGGTATCAGAGGGTAGGTGAATGCATACTGTGGAGACATTTCCAGAACTCACAGGCTGTACATACCTAGCAATCTTCTAATAAACTCATTCCATGACTTAAGCAAGTCTATCTTCATTACATGCTAGGATTGTGCTTCCAAGCTTTTTTGAAATCATGATATACAGAAAATAATAGCAGTCCTATGTTACACTGAGGGAAGAAGGCAGCCTACAGCTAGGGGTCAATGGCTGTCCCAGCCACCCTGAGTATTGAGAGAGTCAGTGTCTCAATACAGCACAGCACCATGTGGCTGGGGAAGCTCCATCCAGGAGGCAGATAATATTGTGCAAAGGCCACCTAATCAAGGGAAGTTTCAAGTCCTGGCTTTTAGATAGGATCACCACTTAGCTTGCTGTAAGTAGTTGAGACAAGTCTCAATTTCTCTGTACCTTTGTGTCCTCATTGGTAAAATAGGGATAAATAATACCTACCCAGCTTACCACACAGAACCACTGAAAAAAAATTGCATAAAATAATGCATGTCAGTGTACTTTACAAACTACAGAGTATTACACAAATGTGAAGCATTATTTCTATTTTCTGGGACTCAGTTTCCCATTTGAAAAATAAGCTGGGAGATAGGAGACCTCTATGATACTTTCTTACACTGGATTTATACTATTATCTGATTCTGCTTCATAGCTAAATGAATCCACAGGGGTCGGTGGGATTGCTCAACGTAGATACAACCAACACCACAGACACATGTTGGTAGAACAGGCTTCGCCAGGATATACATACTATAAAGCTTAAATTATTGATCCATTACATTAAAGGACATCTGAAAGAGCACTGAGCATCATTTGCCTAAACAAACATAAACAACATAAAACCAGGATTAGCCAAAACCATAGTGAAGGGTTCACAATGGACATATAATTATAAACTTCATCCTTAAACATGAACAAAGGTTAAAAAGAAAACAGAAGCAAATTACAGAAATTTAGTGAGGGGAACAGAAGATCTGGAAGGCAATGTGAATAAGGAGACAAGACACAGCATGGTGACTAGACAAGAGAGCCTGATTTCTTCCAAAATGAAATTATGCTCCTGCAAAGTGCATGCTGCCTCAGAACTATGCCATGAACACCTGGCGAATGTAGAGAGGTTCACCAGGGCACACACAATCCTAAAACCAAGTTCAATGAGTTCTCAATGTCCTTTGCAAAGGCAGAGCTTAACCAATTGGTGCCACGGGAATTCATCGATCCCACCTCTCTTGTTCATACTAAACTTTTCCTGCTTAAAAACAGTAAGATATAAAATGAAAAGATTCAAATTTTACAACTTCCTCTTTGTAAAATTCCTACAGTGAAATACGCAGTGGGAGACAAGAAGGAACTGGGATCCAGATAACTTCAACAGAGGCACTTGTAATTAGACATTACTGGAATTCTGGATAGTATGTTTGGCATAAAATCAAACAAATAAAATAGAAAAAATACATAGAATACAATGAGTTCTTCTTATGCAGATTCAACATATAAAGATGTTGGATTGTATATTTTACATAATCTCAGGAGGCCCTCAAAATGAAAAAAAATGATACATTGATTATGCTTTTGGGAACAATAATATCTTAGCAAAATCCTGACCCCACCATATCCAGCTCCTTTCTCAGTTTTCCAGTGAAATGTAAGCCTCACAAATATCTCAGTGCCTCAAACTTTTTTCCATAATAAAAAACAGCTAATTTGGCCTCTTCCTGTCAATACAAGGACATAAAGAGTATAAAAGAAAAATGTATATGAAAGAGCTTTGGGCTCTTTATAGAAAGTTAATAAAATATTTAATTAGCTTTACATAGCCAGTCATTAGCTGGACATCCAAGTTCTGTTAGGAGCATGTTAATGTTCTCAATGGATGGATTCAATGGCTACTTTGATTTCCTCTGCTTTGAGAATCAGTGCCACATAGACCAGCTGTGTGAATAGTCAGTAATTCAATGACATCAGTTAGTTGAGTGAAATATCAAACCAAATGTTGTCAATCAAACCTCATATCACTACCATAAAATCCCCAAATGCCCACATCCCAATCATAAAGTACAAGCATGACTAACCAGTCTACCTTTTCAGTTTGTGTTGTTACTACCAAATAAAAGACAAGATACAGGATGTACAGAAATCAATGATTCAATATGGGCAGAAGAACCTAGTAGTAGTATAATTCCTCAGTGAATAACACTCATCCATTTAGTTAAGCAAGCCCCAAATCTAAATTACCAATAACACCTCACTTCCTTAATCCCCATATTTATTCCGAGCTAAGGACTATGAGATTTACCGTAAGTAAAACGGGAAGTCATGATGAGAGCGATTTGAGAAGAGGTTTAATGTGATCTGACCTCCATTTTCTTGGGATCACTCTGAGTGAAGAATATAGACTATAAGAGGCAATGGCAGAAATAGGGAGACTAGTTAGAAGCCTAGTGCTTCCACCTATTTACCCCCTATACTTTCTTTATATTCCTGTTTCATTTCCTTGGGAAAGTTTTCCAATCTTCTATATGCTCTTATAACCCATATTATCTGTCATTTATATAGCCTTGTCATCCTCGCAATTTTATATTTATTTGTGTGGTTATCTGATTAATATTTGTCTCCACTGGTCAATGAATTCCTTCAAAAGTATTCATTCAGGGCACCTGGGTGGCTCAGTCAGTTAAGCGGCTGCCTTCGGCTCAGGTCATGATCCCAGGGTCCTGGGATCGAGTCCCACATCGGGCTCCCTGCTCAGTGGGGAGCCTGCTTCTCTCTCTGACTGTTGCTCCCCCTGCTTGTGGGGAGCTTGTGCGTGTGCTCTGTCAAATAAATAAATAAATAAATAAATAAATAAAGTATTCATTCAGGTTTTTCCTTCTCCAATATGTAGTACAGTACAGAACACAGTTGGTGTGTAATGAATACTAGGGAAGGGAAAGGAGAAAAGGGGGAAAAAAGCAAAGAAGGAAGGAAAAAAGAGGGAAGGAAGGAAGTGACAGGGAAGAGGGGTGTGAGGGGGAAGGAGAGGAATATTTTGAGTTACTTCAACAACAACAACAACAAAAGTAACTTTACCAATTCTGGTATAGTTACTCCAAAATGATGCAATAATCTGGGGCAAACAGGATGATTTTTTGCAAAGGCTACAGGAAAGGTTATTCTCTACCATCTGGGGGAAGTATGGATCATAAAGCAATACCAGTAAAAGCTAACATTTACTGAGACATTCCTAGGTCCCAGTACTTTATCTTGTTGAAATTCTCAACAGCCTTAAGGGGTTTGTAATCACATCTTTCAGATGAGTAAATGTACTAAGAGCAGTTAGTTACGCAGTCGATAAGCTGCAGAGCTGAGGGTTCAAACCCTCCTGTTCAGCTGCCATGCACACTGCCTCCTGCAGGGAGAGTCAATAGCAATTTTATTAAAGATTTACTTCCTGCAATCCCATTCCTGAAAATCCATTGTGTCAAACAAATAGCAGGGTTCAAATGTAGATGAATTTCTGCTGCACATCTAGTGTGTACACTTCCCCCAACAGAAACAATTCCAATCACTGTCACACAGTTTCATTTGAAATTTTAATGAGGCACAACAAGCAAAAAGGAGGAAGGGAAGAGAATGGAAAATCAGAGCTACCTAATAGTAGAATCTAAGAAACTGTATTTGCTGCAGTATTAAAGCACAAAACAGAATCTTTCATTTCTAGCAACACTTAAAAGAACTTGGTTTGTTTCACATATTAACAGGAAATATAATTTAATATCACTTTGAGGCATAGGATAATTCTTATTTCAGGTGTTCCATAAGAACAATAACTGCCACAGAAATGAATCTCTCCTTTTGATAAATTTCAGAGAGAAATAGGAGAAAAGCCAATTTAAGACTGTACTTTGGGATTCTTTCATCACAGCTACCTAATGAAACATGGGGTTTCTAAAATATTTATGAAAACTTTCATCATTTAAATATTTTCAGTGAATTTCATTTTTCCCAAAGAGAAACTTCCCTTTTTCCCTAAAAAAAAAAAAAAATGTTTATGTATATATATGGGTAGAGAAAAATATCAAGATACCTGTATGTATAGGCATGTATCTACCTGTATCTGTATCTAAATATGTATCTATAGCTGTTCCTCTCATAAGCATATGGCAGGAACGTAAACTGGTTCAACCTTTTGCCAGGCAATTAAGGAGCACACATCAAGTTCTTATAATGTTCATATTTTCGATCCAAGGTCTAGGCATTATCTTATGACAATATGGAAAGATTTAACTACCACAATAGTTATCCTGGTATGGTTTATAGTAACAACAACAACAACAACAAAGAGGTAATCTATCTAATAAAAAGCGATCAGTCAATAAATTACAGCACATCTGGATACCGGAATACTATGCGGCCATTATAAATGATGCTACAGAAGCACATTTGTTGATTTGGAACTATGTTTAACAGTATATTATTCAGAGAAAACAAATGAGTTTAAAAATAGTAAGTATAAGTATAGCATATTTCCACTTTCATAAAAACATAAATATATAGACAGAAATAAGACTGAGAGAACAATTACCGAAATACTATTAGTTGTATATGGAAACTGAGATTATGGAATAAATACATATGTATAAATAAATATATATGTATATGTAAGTGTGTGTGTGCTTATAATTTATGTATGTGGTGTGCATGTGTATATATATATATATATATACATCTATATGTGCATATATGATTTTCATAGTTTTCCAATGAAAAAAATTGGCCAAGGTATATTTTTCTTTCTAGAAAGAAAACTACCAATGTTAATTTTTTTTTAAGATTTTATTTATTTATTTGAGAGAGAGAGAGCACAAGCACAAGCAGGGAGAGAGGCAGAGTGAGAGAGAAAGGGAGAGGCAGACTCTCTGCTGAGCCCGGAGCCTGACGTGGGGCTCGATCTCAGGACTCTGAGATCATGATCTGAGCCGAAGGCAGACACTTAACTGACTGAGCCACCCAGGCGCCCCCCAATGTTAATTTTTAAATCAAATCATTATAGTCAGTTACCTTAAAAAAAAAAAAACTATGAGAATTAAAATGTACACAGACAAAGTCAAGCTCTTAGGATTTTTTTTTTTTAAAGATTTCATTTATTTATTTGTCAGAGAGAGACACAGCAAGAGGGAACACAAGCAAGGGGAGTGGGAGAGGGAGGAGCAGGTTCCCCGCAGAGCAGGGAGCCCGATGTGGGGCTTGATCCCAGGACCCTGAGATCATGACCTGAGCCGAAGGCAGACGCTTAACGATTGAGCCACCCAGGCGCCCCAAGAGCTTAAGATATTTAGTGAAGATACAATTAATAAAATAAAATTTACCCAACAGTGTCTCCTAATTATATATTGAACCATATATAAATAATCATTGCTTATTCCTTTCTACAGAGATATCCTACATTAACCACTCATTTTACCTAACTGCCTTTTTCCCTAGGTCTTTTAAAAATGTTTCAGAAGCTACATCAAGTGTCTTTCTATAATAAAAATACCCACTGTGTTCCCACTCAGCTTGTTAAGAAATCAAAGAAAGAAATTGAGTCAGTTTGGCATGATTTGTTTTTGATGAGCCCACGTTGCCTCCTAATTATCACATTATTTTCCTCCAGATGTTTGCAAATTGAGTGAGCACAGAGATTCTCTTTGTTGAAATGCACCATGAAAGCCCTGGACAATAGACTCTGCCTGAAGTTACTGTCTTTGAGTTACTAGGTTTTCTAGTTTTTTAAAATGGAGCTTATCTGGCTGAAAAAAAAATGTGCACATACTTTAAAATACGACTATTTAAGTATTAAAATTGGCTATGTGAAAGTAACAGAGCTAATGATGAAAAAAACCCTCTGAATCCTATACACTAAGAAAGTCCTAGGATCAACTGCTCTTAACCATTCAAACAAACAGAGAGTAGTAGTGGCATGAAAACTAGAACATATGGCTCTAAAAATGCAGATGCAAATGTATATGGCTGTGTGTAAAAACACACACATATATCTGTAATTTGGCAACACACTGATCATCTTGATTATGGTTTACTCAGTTTGTGCAGTTTTGCTGCAGCATATTGAGACCTAACTTTCATGCAAGGTAAACAAGGAAATAAAGCTGCATTTTTTCAATACTTTTATCTAATATCAGCAACAGCAGTGAGTGGACAAAACCCTTGCCAAGACTGTTGACCTCTGTGTCTCTTTATCTACAAAGCAAGGTTAATGATAGCAGGCAGGGAAAAGGGTTTGATGAATGAATGAGACATACTGTGAAGACAGAATGCTAACAAAATAAGTAGTGATCTCATATCAAAAAATCGGACCATGAACATGGAATATTTTAAATATTCACTTTGAACTATAACAGAAGTGGAAGCAAGAGGCACTGTAAGGTTCAGAACAGATTAGGTTCTTATAGCCTAAGAGATATAAATGCCCATTAATTCATTCTCGGCAAAACTGGCCATCAATACTTTTATAGATCTAATGTGATAGCCCTGAAATGCTTATAAAATTACAAGGGAAGTCAAGTTCCTCTTTAGTGCTCCTACTAACCCTTACTCAATCTCCTCTCCTCACAAATATTTTTGAGAGAATGAGAGAGCAGCACAGGTTTATTAAACAAACAAACAAAAACCTATATTGTAGCCAAATTGCCTGAGCTGATTGATTATATCATTATAAATATTCATAAGGGAAAAAAGAGAAGGAAGAAATAAAGGGAGGAAAGAAAAGGAAAGGGAAGAGAAGGGGAAGGAAGGGAAGGGAAAAGAAAATAGAGAAGAGAAACTCAAACAATGAAGGTACCTGTAAAATAAACTTCACATACTCATTTACCTTTGAAACACCCTGTCTCCCAGGGAATCAAGTCTCAATATTCTTTATTAAAGAAAACTTCAAAAAATTTGCAACCTTGAAATGTTTGTAAGTACATCTGGCTTATTCTGAAATCATATTTCCTTCCAGAGTTACATATGTTCTGGGAACATCCTGACACTACAAATTAACTGCCTGAAGTTTTACTGGTGAGACCATTTTGAAAAACTCACCGTGTTGCTGTAGACTTATTAGTACTAGTGACAAACAACAAAGCCCCGCTGAGAAGCAGATGCTGGGTAGATGGTTAGCTGTATCTACTCGCTAACCAAGGGTCCCATTATCACTTCACCATGAACTTGATTCAAATTCAGCAAAATTTTAAATTCCAACATACCAACAGATCACTTGGAATTATTAAAAACATATTTGTTAAAAGATTCACTGCACAGAACACAGTCTTAATTTTTCTTTCCCCCTTTTTCTTCACAAATTCCCACTAAGCATTTAGGATTCTCACATGGTCTCATGGCGACTCAAAACCCTGCACTGCGATTCCTTCTCCTGATTGCTACTAATAGAGATCCACATTCCAAACCACTCTGTTCACTTTCTCTGTTAAGATTCTTGTTTTATGCTCATTTCCTCACAGGCTTGATCTCTGGCAGGCAATGTGTGTAGAATGATTGTTCCTTCCATGTAATATATTTATGTTCTAAGATACTTTCTGAAAATGCAATGATTTAAAGAAATATTTAAAGGAATATGAGGGTAATATGAGTCCTGGGGCTAGCCAGTAGAGAAAGATTTTGCGTAAGAGGACTTCACAGAACCCATTAAGTCGTATCATGTAGACAGCTGCCTGCCCTTCAATAAAAAAGGTCATAAGCTATAGTGCCTTGTACTCCTTCTAACATGCTAAGTACGATGTAATCATGGGAATGAAGATTTGGAAATAGACAGTAATGGAATAAAAACCAATGGGGAGAATGTTGATAGGTATATAAAATGTCATTGAAATATAAATTCCTAGGTAATTCCACCTTCTTGTTGTGCTACAGGAAAGTGCTTGGATTATATATATGGCTATGTATGCCAAGCTGTGCTTGGTTCACAGAAAGGCACTCAGTTCTTTTTGGAAAGTTCAAAGAGAAATATTTGCCACTTCCTTTAACTGGAATTGTCTTTCTGAATGCTGATAACCAAATGTGAAATTGCAGCCAAAACTGTCTCAAAAAGACTGTAAAGTGCATTTATTTCTGTTAGCAATTTTCCACTTAAAATGTTATGAATTCTTCAATGCTATCACTCTAGCAAACAAATCAAAATTAAAGTTCAAAACTCTAACCATGTCTATCTAACAGCAGTGACTCTAAATCAAACAAGTAAATTTTAATAATGCAATACCTTCTTCACCAAAGGATTTGGAAGTCTCAATGGCAAAAATAATCCTCATTTATCTTAATTACAGAAATGTTTCTCCTTTACCTAGCATAAAGTAAAAGACAAAGATAGCTCTCCCTTAGAATCACAAAATCAGAAAACTGCAATCTCTGTTATAATGAAATTAATAGAAAAAATAACTCTGAGAGCTTGGCAAATATGTGTATTTATATAAATATATATAATATATATATAAATAAACTAAAATTGTATCATGTTAGATCAATCCTTTCCTCACATAAAATCATGACCACTAAAACCCAGGTGCACAATGGAGGATTACACAGGTGATAAGGATTTTTCTTCATAATATTCATTCAAATATAATTGTCCAAAAACAGTCATCAATAATAACATACTCTATACCGAGACATCTTTGTCCTTAAGCCCTTCTGAGAGTATCTCAAAGTACTCCACAGTCACGATCCCAATCTCATTCTCTCTCACAAGATCTGTTTGCGTAACACCAGTTTCTTATTATTTGAGTCAATTCTATGAATTAGCTAAGGATTGTGTTTCTCTTTCTTTTCCCTTCTATTGTCAATCTTTTAGACAATTTCCTGATTGTTATATTCTCCAACTACAAAGGATAGAGAAGAACTATAAAGCTTTTATTTATAATGCCTGCTCTATTTTTGGAGTAAAAGGTTGAAGAAGCATCAAAAATAATGTTTTAGTTTTTTTAGTTGCTTACCTATATTGAGTTTCTAAGCTTTTCCTGGGTTAGCTAGCATAGCTGGTAGACATTAAGTGTAATAAAAAAGATTAGAAAGCCTGACATATATCTTTGGACCTAAATTATGGTTAAATACACACACACACACACACACACATATATTCCTGGCTCTCTTTTAATACTATACCTACTTACAGAAGTTATTTTTATTTTTTAAGATTTTATTTATTTATCTGACAGAGAGAGACACAGCAAGAGAGGGAACACAAGCAGGAGGAGTGGGAGAGGGAGAAGCAGGCTTCCCGCGGAGCAGGGAGCCCGATGTGGGGCTCGATCCCAGGACCCTGGGATCATGACCTGAGCCGAAGGCAGACGCTTAACGACTGAGCCACCCAGGTGCCCCTAGAAGTTATTTTTAAATATGATCCCAAACTCCCAAATGTAGTTGTCCATCATAAAATATGGCACACTGGGTTTATATATATAAATTATTAAAATGAAATTTATTAAATATAGTAATTTAATATTAAATTATTAATTATTATTATTATTATTAAAATTTGTATTTAGGACTTCAACATATCTTTTGGGAAACAAAATCCAACCCATAACAATATCCCATAAAGATACAGCCAACTATAAAAACTGTAACAAAACAAAGATGTCTAGCAAAATATTCCCAAAGTGGAGTGTCAAAACCACTGCAACTGGGTACATGGAATATTCTAAGTATTCCCAGGAGGATTTAATTATGAGTTTGGAAAAAGAAGAACCAAGGTTTTTTCCAGAGCTAAACGACTTCTTGTCCTCTTAGGCAGTTCTCCTAAGAATAAGTTACAGAAGTCTGTTGCATTAATAACCAAGGGCAAAATGTAGTCTGTAGTAATTATACTGATAACATGATCAACTAATGAAGTTCATTAGTCTAGTTGATGGAAACAGGGATTTATTGACTTTTTTATTTGCCACTAGTAAATGAGTACTGTATAGCGAGACACCATCCAGGCAAAATATAAAACAAATGCATTCTTTCAGCAATTCATTGGTCTTAATTAAATTGTCCTTTTAACTCATTTAAGCTAGAATTATCCAGAGCATGTAAAATTTAAATACCTATTTAAGCAATAATACATATAAGTACTGTATTAATTATGGATAGGCCAATTATTGTTACAAAATTTAAAACAATCCAAAGTGATTTCACACTGCTCAGGTTCAAATGTCTTTGAATTAATTTTATTAATATTTACTATATCCTTAAACATCTTCATCCCAAAACAAACCAGAATCAAAGCTCCAAGTAAACCTGCTCAAAAAAGTATGGCGTCAGATTATCGAATTTACTAAGAATAGATTATATCCGAAAGCTCCAGAAAATAACCAATCATTAAACTTTATGTTCTACTTCTCAAGATAGAAAAATATTTGGGAAAAAGAAAATAAAGATCTCTTTCAATATTCCAAGAAAATACATATCATCATCTAATCACAGCTTCCTACCAACTTTATGCCCCTTTAGTTTCTTCACATATTGTCATCCGTATCACTTCTTGATTTACACATATTCACTGATCAAACAGGATATACGCTTAGTTTTGAACTAAGGACCTTGTGTAAATATTTCAAATTTACAATATAACAGAGCCAACCCATTTAACAAGCTTTTGAAAGGCAGAGTGTGGGAGGGCAGCAGTTCTATACCTTTGCCCATTACAAAAAGAAGGTCAAAAACCATGCCTTAGCTTCTAATGCCTGGCAAGGATTATATGCTGTGCTTGTTCCAGACTGTTTTCTTGATCCCCATTATATTGTTAGCTCAGCAGAGGAAAGAGACAGTTTTAAAAATGTCACAGTGGGAAGTGTTTTAATATTGAGTGGTAAATCCCCAGAGGCAAATGCAAACTATATCCACATTGTTAACACTGCCTTTGAAGCAGGCACAAGACTGTTAAAATAAGTGACTTGGGTTTCTTTGCTTTGGTTGAAGTTGTTTGTGGTCTGGGGTTTCTTGAGGATAGGGAAAAGGAAAAGTGTTTTCCAAAAAATATAATTATTTTTGTGTTCTTAGATATTTTATATTGTACCCAAACTATAAAGAAACCTTCCCTTCCATCTTCTATCCATATTTTTAAGATTAACAAAGTAAAATATACATAGAACAAATAGTGATGTTAAATGGAGCACTGAACACCTCAAAAGGTAAACTTGTCTGTTGAGCCATGTTTAATAGCATCATTCTAGAGCATTGCTACCCCACGACCCACAGGCAATCAACAAGGACTATTTTTATATATTAAACACAGGAAAAATTATGAATATTCAAATATGATCTAATTAATTTTCCAGAATGACAGAATCTGTCTTTCAAGGAAAAAAATATGGCCTCATTTTATTCACTGAATTGAAGAGAATAACAAAGATATAACTACAGTTTCTGGAGATTAAAATCAAGACTGGGTGTTTTTACAAGGCCAGAAATAAAAATATTAAGATCGTCTGAAACTTCTACACATCCCCTTCTGATGCCTATTAATGCTCTTCCTTCCTAATCTCATTTGATTTTTATTGTCCCCACTCTAAAAGATTTAACTTATCTATTTTCAAAAGTGCTTAGGTTTTCTATATCCATTGCAACTCCTTTGTAGGCAAAATTGGTATTTTGATCTCTGACGTTGAACATCTGCAAACTAAATTTATATCCATGATAATGACACACAATCATAAAGGATGTGAAATAATCTGTCTGTGTTACAACAGATGTCAATTTTTGTTGCTTGTTATTACTAAAAGGGGAAATGGAGCTCCTCTCTGTGACAAGTAATGTTGCTTCTAATTCCCAGCAATAAATGCACCTAGAATATGTGCAGAAGTGGCACTCAGCCTGAATATCCATCACCGGTTTGATTGTTTGAAATGCATCTGGTCCCTTTGAGGATATATACTGTGATTACCCAGTTCAAGCCTTTTCACACTATTGTATGTGTCATCAAATGACAGTAATGAAAATAACTGCAACCATTATTATAGGTTTGAGGACTTTGCCATCTGTTGAGTATTAGCCTTTGCCATTCCCCAACTGGCATTCCAGTGAGCCAAAATTACAAAGAAGCTAACCCACAACACTGTGTTTTTATATCACCTTTCATCTCCCACACACCAAAGAGAAGGCATTCCTTAAACAGTCCTACCAGAATCTCGTAATTAAGAATGAATCTGAATGAACTCACTTGATGTTATTTCAAATCTTAAAGTACAAGTATAAAGCCTTAGAAATAAATTTGGCATATGCTATGTAATTCCGAGAATTAGCAGTGATATGTAATGTGACATTTAAGGATCAATCTAAAATGGTAAAAAATGACAAGCATGTTTTTATTTCCTTGTAATACAAATTATTTCAAAGTACCCTATATCTCTTATATGAAATGAGTAAGTAGGATTAGGCTTATTTTAGGCTACAGACTTCCAATTCATCAGAATGTCAGCATTTTAACTAGCCACAAATCTGTATGGAATTTGTGTTCACAAATCCAAAGATGGATATTTGATTATGCTCTTGTCAACAGTAGTCTACTACCATAACAGAGCCTGACTATAACACCTTGTTTTAGAAAGGGATTCAGTATAAATTCCAATCACAAATAGGGCATATATATTATGTGATAAAATATGAGATTCCAAAATGCAAAGGAAAAATTATAAACAATGAAGCTCAAACTTTGACTGAAAATTCTATTTTCCAATATTGTTAATTTAAAAGTCCCTTTTGCATCAGTCAATTTTAAATAAAAATCTGTGAGAGAAAAGCAGTCTGCTTTGAAATCATACAGTAAGAAAGCAGAAACGGTGCAATTAAAGAGAAAATGCAGATGAAAATTTAGTGTTTTCTCTAATTACAACACCTTATACTCCATTTGTACCCCAGAGAGTCCACCTCAGGTTGTGTACACTGTAAGCGCTCAAAAGCTAGTTGTAGAAGATAACTGGAAGTCAAAGGACAGGCAACACTCGGAATGGCTACAGAGAATGTTGGGACAAGAGGCACTGAAAAAATACAGTGTTTTATAACAACAACTGAATTTAAATCCCTTATTATATGAAATTCAAAAATTTTTTTTGAAATTCAACATTTGTTAAGTAGCACATAATCCTGACCAAGAAAATGGTCCTCACATTGAAGCCAGCTGCCAGCTCAGTCTTTAGAAGAAGGGCTAGAACTACCCACAGTTTTTTTCATTTTTTCCTACATGCACTGTTACTAATGCAGTGAAGCTAACATTCTGTCATCATTGCATCTGTACCATGAAGGAACAACAATTTGGGACATTCGTTTTAAAGAATGTAAAAAAAAAAAAATAGATTTCAATATAAACTTATATATTTTTTTAGGCAGAATTGAAGACTAACTGTTCCCAATTAGTTTGCCAGAAAGTAAATGAGGAAAGAATGATAAATAAGGGAAAAATATAACCAGGTGTAATTTTTTTAATTAAAAGAAAAACTTAACAAATAAAGGAAGAGGGACTGAGGAGACTGCATAGTGTGATAGCAAATAAACCATGCCATTTCCTATTAGTATCTTAGAAAGAGTGAGAAAAGTATGTATCTTTCAATGTCACTTAGAGAGCAACCAAAAAAAGTAAAACCATTTTCTATCCAAAAGTAGACTTGGAGGGTGCCTGGGTGGCTCAGTCGTTAAGTGTCTGCCTTTGGCTCAGGTCATGGTCCCAGGGTCCTGGGGTGGAGCCCCGCACCGGGCTTCCTGCTCAGCGGGAAGCCTGCTTCTCCCTCTGCCACTCCCCCTGCTTGTGTCAAGTATCCAGAGCTGTACCTATTCAAATGACAGAGACCAGAGGATGGATCAAAAAGGTTTAGGGGAGATGTCAGATGTCAGAAAACCATGAGGGATCTTAAAAGCCAGGCCAAAAAACCTGAGTCTGTTCCATTGGCAAGGCAAGGCAAGTAAAGATTTTTGAGTTGAGCGGTAATGTGATCAGGCCTCTGGCTCCGAAAGAAAATTTTGGAAAGCGTCTGTGGACCATTTACAAAGCTATTTTAAATACAGAGAGAAATCACTAAAAGAACATACACCAAAATATTCATAAAAAAAAGAAGAAGAAGAAGGTAGCGGGAGGGGAAGAATGAAGCGGGGGAAATCGGAGGGGTAGACGAACCATTAGAGACGATGGACTCTGAAAAACAAACTGAGGGTTCTAGAGGGGAGGGGGGTGGGAGGATGGGTTAGCCTGGTGGTGGGTATTGAGGAGGGCACGTTCTGCATGGAGCACTGGGTGTTATGCACAAACAATGAATCATGGAACACTTCATCTAAAACTAATGATGTAATGTATGGGGATTAACATAAGAATAAAAAAAAGAATAAAAAAATACAAAAAAAATAAAAAAATAAAAATAATAATAAGAAAAAAAATATTCACAAAAGTGATACTTTTGAATGACAACAGGTAATTACTTCTTTGTTTATTGATATTTTCTAAGTGTTTTACAATAAACGTGAGTTATGTTTGTATTTTTAAAACAAGTTGTATACTTTTTTGATATAAATGACCATCAATATAAGTATACTATTTATTATTACATAAATATAAGAGGTTGGAAGCAGGAAAAAAATCTAAAACCATGTAAGTATTTAACTTTCAGTATTGATTAAGCCAAATGCAGTCATTGGTCTTTGGTCAGGACTTTTACTGAAATTGATTTAAAGCCAAGTATTTCTAGCAGCCAGCAAATGATGGCACTTTCCCGAATATCCTGCGGTCTGGTCCTAGAATAGCACTGTGACTCCTTGAGTTACAGGAAGAAGAACCAGTTGGATCACAAATCTGGGAAGTAAGAATATTTCTCATCACTAAGCAGGAAGGCACAGATAAGCACAAGGGTACAATGACTTTCTGTGTTTTAGGGAATCAAGTCCTTACATGATATATATTCCAGGGTGACTAGATATCCTTTCAAGAGCTCAGTTCCCATCTTTAATAAAAGACTATCTAAATATAACATTGATGAGGACAAGGATCAGCATCACTTATCACTCCTGGTACAATATTACTTGGGCTCCACGTGAGGAGAAAAGGAAAAAGTGAGGGGACTTCTGGGCAACAGTGGCCTGAAGAATAGGTACAGCACACGGATAGGATGTTGGTAACTTCAGGGATCACTAGATATACCACTTCGGTGACATTGTTTTAGTTCTTTTCCCTTAAGTGATTTTAGGAAAAAAAAAAAATTATTTTTCGCTTCCTCTTAGACTAGTTCCCCTATGACCTAACACTAGAGTAGATTAAAATACATATACTAAAAAAGAAGTTTGATTATATTTTAAAAGATTTTTTTATTTATTTAAGTAATCTCTACACCCAACGTGGGGCTTGAACTCATGACCTGGACTTCAAGAGTTGCACGCCCTTCCGAATAAGCCAGCCAGGTGCCCCAAAGTTTGATTACTTTTTAAAGTGATATTAAAAAAAAAAACACTCAAAGAGAAGGAATGATGGCAACATTACATAAGCTTCAAGAAGGAAAACTTTGTGATCACCTTATGTGTATATACACATTTTCCTTTATCAAATGGAATATTTGCATTTGCATTTGCATGGAGCTTCCTGAAGAGAACAAAGCAGTTCATCTGCATTATGCAACAAAATATTTAAATTTTCTTCTCAAATCAAAGGTTAAACATAAATTGTTAGCAGAGTAGAGAGAAGGTTCAATGAAAGTAAGTGACCTAAAGTTCAGGACTTAGGACTGGTTGGTCACACCACATAATCCACATATCTGCTTTGAACATCTGTGTCTGATCTGCCCGCAGCCCACTGTGGACAGACAGAGCCTCAAAGTTGCTGCAGGTCCAGACAGCAGAGTCTGCAAGCCAGTCTCGGTCAGAACAATGGCCCTCCCACCTGTCAAGTGAACGGCACAGGAATGCAATCTGAAGCACTGTAACCAAGCCTAAACAGATCAGAAGGGAGAGCCAACACCGTAAGAAGCCAAGTGGGTCAAGCACCAAGTGAGCTGAAGCATAACAAGAAACTGAGCCTTACAAAATTCCCCAAGCTGGCTTCCAGGTTTCCAAATTAGCTTTTTACATGGTTCCTCTCAATCCCTGACATGGATTTACCAGGATCCATTAAAAGAGTCAACACAGGAAAAAAATCGGCACAGGCCCCAGATCAAGCATGTATCTAGTTTCTTACAATTGGTCTTTTTTCAGTAATTACCTACTGAATAAGTGAATGAATGACTCCCAACTTTTCATTTGAAGACTGAGATCATATAAATATATATTTTCTTAGTGAGGGATTTGTGGAGGTTGGAAAACACCCTCTACCATCTTCTACCTCTACCACCTTCTCCTCTTAGGACTACTAATATTCCCCTCAGATACTTCTTGCTCCCCCACTCCTTTGTTCTTTCATTTCTTAAGCTCTTTTTTCAAAATTAACCTAGTATCTGCTTAATTATCATAACATGACCAAAAGATACATAATCATAAAGCTGAAAATTCTATTTACTAATAAACTAACACCAATGATCCCTCCCCCTCCAAAAACAAATCCCTATCACAAGAAGGTAACATTGGCACAAGTGGATATGAATAAGGTTGGTTAAATAGCATTCTGTAATTGTGCTACTTACCTGCTCCACTCATGCTAGCCTGCAGTACTAGTTGAGTAAACTATGTCTTGATCGCTAACTCTAGTAGAGCTGGAAGTGACTAAACCTAGTGTTTGACAGGCAGATGGGACAGGAAGGCATTAAAGTCAGAAAAACAAATTGGCACAAATGTATGCTTTCTGTGAGAGCACAGAAAGACATGAAATGGCAGACACAGGTACCTACCAGATCATGGTGGGTCTCATACACTAAGACAGGAATCTCAGTCTTTATTTGGGGGCGATGGGATACTATTGTATTTATCAAGCAGAGGAGACAGAATGAAACTTGTTACAAAGCTTCGTGCGGCAGCACAGTGGAAAATGAGGTAAAAAAGTGAATGAGACTACAAGATGGGTACACGAATAGGAAAGAGAAGGACTCTGAAGACCAGGACAGAAGCAGTGGCAGAGAATAGTTAAGAAGATGAAATCATAAACCATAATGACATTTGTGACTGCTGTGGCATTCTCTCAGCCTAAATGCCCAATGCTGCTTATAAAAGTCCTTCTCACTCTCAAGGTTTGGCTCAAATGTTTCTTCTTCCATGAAGTCATCTCTTCAAAAACTGTTCCTTCATCTGTTCCCCCACAGTCTCTTGTTTGTCGTCTCATAACATTTCGTTCTCTCTGCCTTGTATTACAGTTAGCTGTTTACATGTGTAATATCTCCATTATACCACAAACTCCTTGAAAGAGGGTCCTTGGCTGATTCATCCAGTTATCCCCATTCACCCAAGAACATCTAGTAGAGTACCTTGCGTATAATAGTTTGGATGAATAAATACGTAAATTGAAATGCCTCAAAAAATACTTTGCTGGTTTTGTATTGTTAGAGAGAAAACCAAATTCCAGAGCCAAAAGGAGGCATAAAATAATGAGGAGCAATCAGGCTAATTTCAGAAGACTCAAAGTAGGCTACAGAGAAAAAAGAAGTAACTGGAACACAAGATGTTTCTAGGTAAGCACTGATACTTGTTCCTTTATCGAAATATTTCTCTGCGTATCTCTCTGCAAATCATGACAATAGTAACAGAGATCCAAGGGCATTTTATTTGTAAACTGCAAACAGATAAATACTGGCATTATACAAAGATAACTCCATGACTCATGGCAAAAAAAAAAAAAAAAGTTTTCACATCTCGCCTGCCTCCATTCCAACAGTAAAACGGAAAAAAAAGAAAACTCACCCTAATGGTTCCCTAGTTAGGAATAAACACAAGCCCTTAGGGTCCAGAAGAGTTTAGTTATTAAGGAGGGGAGAAAAGTGGCAAAGATAACAGCTTCTCTTTAATTACGACTCTACCACCAAGGAAAGGAATTATGTCTATTTTCCCCAATACTAACCAAAGAGAAGATTGGCTACTGAGTTATTCATTAACAAATTATCAGGCATTTTGGATCTCATAATTGAGAAGGGATGAAACACAAAAGGAGAGCCATCTAGCACTACTGGCTTCCTAAGAATTCCTCAGTATTAAACCACTCCTCCTAAATCCCTTTGAGGATTGCTGCTTAGATGCTGAGAAAAAATAATTGAACAATTTCATGGTGACATTAAACAGCAGCTCATAATTGACCTCAATATGAATAGCAATAAAGATGGAGAGAATGACATATGCTCTACACCATGAGTGTGGGCAGCATTCAAATCCTAATGCCCTTAACTCCGTCAAGGAAGGAACACAGGAGAAAATTGCTTAATAATCACCCAAAGGCTATTTGCATTCTAGAGCAGAGTTGGAGGTTTTCACATCACCTCTGCTAATTGACTACACTGAAATGACAGGACCACTGTCTGCAGCAAAAGAACTCTCAGATTTGCATTGATCCAGGAATAGACCAATTTGGTAATGCCACTTGTTTCTTAAAAGGGCATTTCATTGGCCAAATCAAAGTGAAGTGTTGTGCAGTTTTCTATATAATCAGCATTAACAGCTAAAGAACAACCGGCCTTCCGAGTAGGAAGGCATGTTGCCAAGTAGAAAGGTTGTAGCTGCTCTTCACCCCTTCCTGACCATCCTCCTTTTATATCTCACATTTGACTGTATGAGCAGAGCTGCAGGTATTTACTCACCTCTTCAGACAAATCTGAAGTCTGGATGAGTAAAAAGAGAGAGGCTGTTTGGTTTTTAACATTCAGTCCCTGAGTGTCTATCCCCACAAAATAGATCATTCAGAGTCAATATTTAGAATATCTGTATATTCAAATGTGTATTAAAGGAAATTCTAGACAAAGAAGAAATACAAAATCTTACCAGGTGACTCATCCAGTAACTACAAACTTGATTCAAACTTACTATCTTCCCCCAAGCCTGCTCTTGCTCTTGCATTCTCTAACACAGATGCTCCACCATCCACCTACTTGCCCATCCCAGAGCTGGTATTGCCCTTGGTTAGATTCCCACCCGGGCCTCCCACCTATCCCATCTGACCACCACAAATCTCTTCACATAAGCAATCAATTTAATTAACAAATCTGACCTTTTAATGACTGAAGCCCCTCATTCTGGCTGAAAAGAACCACCTCTTCTGGTTGTTACCAATCTCTTTATTCTCATCTCTGGAACGCTCTGCTCCCCCTCCCCACTTAACATTTATCATTACTGAACTACATGTTGTTACACAAGATCACATTGCATTGCCTGCATTTTAATATACTCTTCCCTCCACCATGAATGGCCATTCCCACTCTGCCCACTTGGAAAGCTTCCCTTTATCCTCAATACTTTCCTGAATGTCACTGGCCCTGTAAGCTCCTTTCATAAGACCATCACATAAAGAATATTAACAGTCCCCTTTTCGTAGCGGTCCTGCCCCTTTTTGTGCATTTTTGCATCTTTGATGGCATTTACCCTACCATATTAAAATCACGTTTCCTCTTCTCCTCTACTAGATGGTGAGCTCTTCAAGTCCTTCTCCTGAAGTAAAACAGTAATAGGAACATGGGCTCTGGAGCTCCCTGATTTCAAATCCTGGTACCACTTCTTACTGTGTGACCTTGGGCAAATTACCTAAACTCTCTATGACTTAGCATCCTCAATCATAAAATGAGGATTATGATAATATATACTTTAGAGAGCTATTGTGAGGATTAGAAAATCTGATTTCTGTAAAGAATAGTAAATGTTTAATGAATGTTATTTTTCAGATTGAGAAGTCAGTGGCATTCATATTTAATCTCCAGTGGATGCATGTCAAAGACCCAGACATGATGGTTGGCCTGGATTGTGGAACCTGACTTAAGAAAAGAAATAATGGCAAAGTTCATTCTAATAGAAACACTCTGGCAGTGGTTAATGCAAGATTTTGTAGGCCGTTTTAGCAGGAAATGTTCTTCTAAGAGACCCAAAACCTAAATGTCCTCATTAACTCTTTCCAGTAATGATATTCTGTATCTTTTCAAACTTTGATTCTCGAACATATTCAACCTTTTTAGGGTTTTATTTTTGTACCAGCACTGTCATTCTTGTCCTGGACAGAACTTCCCCCACATAATCCAGAATGAGCTAATGAGCTTTCTTACTTACTAACCAGGAAATAACTTCTCAATCTCAGCTTCGCTGTTCACCTTGGAAAGAACACAATTTCACTAGTCCTTAACCTTACCTAATTTTTATATCATTACAAGAAAGGGATAAATACAAGACCCCCTGAAAAAATACATAATGTATAAGTGAACACATGTAGTGTTTGTCTTTTCTGTGAACACTTTAAATGTACTGAACTTCAAACTTACATACTAAGATTTTAAAAGAGTTTTGAATGTTAATATAATGTTAATGTATAAATTTATTCATTTGAGTAATTTAAAAAACATTGAATCTGCTATTTATCTGTCCTCATAATAATTTTTTAAGAATAGACAACACATTGTAAAACTGAACTACAAATGGGTACATGACCCATTAAAGTAACGGTGAAGGATGGTCTTTGTTCAATGTTCTTTCCATTAGGACATAAAGGTTTAAAATTCAAAAGAAAAACACCCTCAAAAAAACACACACAAAACAAGAAACTAAGCTCAGCTTAAATACACTCAGAACACTGTGGAATCTATAGGAGTTACACCTTCACAATTGTGGGAAGGTACACCATTAGAAACTGAATTTTATCAAACACCTTCCAAACAAATGCCTAGCAGATTCAGTCAATATCACATACCAAATTACCAATTTGCATTTATAGTTCTTAATGAATCTCCACAATATAGAGTTAAGTATGAAATCCCTATGTGATATATATATAAAATTTTAGACAATTTCACCAAATTATTTCCAAGTGGTTGTCATTTTTCAGCTTTTCAACTGTGGTAAATACGAGTTTAACATTCACTTTTTTCTTAGGTCAAAAGTAAATTATTTGTAAATCCAATCACATTTTAAATGTTCTAAAATTCGGTTCATGCCTTCTTTAAATCTGTATTTGTTGTCTTTATTTCATATTTTCTTATATTGGAGTTGCTTAAAATGTACATATAAGCCTAAATTCTTAGAATCAAATGCTTATTTATTTATTTATTATTTATTTGTTACCCTGGTTTATACCACAGAAAACTAACTGTAACTTTTAAAACTACAGATAAAAGTGTGTTTCCAAAGAAGACTGTGATGATGGTGTGATTAAAAAAAAAAAATTTTTTTTGAGGCCAAATTCACCAAAGTGACCTTCAGTTTCTACTTATTGGTATGGAAGTTGTAACTTCATTTTTGTCCAACTAGGTAGTTTTTAGTCAGGTTCAAGAATTCTTTGAGTCTCACCTAGGCTGGTTCATCTTTTGGCTTTTTTGTTTCCTGCCTTGCTAATCAATGAAAATACATCCTCTTGCAAATGCAAGAAGTTTATTCCCAATGAAAACCTAATGAAAAAGCTGTGCCTCCACAAGGCAATAATTTGTTTAAATTTCAAAGTGCCAGCTGGAAGCAGCACTGATTCTTTGGGGACACCAGGGTTCTACTAAGTACACTCTTCCTTCACTAAACCACAGGAAAGTTACGTCGACTTCCAAAGAAATCCAACTTGCTACCAACTCTCCCTTGAGAAGACCCCACAGAGGCCAACAAACTTCATTTCTCTTCCCCTTGGGCCTCACTATCATTTTGCAGCAATCAGCTGCTGAGGTGAGAGCCTACTTACTTGACTGATTGATTTATTTTCACAGCCTTGCCCCTCATATAAGCAAAGAGGAACATATTTTTAAGCCTGAATGGCTGCTTTACAGGCACATAGACTATGCATGCTGCTGCTGAGGAACACTGTAGTTAAGAAAATATGCTCTCTGTTTCCAGACTTCTAAACAGTGTAAAGTCAACTCCCTTCTCCAGCTGTTCAAGACACTTATAGTCTCCAGCTGTTACCATTTTCAACAATGACATACTTCTGCATGTCTGAAATATAGGAAACTTTAAAACAGCCCTTTCATGTTCCTATCTAGAACAAACATCAAAACATGTCCTCTTCCTACAAATACTACAAAGTGAGAGATGTACTGCAAAACTACTGTAGCTTTGCACCTCATTTTCTCTATATCCTCCCATGCTTACATTTACCCTCAAGCCGAAGTGGGGTGGAGAGGGGTGGTCCAGGAAAAGATGTGCCTCTAAAGGCAGATGATCACTAGGATTCTTGA
>NC_138380.1:59057101-59082395 GCF_054177405.1 Leptonychotes weddellii
AAGACTGTTGAATCACAGATCTGTACCTCAGAAACAAATAAGGCAATATATGTTAAGGAAAAAAAAAAAAGAAGAGAGCAGAAGGGGAAGAATGAAGGGGGGGAAATCGGAGGGGAAGATGAACCATGAGAGACGATGGACTCTAAAAAACAAACTGAGGGTTCTAGAGAGGAGGGGGGTGGGAGGATGGGTTAGCCTGGTGATGGGTATTAAAGAGGGCACATTCTGCATGGAGCACTGGGTGTTATGCACAAACAATGAATCATGGAACACTACATCTAAAACTAATGATGTAATGTATGGTGATTAACATAACAATAAAAAATTAAAAAAAAAAACAAATCCCCTAATCAAAGGTCTTCAAATTTTGTTGCTATCATACCCTCCAGAAGAATTTCAAAACACTATATCCACTCACACATTTTTAAGTTGACATCTTAAAATTTTATTATAAGCTGATATGTTTGTAAAAGATATGTGGTCTGGTACGTGATAGTGTATATCTGCTTTAAATATACTTTTTTGCCCAAACCTTGATAGGTATATTTTAAGTTGTCCAATTTATAAAAAATGTTTGCCACAACCAGTACCATAAATAACAAAGCCAGCTCTCATTGTTAAAAGAATCAGCCATTTTCTAGCTGATTAATGATGTATGTTAATACATCCCTGTGACAACTTTGTCACATATGATTTTTAAATTTTAAGGTAATAGGGAGGGAGATGAAAAGAGACAGACAGCAAGACACTGTCTATCCAGGTACTATTTAATGATCATGGATCTTTTCAAGCATTTTCCATTAACCTACTCATTTTTTTAGGTTTTAAAAGAGCTAACATTTACCTTTAATTGACTCCACAATTTCAAAATAAAAAACTAAAGAATCTCCAATGGTTTAGAGAACTAGAGGGCAATTAATTCCATAAAGGAATAGAAATCAACTTTTTTGTATTTTACGAGATTTGCATGTGAAAACGGTACATGACACTAATTCTACAAATGTGACATGAGAGTTACACTTAGAATTTTGATCATATTTCTAATCAGTCTTCAGGGCCACATTTGGGAGATGAAACTATATAGGCAATAGAAACCTGATTGTTATGTATTTCCCCAAACCCTACAGTTCCAAGTCACTTTCAGAGAGACTGTTTGAAGGAAAGATAAGCCTTCAGACTTTTGAATGCCTCCTGCAAGTTCATCATTGTTGTGGAGGAAAATAACACAAATAGAAGAAAGTCAGTCCCTTCCTCTGAGCAACATGCAATCTGGTTGGGGACTAGGATTTATACACCAGAAACAATTAGGAAATCATTCCATGAACCCAACAGAAATGTTAATGTTATGAAGCATTTGAGTTAAAGACATGGACCTTGGAATCTACCAGTTGGGGTTTCAATTCTGGCTATAAATTACTTTTCACTGACCTCAGCTTCCTTGTCAATTAAATGGGGACAATGAGGAGGGCAGGGATAGGCAAGCTACAGCCAATGGGCCAAATCCTGTCCAACACCTGTTTTTGTATGACCTGTGAGCTTAGAATGGCTTTCACATTTTTAAAAGATTAAATCAGGGGCGCCTGGGTGGCTCAGATGGTTAGGCGTCTGCCTTCGGCTCAGGTCATGATCCCAGCGTCCTGGGATCGAGCCCCGCATCGGGCTCCCTGCTCAGTGGGGAGCCTGCTTCTCCCTCTCCCTCTGCCTCTCTCCCTCCTCATGCTCTCTCTCTCTCTGTATCCCTGTGTCTCAAATGAATAAATAAAATCTTTAAAAAAAAAGATTAAATCAGTTTTTAAAGAACATTTCATGATATTAGAAATTATATAAAATTGAAATTTCAGTGTCCAGAAATACAGTTTTACCAGAACAAAGCTACATCCATTTATTTACATACTATATATAGCTGCTTTTGTATTAAAACAGCAAAGGTGAATATGATTTCACTCATATGTGTTATTTAAGAAACAAAACAGATGAACACAGGGAAAAGAGAAGGAAAAATAAAATAAGATAAAAACAGAGAGGGAGACTTTTAACTTAGGGAACAAACTGAGGGTTGCTGAAGGGGAGGTGGATGGGGGGGATGGGGTAACTGGGTGATGGGCATTAAGGAGGACATGTGATGTAACGAGCACTGGGTATTACAGGCAACTGATGGATCACTAAATTCTACCCCTGAAACTAATAATGCATTATATGTTAACTAACTTGAATTTAAATAAGATCTTAAAAAAAAAACAAAAACAAAATAGCAAAGGTGAATAGTGGCAACAGAGGTCATGTGGCCTGCAAAGCCTAAAATATTACTGTCTGGGTCTTTACAGAAAAATTTGCAGAGAAGAACCCTATTGCAGAGAATTAGAAGAAATAATATAAGTAAAATGGTTAACACAGAACCTGGCATATAATCATTCAATAAATGGTAAATATTATGACTGTTTTGTAAGATACTATAATTTTCAAACAACTATACAACTTCAGAGGTAAACAAAGCTACAAAAGGCATGACATACCCATTAAGTAATTGGTCATTCAGTTTCCTAAAAAAATTGAAATAAAGCATGGTCTAACCTATAACCATGCAATTCATACAGAGCCTGACACACATGCAGGATGGACAACTGACCACCAGAAAGTAACTGTTGCTGTAGTATCTATTCCATGACATTTGAGTGGACCATGATTCAATTTTTCAACCTCTTTCCAACCTCAGGACTCTCACCCATGATGTCCATCTGCTAATGACATTCTTCCCTCTGCCAGAGCTCTCTCCTTCCCCACCCATCAAATCTTCCCTTAGCATCTCCTGTTTCCTTCATAGCACATTTATAATTATAGACTTACGTGGCAACTTGTTTATGATCATGTCTTCCCATTAGATTCTAAACTCTAAGAGAAGAGTGATACAATCTGTCTCTTTCACCAGGATATGCCCAGCTCCTAGAAGATTGACAAGTACTACATGAACCAATGCTTGTAACTCTGGAGGTTGCTCTTAAAGGACAACTTGTCCGCAAACATAATGAAGTGCAATGAAGAGACTGTCAAAAAAGAAAATAGCCATTTCACCCTTCCTTCCAACCCAGAATTCAAAAAATACAGTGTTAATTAAGTTGTTAGTGAATTTTCAAAATCATTAACAATGAAAATATTTTGATTGCCTACTATAACACTATTCTAGGCATCAAGGGAAAATTAACTTGCATAAGCTAAAGTGCTGGCCCTCCAGCAAACAGTAAATAGGTGCAAAATTCTAATACAAGGCAGACTTTGAAAATAATAATGGAAACAAAGTGTTATAAGATTAAGAGGAGAGAAGAACGTCAATTTTGGCTGAAGCGTTATGGAAATTCTTCTTGGAGGAGATGAGATAAAATCTGGATTTTAAAGCGTGGTAGAACTTCAAAAGGCAACTAGGAACAGAGCATTTCCAGCCCAGCTTGAGAAAAGACACATTCAGGAAAGTACAGAATGTATTCAGTACCATCTTAGACAACTAAGGAAAAGTGGTGGTTAATATTACAGTTTCTAGAATCAAACAGTTTGAGTACAAATCCTAAATCCACCACTTATTACCTCTGTGTACTGAGTAAATTATTCTCTCTCTCCAAGCCTTGGTTTTCTCATCAGCAAAATGGGAATAATAATGTTATCCACCTCAAACCATTCTTGTGAAGGTCAAATAAGATAAAACACATGAAAATAAAACACAATGTTTATCCCATGGTAGCAGCTCAATAAATGTTAGCTTTCAGTGTTCTTACTTTCTTTCCTTAGTACCCATAGGTGTAAGAAATAGTATGCTGCTTTTTTCTTTTTGCTTTCCTCATGCTATTCTGAACTAAGCTATTCCCTAGTAGCAAATTAAACATTTCTGAAACTGTATGAGCACTTTAAAGCTCTTGGGGTGCCATTGTGTACACAGAAGCAATACCTAATTGAATAGTAGCCTAATAGCCTCAGAAAGCTGCTGCAATTTAAAAAAAAATGTTAAGTTAAAAATAGGAACAGTTCAGGAAGTGGGAGAATGAGCTTCTATGAATTGTCGTGACTTTCTTCCTTAACACCCTTTTAAAAAGAGCAAAATCTGGCAAAAAATAAATAAATATACAAATCCAAACTGCTGACCAATTCAGCAAAATTGGAGCCAATTACTGTGAAAAGAGGTTTATATACCTAGGAAAAATCATTGATAAGGGCAAGGAAGACCTAAGTTAAAATAAATATGCCAAATCAATGAATTAATGGTTCCAAATGGTAAAATATGGATTCCATTTTTTAACATCTTCTTGTTATCATGGACAGATTAGATTTTTGGTTTTTGTTTTTTGTTTTTTTTTCCAAGAAAATATATCACTTTAGTCTCTAATTCTTAAATTAGTACATTCTTGGAATAGGGTAGGAACCGTCTACATATAAAAAGAGCTTTAGAAAAGTATCTACAGGACATAGGTGAAGGATCTGATTTTACCACGAAATCCCTGAAATAGGAATATTTCCTTGGAGAAGAAAGGCAACATCTAAAAACAGCTTTGTTAATCAACTCTCTTGTATGGCTTAGGTACAGCCTTGACTGGAAGCAGAGAGACTTGCTCTAGGGTTTGGCTAACCATGATTTATACAAGTCTTTGCCTGATGGCCTGCAGAGAGGCATAGACTTTTCTGGAAGGAAGAAGTGGGGAACTCTGGATGCAGTTACATATCTAAATCCATCCCAGCATTTATCTCTCTAGTGATGCTGGATACCATGTCTCAGTTGCCCCAGAATGTCATTTTAGTGTTGGGACCCAAGCAGATTCACCAACATGGTCAATCTCCAATAACTCTCAAAGGAAAAATGAAGCCATGATGTTGCGTCAAGCCTTCAGGTTGTCTACCTCTCAGGCTCACTGCCAAGAGCCTTTCAGTGCTATCCAATAGAACTTTCTGCCATGATGGAAATGTTCTGTGCCTGCACGGACCAATAAAATAGCCTCTAACCCCATGTGGCTATTCTGCATGTGAAATGTGACTAGCGAAACAGGAACTGAATTTTTATTTTACTTAATTTTAATACTACTTTCTCCCTCTGGATAGTAACACTTTAGGAACCGATACTGTACCAACAAAAAAAAATTATAATTTCTGGAAGCTCTGTTCGTAAACCTTATACCCTATGGCTTAATAGAAGTAGTCAGGCCTGACAAACAAAGATAGTTCAGCTCCACCTCTAATTCTCTGATTCCCAGATCCTATTTTAGGCATCTTATACTTTAAGATTAGTCTCCCTTTTTGATTATTCATCTCTAGTCTGCTTTCCACAGCCCAGAGCAGAGGAAAAACATTTTAGAAGTTAAATTTTCTTTTTCTAAAGGTCAGTTATCCAGGTGTGAAAGCGGGGAAACTTTATTCCACCAGAAACTTGTTTTTTAATCTTTTTTTTCTGCACTGATAACAACACACTGTTTTATTCTTAAATTACAAACTTGAACAGTTGAGCTGTTTTTCCCATGAATTTTTGTATAATGCTAATACGTAAAGGGATAAAAAGAAAGTTGATAACCTACATCTAAATAAAGTGTACCTTAATCAAATGTTATTTCTTTTTTTTTTTTAAAGATTTTATTTATTTGTTTGAGAGAGAGAGAATGAGAGAGAGAGAGCACATGAGAGGGGGGAGGGTCAGAGGGAGAAGCAGACTCCCCGTCGAGCAGGGAGCCCGATGCGGGACTCGATCCCGGAACTCCGGGATCATGACCTGAGCCGAAGGCAGTCGCTCAACCGACTGAGCCACCCAGGCGCCCTCAAATGTTATTTCTATAATTGTAAACAATGAAATGCTTGAACGCTCTGAACTTTTATAATTTACAATAGCATTTTAACTGCACTTCCCCTCTTTCTCTATACTTTAAGCTACCTGTAGTTTTAGAAATATATTTGACCCCAATTAGGGGAGAGTGATTGTTGAGCTCCTCCACTGGAACATGCCAGATATACAGAAATGGACTCCCCGTGCCATGCTTGTGCCAGGTGACTCCACTCTGTATTGACTGGGCACCTCACCCAAGCCAAACCCATTAGACTTTTCCCAAGATCTTTCCATTTAGAGTTAAGGGAAAAGAGTCAGTCCTTCTCTGGAGGGATGTGAGATACCAGGCCTGGTTGCCTTGGGCAACCATGTTCCCAGCCATGTGGATGTATGGTCTACGATGCAAGGGGAGGTCCGTATGTGGGGATCCCCCTGTCCCAGGGCCCAACTTTCCCTATCCTTCTTGTTTTTCATTAGATGTCCCAATACAGTTCCAGTAAATTCCTTTTTCTGAGCTAGTTCAACTTATGTTTTTGCTATCTGAATCTAAGAGTGTTAATCAATACGATATTTATAACACTTAAAAAATCCACCCCTGAATAAATGCAACATTGTGGTTAAGAATTGAAATTACACACACAAACCCAGAAAATTAAAAATGAAGGATAACAACTGGGCTCAAATAAATATCACATATATTTTGAAGTTTCTAAAAACATGCTGCTTAAGATATTATTAGGCAATGAAATGCTATATTCAATTCTCTGACATGTGAATGTTTAATTGTATTTTGAAATAATTTATCGCTAAAAATAGCAAAAGAATTTTTAAAACTCGTAAGCATGATCCTATTATTTATAAAATTATATATGATTGTCTATCAATTATATCCACCCATCTTCATAGATTCATATAAAATTGCCTTAATAATTACCTAATGTCAACAATGATCTTTTTTCCCTAAGGGCTATATTATTATGTGGTGGGTTTTTTTCCTTCATATTCTTATGAATTAAAATTCTCAACTCAAATCAACTGAAATACCTAGCTACAGACATCTCAAACATGGCTTCTGTGTGAATAAAAGCAAGGAAGAAAAACCAACCCAAAGAAAGACCTTGGTGCTGCTTCAACAGGAATACAAAAGGTTAAAAAAAAAAAAAAAGATTTGAAAATCACTACTTTTATTCTAAAGACAAATCT
Organism: Leptonychotes weddellii; assembly: GCF_054177405.1. Taxonomy (NCBI): domain Eukaryota; kingdom Metazoa; phylum Chordata; class Mammalia; order Carnivora; family Phocidae; genus Leptonychotes; species Leptonychotes weddellii. The sequence goes on from NC_138380.1 coordinate 59,064,093, forward strand.
CTGACTTACTTTATAGTATGTAAAGCTTTTGCTCAATGTATATATATTCATTATTCTCTTAATATGTCATTCTTACCCCTAGAATTTGGGGTCATGCTCTTCCTTGAATCCACTTTCTAACTTTCTAACTTGTACCTACCTTTCAGAAATAAACAAAACTTCCATCTTCCTTGGAATCTTCTCTGACTGGCTCAGTACTCAAGGACCTCATTTCCCTCTACAGAACCCATAGTCCTTATTTGCATTCCTGCAATACAATTGGGCACTGAGCATATGACATGGGATTCTGTTAATTAAGTTTCTATGAATCAATCCTGAATTCCAAGCTAAACTATCTACACTTTGGGGTGCTCACAGATACAGAGAACAGGTGGTTGCCAGACATGAGAGGTTAAGGGGGTGGGGAGGGGAGGGAGGGAAATAGGTGGAGGAGGTCAAAAGGTAAAAAGAAAAAAAAAAAACAGGCAATGCCAAAAATCAGTTCTTAAACCCATTTGTACCACGGCCTCCCTCCACAGTTTATCTTCCTCTCTTACCCTCCAGGGTTCTAGTAGTTTTCCAGTGTTTTTAAATTAGCATTTTCAGTGTGTTGGGATTGAAATTTTCACTTGATTTTAGTCAATCAGTTCCATTTTTATTTAATCAACTAAGACAGGATGTGTCCTTTCTGACTTTCTATGTCACTATTTCTTCATCTCCATACCCAACTGCATTCCAAATCCCACCATGATAACTGGTAATGGGATAATGTCTATTCTACACCGAGCTTCCTGAATTATTATCTCAAATATCCCCTTGGAAAAATATTTGAAGAAGAATCAGCTTTGTGACTCTAGCCAAGTATCCACCTAGTCAGGTCAAGAAGTCATCATTTATAAAGCTCAATAAAAGCCTCCTGATAAAAACATGGCACTGTCACAAATTGTAAATTGGCATGAAAAAGAATCTGAAAAGATTGCCAAGGCTGGCAGTCTGCCTTCCCTGCCCGATCACTTAAGAGTAACACCAACTAATTGCAAATACTCCAACATATGTGATGCACACTCACCCTTTTTATTTTTAAAACACAAAAGAAGCTTCTTGAAATAAAATAGTCCAGCCACAGTATACCCCATGGCCAGATTGAAGGTAAAAATGAAAACAGATTCACAAAACTGATTTAAGATTTAAGGCTTCTTACATATGAAACACTTAGATGTAAGAGTGGCAAGACTGGAGTGTGATGTCTCCATTCTTAAGACTCTCTCTGAAACCTGACTGTGCCATCAATAACCATTGTTATGAATTACCCATGGAAAGCAACTCAAGTTTTACTGAAAGAACTGAGTTACTCTATAAGAAATTCTATACTATATGAAAGCCCCAGTTCAAGGTCCCTAATGAAGGATAGCTTGCAGTGGTTCACAAAACCAAGTGAACTCTGGACCACCTGGCAGAGCAAGCATGCCTCACTTGGACACCATCAATAGGAATGGGCCCCTCTCAGCACTGTGGATTTCTTATACAAAGGCACCAATAAATTAAAGAGGCACACATCTCTTTATAAAAACACGTAAGAAAGAGGCTTGTGGAAGTGTAAGCAGCCCAGATGAAGTATCTCATGTTACTATTTGTTGCAGAAATGGAATGATTTTTGGAGATTCCCACAAATTACTGATATTTCCCAAGAAAAAAGGATCTATAAAAACATTGTGTAGACCTGTTCTTTAGACTTTGAATACTACTAACATTTTTGACATAGAAAAGCAATACAAATGCAAAATGGTAACATTTCTTTTTTTTTTTAATTTTTTTTTTTATTTATTCATGAGAGTCAGAGAGAGAGAGAGAGAGAGGCAGAGGCAGAGGGAGAAGCAGGCTCCCCGCCTAGCAGGGAGCCCGATGCGGGACTCGATCCCAGGACCCTGGGATCATGACCCGAGCCGAAGGCAGACGCTTAACCATCTGAGCCACCCAGGCGCCCCAGCAAAATGATAACATTTCTTATGCTGCAGAATAGTCTGAAGTCATTTTTTTAAACATAAAAAGAGACATGAGATTATACTGGCAAATGTCTGTGAATCAGTGTCACTGCACTTCTTGCTCTGGGTCCTTCTGGACTTGCGCTCCTTCTCCGTAGCTCAATGTCTATTCCCTCTTCCAGAAAACAGAAGTGCAACATCCTTCACCAGGGTAATGCAAACCCCAATTCCATCACAGTGTTGTGCTATGCACAACTAAAACCTTTTGCAGCCCAGTCTCTCCATCTGCAAAATGGGGATAATAATAATAAGGATTGCAAACATGTTTTGAATGCTTACAATCTATTGGGCACTGACCAAAGCAAGACCACTTGGCTAGTAAATGGCAGGGCCAAGATTCAAACTCAGACACTGATTCCAGAGCCTAGAAGCCACTGCATAGTACCTGGCAATTTCGTAGGTGCTCTCTAAATGCCATGAATCTGGGTATTGGCAGACTATACAGAAGTCAATGCAGGAGTTCTCATTATATCCTTGTGGGTAAGACAGCCTCCTGAACAGATTCCTAAACATGACTTTCACACTCGTCATGGATTGGCCCTGCTAATCTCTCCATTGCCATTTTGCACCATCTCCATCCCCACCCTTAGTGACCCCTCTCCTGACACCATGACCACCAAACTTCACCTCACTCACATGAACTTTTCCCAAAACTTTAAATGTATCACAATCCCATCATCTCTGTTCTAGATCTTTCGACTTGCTGCTCTTTCTGCTTAGAACACTCTTTCTAGCTCCATTTCACCTGACTTGTTATTAGTTTAAAATTCATTTCTATGTGCAGTCTTTTTGACCGCCTCTCAACCTCCCTCCCAAATAAGTTGAGTATCACTGCTTTGTCTTCTAGCCCCCAACAATTTCCTATTATGGCTCTTAACACAGTGGACTATAGTGGTACATTTCCCGTCTGTGCTTCCCTCTAAACTCTAAGCTCTGTGAGCATTCTGGCATGTTGCGCTTATCACTGTTCCCCCAATGCTTGATACATACATGCCTTTAGTAAATACCTATTTGTTAGATAGAAGAAAGGATGTGAGACAAGAAAAATGTATTTTTTTTCTCTTCTTCCATTCTAACCCTCTTGTAGAGAGAATTTCAAAATAAAACTGGAGCATTCTAGAATTTTGGACCAACAATTCCTATGATTGCAGAAGTGGAAGGTGAATGTAATGGACTCCCATTTGGTTCTTGAGCACAACTCCTTTTCTTGCTCAGGGGTTTGGCATTTCTCAGGGATGAAGATATATTCAGAAACCCTAGAGGACTAATGGTTAGGTTAAACAAACAAACTAAAAACAATGTCCAAATATAAAGAAAAATGTTAAGAAAATAAGAATTATTCCAACTGCCAAGCACTAGAATATAAAATACTTCACTGATAGAAGGACTAAAGCATGAAGGAAGGAGTTTCCCTAAATGGTCTGGAAGGAATTTAATTAACTTCTTGAGAAGCCAAACAGGGCCCATGATCATGCATAGCTACTCTTCTCCCTCCCCACAGGAAGGGAAAAAAAAAAAAAATGACCAGCACAAGTCAGCCTGCTTGAGTAGAGCAGATTCAGCTTGGATGTCAGGGAACTTCACTCAAATGCCAATCACCAGAATTCTAAGCTATCCAGAGGTTTGGCTGGATCACTGCCAGTCACTTCTATGACTGATATCTTTTTCTTCAGACATCGCAACATTCAAAAATAAAAGGAAAATATGTTCAGCTGCAGCCTCTTCAGCAGCTTTGCAATTTTCCAAGGATCAGTCCCTCTCCTACTCTCAGTCCCCTAATCTCCAAGTGAAGTAATAGCTTCTACTTGCCTAGAGAAGGAGTCTCTGGTTAGCAATTTGAGAATCCTTGGTCTCCTAATCTTTATCTGCCAGGAATAAATCAGTGCATGTTAGTTAAATGCAAGACCCCATGTAAAACCCTCTTCTCTTTCTCTCTCTGTCCCTTCAATTTTTCAAGGTGTCATAACAGTGGAAAATATAAACTCCTAATAACAGCAGCTTGTGACTTCCTCCTCTAAACTCCATATTCAGTCAGATCCATCTTTCACCCATATCCATTCCTAGCAGTATCCAGGCACCCTTCTGCACCTTCCTTCTGTTCTCTTATGTGGAAGGTCATAAGCCCAGTCCTTATCCTCTGCATCCCTTCCTCAATGAAGAACACCACAGGGACTCAGCTTAATTTGTATTCCTTAACCAGCAGTTTCCACCATTTTATACTTTTCGGTTCTTGGACAAAGCAGTTGTGGAATAGCATAGACTCTTCACAACTATCTCTTCTCACTGCTCCTATGACAAATACATAAGTTATTTTTGACATAAGACTGCTACCAATCTCTATAGGTACTGAAGCTAGGGGCATTCGAAGTTGACAAATGCCTGACTCCCTTCTAGATAGTCCCTAGAAGCCCCCAAGGGGGTTGACAGGACAGGCTGTAACCAGACAAGCCTTCGGGTTTTCTGATAGCCACCTACTGATCTATCCTCTGCAAAAGACACTAAAGATACTTCTCACAATCAGATGAAACAATCATGTGAATCAGATGAAATCAAATGGATAAAATGAATTACATACTGAATTTTGAGTCATAAAACCTGAATTCCATGAGCATCAGACCAACATCCAAGTTCCTGGCTCTACCACAGATGACTTATAGTTTTAGGTAAGTCTCTCCTTGCCTTCACTGAATCTTGTTTCCTTCCTCTCTTTTTAAAGTAGGTATTTGGTTGCTTACAGTCTATCTGTCAAGGATACTGTAATAAAGAAATAGTAAATGCTATAAAATGAAAGGGGTGGAAAGAAAACCCAAGTTCAAGTTCTAGTTCAGTCACATAAAACCTTACACTCTATTTCAAGTGACTCCCCTTAACTCTTAAAAGCATGTGGTACTACAGGGTCTATGGTAATGAATAGCTGGTTTAGCACCATCTGTCCTTTTCCTTGTCCTACTCCATCCATACCTGACGACTTTCAGTTTTTCAAACAGAGCACGCTACTCACACTCACATCTTTATATAGCTAGAATATTTAGATTCCCCTTCACCTACTACATTTTTTTTCCCTTGGATAACTCCCTGAATCTTATAAGTCTCAAATGAACTATAGCATTTTCAGAGAAGCTTTCCTTTACCCTCATATTACTTGGGTTTCCCTATTTTTTTTATGCTTTCATAGCAACTTGTACTTAAATCTTGGCAGCAAGCATAACTCTTGTAATCATTTAAGTGTTGCAGCCCTCTTCAGCGAAAACAGAGAAACTCTGTCTGCCTTGAGCCCCACTATGACCCTGGTACCTAGCTCACTGACTGGCATACAGTGGGTACTCAATACAGATGGAGCAACTAGCTCCTCTTCTGAAATCCTCACTACTTTCAGAGAGCTAGAGTTATATATATTGTGTGAAAGCACTTTGTAAACTGCAAAAGTAAATTGCTATAAAAACCTAAGTCACTAATATTATCTGTGTATGTTTTGAATTCCAAAAATCTCAAATCCTAACTAAATCTCTATGTGCCAAAGCTATGGTCAAGCTTTATTTATTATTGACTGAGATATGGCTGAGAAGTGAACACTTCTCAGTGACTACTACCATCCCTTGCTACGCAAGGAAGTATGATATGATGGTAGGGACCAGTATCCAGAATCTTTTGCAGCGTAACAAATTACCCCCAAACTCTGTGGCTTTAAACAAGAAACATTTATTATCTGTCACAGTTTTTGTGGGGAAAGAATTTGGGAGTGATGTGGCTGGCTCAGGGTCTCTCATAACATTGCAGTAAGATGTCCAAGGTCACTCATTCACATGGCTGACAAGCTGGTACTGAACAAATGGCCTCAATCCCTCTCCACAGGACTGCTTAATGTCCTCCCCACATGGCAACGAGCTTCCATCAGTACAGGGGAAAAAAGATGGAAGATACAGTGCCCTTTAAAACCAAGCCTTGGAAATTGCATATCATCACCTCTGTCACACTTGGTCTGACAAACAGACAAGCCCTGGTTCTCTGAGGGAGAAGACTACACAGGGCAGGATACCAAGAGGCAAGGAACACTGGGAGCCATCAAGTCCAGTTTCCACGGACTTTGTCTCTGTCCAAAGTCACTAGCACAGTGCTTCATGCACAGTATGTGCTCCCAAATCAATGTTTAATGGGATCTATGGATGGAATCACAGATGAACAGATGAAAGGGTGGGTCAAGGAGTGGAAGTTACTTAGTTTCTGACGCTAGCAATGGAAAAGTCAGAAGGAATACTGAAGCAATTAATGAGACTACACACACATACTCCCCAAACACCACAGCAAAGATTGTGACTACTGATTTTGGAAAGAGGTGCAGAAGAGGGGTTAGTGACAGCGGGAGAGGACATGTGCCCCTGGAGTAATTCTCAAGCTTCTGAGCCCAGTCTTACTTCCTCTTAATCCTTAGCATAGCTGAGAATCCTATGCATCTCTTCCTCAGTGAAGTGCACCACAGGGTATATAGATAAATGGACTTTTGTGTCCATGTTAAATAAATGGACTCTTCTTTTACAAAAAAAAAAATTTGAAGAGAGGCTTAGAAACTGCAAAAGTAGATTTTTTTCCATTATTCTTGTTATGGAAATTCATAATTCAGCTATCCTCATGAATGTTATGCAAATGCATTAAACAATACAGGGGGGATTTGAGCTTTCAGCATTCTTGACTAATACAAGCATTACTATAATTATCATTTCAAAGTTCTAATAATAACATTATTTGCATTTTCTTTGACACTGTTTTTTGAAAGAATTTTTAAGTACTTGAGTAAATATTTGTAAATTATGACCATGAAACAGTAAAGGCCGTTCAGAGTAAGAAGGGAACATTGCAGACCAGAATTGATTACTTTAATATTCAAGCTTATTAGTTCACTCCAGAAACAGCTCTGACCCTACAGGGGTTCATGATCTAATGAACCCAAGAGTAGAACAGTATTTCATGGAAGATCAACCTCCATTCACATAGACAGCAAATCAGACACCTTGTAGTTATCCTGGACACCTTCCTCTCCATCACCTCCCTTACCAAATCCATGAATATCCCCTAAGCCTATTCTATACTCCATTACCACCACCCTGGGCCATCAAAATGACCTCACACAGGTTTCAACAAAGATACTGCCATGACTCTAATCTGTACTCCCCTAGGCAACCAGACTAATCTTTCTAAAAACAAAGATCTATCTTGTCTCTCCCCTTTTCAAAAGCCTTCTATGGCTTTTTGTTCTTGAATATACACTGTAGATAAAAATCATTAACATGATATAGAATAGAGTCATGTATGATCTGGTCCAGATATAACTCTCTGCTTTACCTGACAAGACTCCCTCTTCATGCTCTGTGCTCCAACCTCTTTCAGTCCTAGAGTACATACTCTTAACATTTTATTCTGTGGTCTACCTTGTCTAGAATGTCTGTCATCACATCCTTTCTTACAAGTCACTTCTTCAAGGAAGCCTTCTCTCAGTGGAAAGGCCTCAGTGGAAATTAGTTCTTCCTATTATACACTTTATAGCACTATGTATCTCCTCGGTAGCTCTCATCACAACTGTAATCTTTACTCCTCATGGGACAAATTGAATAGTGTTGAACTCTCATTTTTCCCGTTCTTCCCACTCCCACCCCATGTGCATAGACAGTGACTACTGTGTCCATTATTACGCTTCCAGTGCCCAACACTGGGCTCAACCCAGAACTGATGTTCAATGTGTGCATATGGATTGAAAAAATGAAAATTTCAAATGCATACCAAGAACGTAGCTTAGATTATGGAAGAATTTGGTGTGCTTATTTAAGAAAAATAAGGTAAGAAGCAAAAGCATGATGTCTTTCTTGATGAGTTCTGGTATTACCACCAATGATGAGGATAAAAAGAGAGAGAAGCTATTTTGGACAATCAGGAAAGGGGGTATCCCAAACCCCCAATTTAGATCTTAGGGAGGTTTTCACATATTTTAAAAATCTTTTTAGACAGGCTGGAAATGTAAGTTTGTTGATGGCAGTTCTTTTCCATTTAGAAGGCCTTCAAATATCCAGTAGAGGAGAGCGGGAAGGGGAGAAAGAGAAAAAAAGGGGAAAATATTATGTGGCAACATGATGCAGAACAGATTCACCAGTATCAAAAAAACACTCTCCACTGCCTACATATAAACAATTGCTAGCTAATCTTCACCTAATAAGAGCCAATTTCCTTAAAAATAAAAGCAGGATGGCTGCCCAATGCCTCACCTTTGGTTAGAATTAAAGAAAAAAAAAATCCAGTGCTTTTCAGAAAGACAGGAAAACCCTACAGAAAATTATATTAAATGCAAAATACCAACCCAGATAATGCAAATAGAATAAATATATTCATATTGAAAATATGAACATCCAGAACTTACATTCTTTCTGTAAAAAGTTAGCAGCAGACATTCAGGAACAGTGATAGCATTGACTATAGGTAGAAGTAATTTCGTGTACTTCAGTTCTTTTTAAAAGGATTTCTATGCTTTCTATCCATTTTAACAAATTCTAAACATGAACTGCAAATTTCTATTAGGACAGTTACATATAAAACAAAAGAATTCTAATGAGTTTTCTCCCCAAAATACCCAGAGGTATAAATCCACATTAAGGATTAATGACCTGTCAGCTTGTACTTAAAGGAAAGAAGAGACATTTCAGTTGTAGAAATCTAAAAATAAAAAAGTCTGAAGAAAACTTATCATTTTCCCCCTTTGTGTCATAAAAAGAACTGACCTGATTTATTTGCTTTAAATTGGCCAAAAGAAAAATGTATTAAATGGTTGGCCTTTTAAGCAAAAATTCATTCTAGGCAAAATTTTATGACAAAATTAGAAAGCCTGGTCAGAAATACTCTTTTAGTCACTTAAATGATATAGCATTAATGTCAGAGTCAAGCATAGTATAAAAGGGAGAGGCTATTTACATTTTAGATTTAACAAAATGTCTCCAGTGACTGCTGTAACGTGGAAGGAGTGCCTCCCGCTCTTAACCAAGCATGTCTGGTGGTAGGTGCCATAAAATACTTGAACAGCTATTTCAAACCATCAATGCAATTTTATCCCTATTTTTTAAAGTCTTATCTATTTCAAGTAAAAGTTAATGCTCGGTTTTCTGATTCATTTACACTTGACGCTCAGCCATGCCCGAGAAGCTCTATTTGAGGTGCTATGAATCTCTTTTTTCCCCCTTTGAATAGAGAAGTGATGTTATGACAGCAGGAGACAGAATCCAAAGCCTGAAAAGATCAAGTTGAATTTGAAACTCAGAACCTTCAGTGTTTAAATAGATTCCAAATTTAGAAGCTTGCATTCTCCCCGCCCCAGTGTATGTGACACAACGACACGAGGAAAACAACCCATGGAAGAATCATGTGATTGCCAAAGTCAGACAGTGTCTTGTCTTCCTTTTTGTGGGCATGCAATCATATCAAAGAAGTTAACAAATTCCATCTTTTTCCTTCAGAAAGAGACAATCTCCATTGACCAGACTAAGCAACATTACTCTGAGTCCATCCTTGCTCCATGAAAGCATCTGTGTGATGCGAGAAAATAAAATCACCCAATTTGGCCAACAAGATGTAAAATAAATCTGGACATCTGAGTAATTTATTTCTTTAATGTTTCATATAAATATTTAGGTTCATAGAGAAACAGAAGCACTTGGAGAAAAAAAAGTTCACTGCACCTGCTTTTAAATAGACAATATGCACCTGAACTGAATTTTTTATGGCATTTTTGCTCTGCCCATCCTGCTCTGAGCCAGGAATGGTTACAGGGCACATCATTAAACAAGGAGGTCCTAGAAACATTTTAAATCCTCAATAAATCTTTATAATACTCATAGTTCTATATACCACCGGAGTACACATTAAAAGTTTTCCATGACATAGAGTTGACCTAGCACTCTCTACCTTCCAGGTGCTTTTATGCAGTCACTGACAGAAGAGTGTAAAAATCAATTTATGTTCAATAAGGTAAATGTCAATGATATCTTTAAACATGATGAGCCAATGGCATAGTTTATTTCCAGACATTCAAATTTTGATAGCTGACGACCTTAAATATTATTTGGGCATGATTCAAAAGTTCAGAGACATTTAATGACCTATAATTAACTGGAAGAAAGTTCTAAAGTCATGGCATTCTCCTACTTGGAAGCCTTCTGTGGCTCACAACTGCTTGCAGAAGGAAGACTCACTGCCATAGCTGGGAATTTAAGATCTTCCATAATCTGGCTTTAAATTTTAGCCTGATTTCACCCATCCATCACTCATGCCTTATGTTCCAAACAAACCCTACTATTCCTTGCTGCTGCCTACACACCACACTTTCTACCTCTGTCCTCCACTGCTCCCTTTCATCCTTTCTGTTGACTCTTCAAGTCTAAATTGGGACAATCTATTCAGAAGGCAGTTTGGTAGGATGTGTGTCAAGACCATTAATGTTATTTTGTACCCTTAACCCAATAATTCTACTTGTAAGTCTTAGAACTAATCAGAGCTATAGATTTTTTTAAATGCACAACAATGTACTTTATAATAGCAAAAGAAAAAGAAAGACTGTGGAAGGTACCTAAAAACCCAAAGTTAGGGGATTATATTAAAAATCATTACTCATATAATGGATTATTGGTTAGCTGTTTAAACAATGTTAATAGAGAGTTTTTAATGACAGAATGAAATATTTAAGACATATGTTACATGGAATAGGATAGAAAATTGCATATACATACATAATCTTAATTATGTAAAAAAAATCAGAAAAAGACTGAAAGGAAATATATCAAAATAATATTGGGATTTCTAGCTCTTAAAATTTGGGGTAATTGTTTTCTGCTGCTTTTATAGGCTTCCCTCTGCCTTATAAAACTTATGCATCTATTTTCTTAATATTTAGGAAAAAATAACATACTAAAAAGATTTTTTTTTTAATCCTATATTTTAAGATGCTTGTCTGCCACCCTCGGTGAACCTTTTCAAATGACCCTTGATGGAATTAATTCTTTATTTCTCTGGCATAATACTTTGTACTGCCAACTACTTTTTAATCACATTTTCTGTCTGACATATTTCTTGAATTTAGTTGAGAAAAAGACCTAACATAGACCCATGTCTTAAAATTTCTAAAAACAGACCCAATTGAAGAGGTTTCTATATATATTCAGATGCTACCTGTAATACAGCTTTATTTTCAACATCGTCTTGTTAAATAGAAGCACATCTGTTTAACATCAGAGTCTCCTTTATAAACCAAGCATCAAGCCTACCCTCACAGCTCTACATCTGCAGTTTGTTTGAAAACTTATGCCTTAATTATAGACTATCTTTCCACTAAATGCTGTATTAACATTATGGAATGAAGTTCTAAAATGTATGCAGGGGTTAAAAAAATAAACTAGTAATTTTATCATAAGCACAGGAAGAAGCATGGCATCATGTTCCTGGCAAGCCTGTTCTGCTTTTTTCCTCCAAACTGGATATATAGATGTTTGTATGAATTAATATTATAAATTTTGACAGAACATCTTGAAAAATTCTCAGCCTAGCCCTTAAACATTAATATTTCTTAGAGTTTGTGGTATTTGCTATATACAGATGTATATATACATGTACATATGCTCTTTGTCATAACTAGGGCACTGGGCAAAGTGGCCAGATAAAATACATGACACCTATTTATATTTTAATTTCAGATAAACAGAGATTCTTTTTTTAGTATATATACATCCCATGGAATATTTGGTCTAATATTTATACTAAAAAACTGTATTTATCTGAGATTCAAATTTAACTAGGAGTCCTGTATTTTTATTTGCTAAATCTGGCAACTCTGGGTGGGAGAGTGATTGCATATTTAGAGATTCTACAATCTGGCTAAATAACCTCTCAAACCTACCCCTGGGTAGCATTTCATTTAAACTCAGCAGATAGTGAACTCAGATATCTGAGTTCTCTACATCCTTCCAAAGCAAGTTTTAAAAAGAAAATCCACTAATATTGATGCCAAGAAATCACCAGGAGTCCCTAACCTCTCCAAATTCCAGAACCTGAATTCTTGCCAAGTCTATATGGGAGAATTACGTACAAATTATCAAGCTCTGTTGTGTCTTACGGTTTTATTTTTATGCATTTATACTTAACAGAGGAGCCAGGAATGTTTGACTTTACAAGCTCAAAAATTTTTCAGAGTATTTAATGCACACTAGAGAACCAATTCTAATGTGCCCTTGTTCTTTTATAGAACAGTAGAGAGGATATGTCTAGCATTTGTCATCACTGGATTCTTACTTGACATTAAGATAACTACTTTCTTCAGATTTTCTTCTTAATAATGTAACTTCATTTTCCCCAGTCCATTTTTTATGGATCTTCTATGTCCCACAGGCTGCTTAAAATCAACATGCCATAAAATGAATTCTTTTTCTCACCTTTGGTCTCCAACACTTTCCCTTTTCTGCATTCCCAATCATCCATCCAGAAATTTTAATAAGGAATCACAGCTTTCTTCTCAGTGCATCCTCTTCAGGACCCCCACACCTTATCAGTCAAATCTTTTCAGTTTCACCTCTTAAATACATCCGTTAGTGGTCCTTATTCTCTGCTTGACATCCCTACTATCCCTGCTTTAGCCCAGGCTCTCCTGGGCTATCCCCAGACCAGGTTTCTCAAATTTCAATGTGCTCATGAATCACCTGCATATTTTGTTAAAATTCAGGTTCTGGGGATGGGGCTCAAGAATTCCCATTTCCATCAGATCCTTGGGGATACTGATGCTGCTGTTCCAGGAAGCACACTTTGAATAGCAAGGCTCTAGGTTACTTTTATAGACTCCCAGCAAGTCTTCCTTCCATTCGAACTAATCTACCACATTACTGTCACTATCCTGGGTAAAATTTTCATATGACTCCTTCTGCTACTGAATTGTCAAGATATAAACCACCAGGCTACCAATGAGTTTCATGTGCAGCCAGCCCTTCTCCATCCTCCAGACCCATGTTCTAAACTCTGATCCCCATGCCACTCCCTTCTGCTGCTGAAACTCTCCTTTCGCATTTCCAGGCCCTTTGCCTAAAATGTCCTTAGAGTGATTTTCTTTGCCTGAATGGCTCCTTCTTCCTGGCAAAGTTCAAATGTCACCCTTTGTCCGTGAAACTTTCTATCATCCTCTCAGCACCAACCCCAACACCTGATATGATTACGTGCACCTCTCATAACTGGATGTCTTCACACATCACTTTGGACATACCCTGATGACAATAATATGCAGGGCTTTTTATGTTAAGTACTGTTACCTGTATTTTACGTGTAATCTTCATAACAATACTATAAGGTAAATACTAGTATATCCCTATTTTACAGACCATGAACAAAGGCACCACAGGTGACCTTATTCAGGATCACACAATTTGTTCATGCCAGAGGCAAGTTTCAAGCCCAGTCTGATACTGAGTCTGTCATCTTAACCATTGCACCCCACTACCTCCCTAATTATATCTCACTTCAGTTATCAGGTTGAACCATATGAAACCGCTGGTATTTGACCCTTTTACACCTACAAAACACCAATCTCCTGGGATTTAACTTTTCCAGTATATTAAGAACCATTCATGGGCAGATGCCACATCTTTTTCTTCATAAAAATTCCCTAGATTTAGCACAGGTCTGGCACATACCTGACACTTGGTCTCTGTTAAATGAAGCAAAGTTAGCCCCAGCTTCATTTATTGAGGAGTGAGCGCGTGCTGGACCATACCAGGTGTCTTTCAAATACATTTGCATGTTTAAACCTCATTACAACCCTATACTGTAGATACTATTATTTTTATAATGCAGATGCTAACTCTATGACTCAGAGGGATTGATGCCCACAGACACAGAACCAGTAATATAGCAAAGTAGTACCTAAACCAGGCCTAAGAGATAAGCTGTCATTCTTCAGTGTTGAATATTGTGAGAACTTGAAGAATATCTATTTTTCTTTTTTTTTTAAAGGTTTTTTTTTAAAGATTTTATTTATTTATTTGAGAGAGAGAATGAGAGACAGAAAGCACAAGAGGGAAGAGGGCAGAGGGAGAAGCAGACCCCCTGCTGAGCAGGGAGCCCAATGTGGGACTCGATCCCGGGACTCCAAGATCATGACCTGAGCCAAAGGCAGTCGCTTAACCAACTGAGCCACCCAGGCGCCCAAAAAATATCTATTTTTCTTACCAAGTCAAACTTGAGTTCTGGTTTTAAAAATCTCACATGTTCTGGGATGAGGACATGGCTCCCTTTATTGGCTATTTTGTAATTCTTTTTATTTTTAAAAACTTCAAGCATACACAAAAACAGAGACAAGAACATAATAATCTCCCATGGATCCATTAGCCAGCTTCAAAAGTTATCAATAATACACCATTCTTCATTTCATCCAACTTCCCACCCTTTGTTTATCATTGTTTTATTTATTTTTTTAAAGATTTTTATTTATTTATTTGAGAGAGAGAATGAGATAGAGAGAGCATGAGAGGGGGGAGGGTCAGAGGGAGAAGCAGGTTCCCTGCTGAGCAGGGAGCCTGATGTGGGACGAGGTCCCGGGACTCCAGGATCATGACCTGAGCCAAAGGCAGTCCCTTAACCAAGTGAGCCACCCAGGCACCCTGTTTATTCAATGTTTTAAAATAAGTCCCAGATATCATATCATTTCACATGTAAGTCCACCAGTATATACTTCTAGCAGATATCTTAAAATAGCCACAAGAAAATTATCACACTTAACTAAATTAATAAATACCCCTTAGTATAATCTAATACCCAGGCTATGCTCAATTTTCTTTGACCTCAAAAAAAAAAAAAAAAAGTCTTCTTACAGTGATATATTTGAATGAGGATCCTAGCAACGTCTACCTATTACACTTGGTTCCTGCTCACTTTTTTTTTTTTCTCATGCCATTTATTTGTTGAAGAACTGGTTGCTAGGCCTAGGGGCTTAATTAAATTCAGGTTTAATTATTTTTGGCAAAAATCCTCATGGGGGTGCTGCATATGTTCTATGGCACCAACTGGGATGCACATAATGTCTGGTTGGTCCCAAATTTTGTGATATTAAGATTCATCAGTGGGTTCAAGAATTGTCAGCCTAATCCATTAATTATGCTATGTTCCCACAAATACTATCAAAATACTTTTAGAAGCCATAGGCTTCTAATTTTAAGGACCAATATTTTAAGAGTTTTTCCAATTATTTTTCTTCTAATTCTATAATTCCTTTTGCATTTTTAAGTTGAAATTCTAATTATCAAACCCCTGTTGGGTGGCTCAGTAAATGGGTACAAACGCAAAGATCTTAAATATTACACTCAGTATTGGCTTGGAGGTAGATAAAGTTCTCTATTCTTAGAAATCATCATCCATATCAAGACAAACAAAAAAACCCTACATTAAACTATTAATTGACATAGACCTCAAGTACCAGCAGACTACTTGGTTCTCACAGAACATTTTGGCACTGATTCAATAAATATTTATCTTGTTAAAACTAGGATTTTGCTAAGGAAGTGAACTTTCTTTTTGGCATCATGGAAGAGATATTTGATGACCTGTTATTTAACCAAAACACCAAGTTTGGAGACCTATGCAAAAAATAGATTCATAGTTAAGTGGTAATAATACTGTGGAGAGAAACCTAAATATTTTCCCCATTACATTAACATAGCCTATTCTACAAAATATAGCCTTTTCTTTATGGATCTTCATGGTAAGTTGCTATGCTGGGCATTGTGTAAAAACTTATCATCTAAAACATTTGCACAGAGCATCAGATAAAGAAATTCATAATATCACGGAGGAGAATGTAGCTAATGAAAGTACATTATTAGTTCCTGTTTGCCTATTCACTGGCAAAGGAAAGTGGGTCCCCAAAAGAAACATACAAGGGAAATTTTAAATGTTGAAAGCATTTGAGGAAATTAAAGCCTCGCATCTTGGTTCAGAACCAGTTATAGGTCTTAGAGGTCTCTACCATCCTCAGGATATTTCTAGTTAGTATCTACATAACTTGCTCTATTCTACTCACCTATATTTAAAAGGCTCTTGATGAGTATCAATTTTAAAGCCATATGTTTTATCCATCCTTGGAAATAGCATGGGACATTAGAAAAAAAATCCTGGCCTGCAATTCAGCAGACGTAGCTCCTAATTTCCACATCCACACTAATTATCTGTTTTTGGACAAATCCTTTCCTATAAACATGAAAAGACTGGATTAGATGATGGAAGGCCACTCTCAGCTCAAACTGTCTATAATTTTGTTAAGTGCTACACACAAAAAAAGTATACAATTGAAATTAGTCCAATGAAATCATGCCCTGAGCAACACCAAAAGACCATATGTTCTCCTTGAACTAAACTATATTTAGATCTATTATGATGAACACCATATTCCACATAGCCTCACTAGCAGAAAGGTAACCTCAGACAACAGCAAATATGGTCCACCTCAGAGAGAAATGTACAGGCTTCTACCTACTGGCACTGAATACCCAAGACAAAAAGAACAACAGAGTTTGAAAATATTCTGTATAAATCACAATATTTCAATATTTTGTTTCATAATTTCACGTTTTTCCTTTAAGAGTCATTCAAAACAAAATACAAATAAAAATGATCAAGTTTAGAACACAATAAAGTTTGTCCCTCCTTTATCTTCCCATGGATGTCTGACTCACAGTGGTTCCATAGAAATAGACCCAATCCAAAAATGGCACATCCGGTACACAGGTGTAGTCATTGAAGAACCTGCCCACAGCCTCTTCCATGAAGAAATTTCCTGCTCACAATTCCCAGGCCCAGTAGGTACTCTAAGACCCCTGCCAGAGATGATTTGATCAGAGGTAGGAACATAAACCAAAGGCAAGTAATTTAAGCTTAGCAATTGACCTATGAAAGAACCTGTTACTTAAAAATGGAACAGGGCTTCTCAAGAAATAGTTTCTGGAAAACCCAAAAGACTTTTAACAGTTATATGGGAGAGCTGAAACCATAATTAGAGTTAGAACCATAATACTTGGCCTTGGCTTAAAGTATGAGGGACCAGAGACAATCAGTTAAGAAAACCAGTTAATAGAGAAGGTTTAATGGAGGTAAGAGAAAAGCAAAGCTTCCATCAGAGATGTTGATATGGGAGAGAAGTCACCAACTAGTCAGCAGAGAAGCCAGATTTCTCACAATTTTCCCACTGAAATTTAGGGCCACATGGATCTTGGCTGTAGATACCCTTTAGCTTGAAATAATCTGAGTAAGTAATGGGTCTCTAACCACTCAACTAAAGTTAAGCAACAGGTTTAGTTTAGGAACAATTTCATGGTCATACAAAAGAAGATCTCACAGTGCAGTCACATAGAGAAGCTTCCAGTGATTCCACATGGACAAGTGCCTGACTTATCAGGAGAAGAGACGGTGCCCCAAAACTAAAGAGATTAAAGCTTTTTTGCTGGTGTCTATGGGAGACTCAGAAAACACAATTCTATGCTTCCTTGCAAACCAAAGCAGACAAGGAGGAAGCAATAACAACTGGATTCTCTTGACAGTAGAAGGCTTATGTGGCATCATCCCACCTTAGGAGTGGTCAAAACCAATAGAAATTTCAAGGGAAATGTCAAAATTTAAGGCATACAAGGAATCCTCCATCCCTAATCCAAAGAGAGGAATTAGGCTACAGTGAGATCTTAGGGAGAAGACTGAACCAAAAGAACAGTCCTTTATTATTTATTTGTGACCCTACAATCCACCAGGCTCTGGCCTTAGAAATGAAAACCCACTGCAAAGTTATTTCTCCCAAAACTCTGGTAAAATGCAACAGTGGACCAAGAGATGATGGCAGCTTACTCCTTAAAATATGTGATGGGAACACCTAAACATACCAGCTGAACCCAGAGCTCTTTATTTTTTATTTATTTTTTATTTTTCATCTGTTTAATTGGCAACAGATTTTGAAGAATGATAATGTTCTTGCTAGGCAGAACTAGTTATATAATTTGCAGGACCCAATGCAAAATGAAATATGAGGCCCCTTGTTTATTTTTTATTTTTTTATTATGTTCAGTTAGCCAACATATAGTACATCATTAGTTTTTGATGTTGTATTCAATGATTCATTAGTTGCATATAACACCCAGTGCTCATCACAACATGTGCCCTCCTTAATACCCATCACCTGGCTACCCCATCCCCCATCCCCCTTCTGTAACCCTGGGAAACCCAGGCCTCTTTAATTAGA
>NC_138380.1:59082895-59130939 GCF_054177405.1 Leptonychotes weddellii
GGGCGCCTGGGTGGCTCAGTTGGTTAAGCGACTGCCTTCGGCTCAGGTCATGATCCTGGAGTCCCTGGATCGAGTCCCGCATCGGGCTCCCTGCTCGGCAGGGAGTCTGCTTCTCCCTCTGACCCTCCCCCCTCTCATGTGCTCTCTCTCTCTCATTCTCTCTGTCTCAAATAAATAAATAAAATCTTTAAAAAAAAAATAAATAAGACCTGACTCTACTGTACCTATTTAAGTAGGTGTTGATGTTCAGAAACAAGTTATGTTAACCTTTCAAACAGAATCCTGTTTGTAGCTGAGGCATCTAAATAAAATTAAAAGGAGCCCTTCTTTGTTTTCTTAATAAATAATGAATGCCTAGATTAAAGCTGGCAAATGTATGGCTCTCCCATGACCATTTTTCCCTCTGTGAAAGGTATGGATGGAATCATCAATCTGGAATTTTTTTCCATCAGCTGGGTTGTGATTTCGGAAAACCAGTGCTTCCAGCAACCACTACAAATGAATCAGAGTCGGCAAGCGAGTTGAGAACCATCCCAGTATGTCATGACCACTTCCAATCGGTAACACCATGCATTCCGTATTCGTTGAAATACTTGCGTTTCTATAACAGAAGTGTATGTCTCTGTAGAGTTATCCTGAAGGACGAATATCGCTAACAGACCTGAAGTGATAGGGACTACACTTAGCTCCGCTTGGGCACCAGGCGCAGCCCAAGTCTCTATCTATGTCGTGAAGCTCACGCACCTGTGCACTTAATTACTGAAAGTCTTAGGGAACTCAGCTAAGAGGCAAACATTAGTATTCTCAGCATAAAGCAATTATAATGTCTTATGGAATTAGGAAGAAAATGGGAACCAAAAGCATTTATATTTTTATTAAATTTTGGGATCCAAATAATAAGTTTGTCTGGTTCTGAATTTTAATGAAAACACATAAGACAAAAGCATGGCTTGCTAATCTAAAGGAAACTGAATATGGGTCTCTTAAGCCACAAAGGAAGTGACAGGAGAAAGAAAAGGCATGTTTTTTAATCAAATGAAGATATTTTTTTATGTTCATATTGGTATGTTCTAAAACTACTAGGATGTGATCAATATCCCATTTTTTCTTCTTCCTCCTGTGGTTCACTATACTCCAATACAAAACAAATAAAAAAAACTATAGCAAAATAGAGAAGGAACAAAAAGGATAGCAGGCATTGCTGAAACAATTAAAAGGAAAGCAAGCAAGAAAACTAGGCAGTTCAGACAATCGATTCTAACTGTAAAATAATTTGAATTCTCCTGTAGGCTTGTGAAACTTAATACAAAAGTAACAAAGAGAAATGGAAAAGTTATTAGGTATCAGTAATAGTCACATAAAAGAGAAGGGTTGTGTTCCTAGGTGACTCGGGCCAAGGACAAGTTTGGAGCCATCTTCAAAGTTTTGAAGAAGTGAACCTACCTATAAGAAAAGGCCCCAAGAATAAAGAAAAGAGACCAAACTGGAAGCACTGTCAATACATATTCTGAAGAGTAACCAAGTTTTACTGGTTCCCTCTTCTGGAAGACATTAAAAAGATAAAAAAGACACTATCAAAAGCCTATTTCACCTTTAACCCTTCGTTAACCTTCTCTCTCAAAGCTCAGCTGCTCTAACACGCCAAGTCTGGAAAGATGTCCAGGTGGTCATTTGAGAAAAGCACTCTGTAAGAATTACCTACATACCTTCATTACAAGCAAGAGCTCCCACACAGACATGTTTATATGTTCTTAAAAAATACAGATGAAATTTTGCCTCATGAAAACTGATAACAAAAAAACCCATCCAAATGCCTAATTATAAAAATTTAAAATGAAAGCATTGCTCAGATATAAATTACAAATGAAAATCCTCTCCCAGATTTTATTAACAAAATAGCAAATTAGGGAAGACAGGAGAGAAATTTTAATAACAAGTCTCTATACATGTGTAAAGTACTTTGAGCCTTTCTTTTTATGGCAAGACTTGGGGGGTGGTGGTGGCTATTGATCTACACAGAAGAGATTAAGTGCATTCAAAGCTGGGGATACCCTGGGAAGAACTGATCAGAAAGTAAAGAAGCAATTGCCTGGATTGATTTTCTGTACTCCTTCACTTGGCACTAAATCTGCAGGATGCTTCTGCACAAGGTGGAAAATATGGAGTCTAGCATGTTACTGAATACTGAAGGATGAGCTGAGCCGTTTATGTAGCCACATGTAAGCGATTTGGTATATGGATTTCTTTGGGGATTTGTCCTGCCTTTAGAGGTTAGCAGCTACTTGAGAAGGAAATGTTTTTACTGCACCAGTTCAGTGCAACACTCAAAATACCTTTAAAGAAAATAACACCAGATGAAAATCTATCACTGCCAGGTACATTAACACAGCATTTTATTTTGTCCTCCCAACTTTTAAAGGTCATTAGCCCTACTCCGTAAACCAGGAAACGGGGCCCTACGGGGAGGGGTCAGTAATTCACCCAATATTACAGGGATTGCAAAAGAGTCACTGGGATCTTGACAAAGTCTGTCATAGGCCCAAAGCAAGTACACCCTCAATGTACCATGCATGACTTTTTCTGAAGGTTTTAAAGGAGGAAGGTCACTGATCTTGTAAGATAATTGAGAGTAAGCCTATTTTAGGAAAAAGGGGATTAACTACATTGTTTTTATTTGTTTATTTGGCATTTAAGAGTTTACAAAGCATATCCTTTTAGGAATCTGATAAAAGCAAACACACACATATAACCAATGCTGTGTAAAAATCACAGAGGCTTCAAATGCCCCAGAAGCACATGGACCCAAACCTAGGTTCTTAACCCCTTAGCCACTGCATTTCTTGCGTTTCTGTGCCACATTACACCTTCTCACTCTATATAGTGACTGAACAGGAGACAGAGAGTGTGAGTTCTAGGGTCAGAACACTTGGATTAACATTCTGCCTTTGCCATTTGATAGTCGTAACCCTGAGCAAACTGTAGTACCTCTTTATATCTCAGTTTCTTCATCCGTAAAATGGGAGCAATAACAGGTGTCCGACTCATTCATTGTGAGAATCAAATGGGCAACCGTGTATAATAAACCTTTTAGCCCAGTGCCTGACAGAGAGTAAGAAATACATAAATGTTAACTATCATCATTAATTTTGAGGAGAGTTTACATGTCTCTTCCAAGTACAGACAAAAGGCTAAGCAGGGAATACATGGGCAGGACCAGCTTAGTTATGAAATGCCTCCCGAGAGTTAGATTTAAGCCAGATTTTTCAAGGAGAGCAAAAACATAAGGTAGATATAGAAATGGCAGGCAGAGAATATATTCTGTAAGTTAGAAATGGCTTTGTGAAGGTTCAAAACTAGTAATGAACAAGTCATAGACAAGACCTGTGAAGGAGACTGCTTAAATTCTAGCAGAGGGTCCTTGCCAAGAAGAACAAAGGAATGAGGTTGGGGAGATCAGGACAAGGGGTCAAAAAATCTCTACTCAAAGCTTTTACAACCTGGTGTGCTTTGACCTTGGGAAAGTTTTTCTTTTCTCCTTTCAGACAGAAGCCTTCTCTCCAGCCCTCAAAGACAAGCAGGCTGAACAGTGACTTAGATGCTTCTGTCACATAATGCTTGGTCTCTTTACAAACTGGCTTGCTGTGTTTTACTCAGCATTCTGTGTCATCTCTTTTGTGGAATCAGGATTGCTCAAAATCTAGTCGTATCTTCTGCCTGGTATCTTCTGTCAGAGGTGTCTAAGCAGATTCCTTACACATCCATCAAAGAGATACACTTCAAAATGGGAACTAAAAGCGTAGTGACTGTATCAATAAAAGCTGCTCTTAGTTGATTCACAAATGCAGCTGCCAATGGAGGGCTGAGCAGAAAATAACTCCCACTGGACTTCAGTCCATCAGTTGTGTGTCGGTTTTCCTCAAACAGTGGACTATGTTCATTCCTGACCATGCAAACCACAGGTTCTTGGCACCAGCATACCTGGGTTGCATGCTATCTTTTCATTCAGTGCCTTTTTTGAGGACCTAACCTTTATCAGAAATGAGGCCAAACTGTAGCAGCCCTACCACACTGCCATCCAAGGGCTATCCTTCCCTATTGCCAAGTTTGGCAGAAAATGACATCTAGTTGAGTCCTGATCCAAAGGGACTTAAAGCCCATGTAAATCAGGAAATCATGGCAATTTCCCACCAATATGAGATCCCCTCTGGAATTCTAATGGAATCAAGAAAAAGTTTAAACTGCAATTATAAAAGCTGAAGGTCTTATTGTTTCTCAGTTGTTGTTGTTGTTGTTTTTCCAGTGGGGGAGGGGCAGAGAGAACAGGAGTGATAGAATCTTAAGCAGACTCCACACCCCTCGAAGAGCCCCATGTGGGGCTTGGTCTCACAACCCTGACATCATGACCTGAGCCAAAATCAAGAGTCAGAGGCTTAACCAACTGAGCTACCCAGGCGTCCCTTTCTCAGTTTTTTTAAATCCTTAAAATCCTCTTTTACATATTGTTATAAACGCTATTTTTCTGGTAACCAGACTCTGCCATTTCAAGCAGAGAGCCTTCCTAGGGAACAAGAGGATTTAAAATTGAAAAAGCTAAAGAATTCAGGAAATAGATCAGCCATATTCTGTTCATTTTTTTAAATGTTAGAACAGATATCCTCAGAGCCTCTTTTCTTCCCAAATACTACTTTGCTTTTCCTGAAAATGAGAAAGGAGGTAGAACTATGAGGAAAATATATATGACACACACTAATAAAATAGGAGAACTTTTATTTCAAGTATATCTAGGTATCACAGTGCAAGGTGCTGAGGATTGCTGCTACTTACCTACCCACATACATCCAAATATGTGAATAACCCATATGCACAACACCCTCAGCTTAAAATGCAAAGAGCACCGAAGGGTTCATCCTAATGGATGTGAGATGACCTCACACCATATGGCCCACATCCTTCCTCCACTAAGGAGTGCATCGTTTCCAGGTTTGGATCACATCTGTCTCATTAGAATGAAGGTCTGCCCCTGGCTATTACCGTATTTTTAGACAACCTGAGTATTATCCTGAATACCAGAAGGCAAACACCTAAATAAGACAGTAAGCAAACATTTACATATCTTTTATTTTCTTTTGTTTTGTTTTTGTCTTCTTTCTTCATTTTATAAACTCCCTGGGTCCCACCTCATGTGGAGACCAAGATTTTAGCTCTTAACAAGCTTAGCTCCCACCCTAACCAGTTGTGTATCTCTTAAGACTTTGTGGATTAAAGTCACACCCTGGCTATTAATAGGACCTCCAGAAATTCAATACTAAATTCCACAATTAAAGAATTTTTTCTAAGAAGTGCATTTGGAAATATAGTTGGAAAGTTTTCCTAGTGCCAGAAGAAATCCCAACAGTGACCAGAGAACTAAGTGATGATATGGAATTAGTAAATATGTCTCAGCTGGGGAGGACCAATGTACTTTATAGTCCATTAAACAGAAAAAATGATTAAGATGATCACGATTCAAGGGGCGCCTGGGTGGCTCAGTAGGTTAAGTGACCAACTCTTGATTTTGGCCAGGTCATGATCTCAGGGTCATGAGATCGGTTCTGCATTGGGCAGGGAGCCTGCCTAAGATTCTTTCTCCCTCTCCCTCTGCACCTTTCTCCCCAAACCCTCTCAATAAATAAATAAATAAATAGAAAGAAAGAAAGAAAGAAAAAGAAAGATGATCATGACTCAAGATGATTGAGTCCCTTCTTTGAACATGTTAGCTTGATGATTCCTGGTGATTCATTAAACCCACAGAGACAAGCTATTTGGAAGACTGAAGGACAAAGAAAATACTGAGTGGATAGATCAATCTGACACTGGACCGCTACCTATATGCTAAATTGGCACCCTGAGGAAGATTGCTGAGGATCTCTTTAAAACCAATCCTGGATTAGTACTAGAACCTGGGTATCATCCCTATAAACCAAACAGTCATGAAACTGGCCCAGGTCAAGCCAAGACTATGCCAAATAATATTTAATCTAAGAAGCAATTTATTTAGTAATAACCATGTACCAGGCAATTTCTGTTCCAGCATTAAATATAGAAAATTACTAGATTGTTTCTGTTTTTCTAATACACATAAGCAAAAAAATGCCCACCATCTCCCTTAGAAAAAATATAAAACATTACATAAAAAGCTACCAAATTTCTAATCCTTTGGGATGTCATCTTTTTAAACTCCAAAAAAGGAGATAATCTTGTCTGCTGGAATCCATCTTACATTCAGTGCATTAGGGTAGAGAAATAGATTTGTCCAGTTCTGCCTTTTTCTTTTTTAGCCAAGCAGATCCTGCACAATTTCCAAAGGCATCCTCACTAAAACTGTCTTCTAGTCATTTTTGATGGAAAGGAATTGTTGGAGGGGGATTTGGTACACGTTTTCCCCCTCTTCCATTTTGCAATTGCATTTAATTTTTGTTAAAATATCTGCCAGAGCTCTTAAAGGGATCTGTAGGTGATTACTTTTCAACATGCCTCACACTTGACCATAACACCTACACCTTTAAAAAGGAAAAAGTATGGGGCGCCTGGGTGGCTCAGTTGGTTAAGCGACTGCCTTCGGCTCAGGTCATGATCCTGGAGTCCCGGGATCGAGTCCCGCATCGGGCTCCCTGCTCGGCAGGGAGTCTGCTTCTCCCTCTGACCCTCCTCCCTCTCATGCTCTCTGTCTCTCATTCTCTCTCTCGCAAATAAATAAAAAATTAAAAAAAAAAAAGGAAAAAGTATGTATTTTTTTTCCTCCAATCTGATTTGCTTAAAATGTATTGGATATGACCTGAAATGTAATCTCCTGGGCAAAGAGTAAAACAAGCAGTTTCAATTAAGGGTAGTTAAATGGTGACATTAAAGGAATTGTGGAAATAAATACAGTGCAGTAATCACGCAGAAATGAAAAACAAAACAAATTGAATTTTTTTTTCCATGTGCTTCCGTCCAAGAGAAAAACTTGACAGTACAGAGTATACTTTTAAATCATGGAACTGAT
The DNA here is from genome assembly GCF_054177405.1 of Leptonychotes weddellii. Lineage (NCBI taxonomy): Eukaryota > Metazoa > Chordata > Mammalia > Carnivora > Phocidae > Leptonychotes > Leptonychotes weddellii. The sequence continues at coordinate 59,089,920 of NC_138380.1, forward strand.
TGCCCATTGTAGGAAGAAAACAGTTTGAGAAATCATAACTCTACACTGCACAAGGTTAATGCCATTTAAAATGCAAAAGCAGAGAGATGGTACCCATATTATCTGGTATTTTCACCATTTATGCACAAAGGAGCACACATGTTTATCTTTCACCTTGACATCTGATTGCTGTGCTAATGCCATTTAAAACTAGATGGAAGAAAATTATATTCTCCTAAGGAGTTGACTGACTCTTTTCTTTAAAGAAAAGAAACAAACAAACAAAAAAAAGATAGCCATTTTGATTCAAACAAAGTGCTACATAGAAACCTGTGGGCATAAATCGCATCAGGCCTCTATAATTTTTGCTTGCTATCGGTTATTGCTGGGATAATTGCATAGGAACAGTATTTGTGTAATTGTCAGCAGTAATACTCCTGGACCAAGGACCAAGGCCTCCTGCAGATTTCTACAAATCATTATTCTCCTTACAGTTTGTACTTTTTTTTTTGTTTGTGTGTGTGTTTATTTGTTTTCCCGAAGATCACTGGAATTAAGCCAAATGGAATTATTATTGTCAGACTTGGGAAGATTCACATTAATTTCTGAAAAGTACAAATAAATTTTGCAACTAAGCAAACTTATGCCATTTGCTTAAAAAAAAAAAGACACCAGAGGGGGAAAATGTTCAAACAAAATGCATATCTTAAAAGCTGTGGATCTATTTGAACAAATGGTAAGCTAATTTGGTGAACAGGGTCAAAGAAGCCATCAGACTGTTTAACTCATAGGGGCTGGATATGGGGAAAGACATTTGACAATGTTTGTACAACTCTGTTTCCTCGCTCATTTGTCTTCTCTTCCAAGTTTTTATAACACATTATAGGAATGTGGAAGCAATGGATTATATACTTAAGAGTCGTAAATAAGGCTCAGGAATAGAACTATATATACAGAATGCTGTTCCCTTTTCCCAAAATTATGAACTTTAATTCTGCCCTATTTATAACTTACTAACTTTTATGAGATATTATAAACATGTTCTTTGTTCTGACTAAATCTTTCCACATTTCTTCTAAAAACAGTGTTAATAAACATAAGTAAAGGAAAAATTTTTCAACTCCTGTGAAATTGTATGATTGGCATTTAGTATGTTTCACTTTCAACAAGTTTGTCAGATTTTCCAACATTTTGATCATAACATACAAATAAGCAAACACTTATTTAATATTTTAGACCTTAGACAAAGGATTAAGTAAACAATTCATTTGCAAAAGAGAAAACACAGATGACAAACATTTAAGAAATGGGAATTGGATAGAATATGATGGTTGGCTAGTTAATTTAACTAAGACATTTTTAATGATAATGCCCCAGCATTTAAATATAGAAAATCATGAGAATGAGGATTTGGTGAAACAGACATCCTTTTACATAGCTGATAGAACAAAAAAAACTAGTAAGAAATTTCTGTAAAACAAATTTTAAATACATATTAAAGATTTTATTTTAAGCTTCATTTTAAACTTAAGTCTTTGAAAATTTATGCCTATCTGAAGGATAATACTAAAAATAATAAAATGTTCAAAGATTCATGTATGAAAATACTTATTATTCAAAATAACAAACATCTAAAAATAATCTAATCATCCAACAATAGAAGCATGTCTAATAAGTTAAAGCACAATGTGCAATGCACTATCCACTCATTCAATGGTGTTTTCAAATCCAAAGTTTAAAAACATGCAATGATCTGGAGAAATATTCATACAAAATGAAATACAGATTCAAAATCATAGGTCCATGTAATCCCAAAGTTGTTATAACTATAAATATGCAAGGAAAAATGTTAACTTACAATTTCTGAATAGTAGAATTATAAATGATTTTTATTATCCGATCTGTGTTGGTATTTTACCTTGTTTTGCATATAATATATCTACTCAAGAGCCATTGTTTGATATAAATAGCATACTTTCAAAATCAAGGAAATACAGAAACATTATTCTTGCCAGTAAGTCTAGGGAAGAGTTAGTAGGATCGCCCATGTGTCTTTGCCTCTGAAAAAAGACTTCAGGTATGCAAAACATGGGTTAAGTCTATGAAATGGATGCTTGGAACTCAAGAGTTCACTAGAACAATTCTTCTGGAATGCCATTTTAAAACATATCATTAGTTTTGTTTTAAGTTGAGGTTGCCAGTGAAGTTATTACCATAAGCCGGATCCCTACAATGTTCTTTTTGCCCCCAAGCATTTCATGTCCTGTCACTTCTCTCTGGAATCACTAATTGTCTCCTAGTTGTTTCTATCCCCTACAGCCATTGATGGCTGTCATTGGAAAGACACATTCTCTAGTGGCGTTAGCCAAAAAAAACAGTCAGTCAGCAGTTTGTACCTATCCCTGCTCTCACTAACATCTCTAGATCACCTCAGACAAGTTTTTTACCTACCTAGTAGCTGGCTCCCCTCTTTCAAAATTGGGTTGCATTTGATATCATATTCCTCCTCACTGAGAAACAAAATTAATACACCAATAATGAATCATGGAACACTACATCAAAAACTAATGATGTAATGTATGGTGATTAACATAACATAAAAAAAAAAAAACCCTCAAATACACCAGATACAAACTTGCATTCTGCAGTTCCAATTCTCACTGCTCAATGCTTAGTGTGTCTTTCCACCTTAAACCTAATAATTTAGGAGAAATTTGAGAAATAATAGTAGTTTAGTGGTTACAACCACAAACCCAGACTGGACTTCCTGGTTATGAATCCAGCTCTATCACTCACTAGCTATATGATCTTGAGTAAACTGTGTAGTCTGTAGTCTTCTATTTCCTCCTCCGTAAAGCAGATTCCATGAGTTCGTTAACACATATACTGCACTTAAAACTGTTTCTGCTATAGAGCAAATATTAGCAACTATTATTACAAAGCATGTGTCTTCTTTTTTTCCAAGGTTATAAATATGTTTACAAAATTCTTGGTTAAAAAAAGTATGGATTACACTGTAATCTGTTCATAAACAGACTGTCAGATTATAAAAACTTCCATTTTTGATGGAGGGGGAAGAAAAACTAGGGTTAGTTTTAGAGGTAACTTACTCAAAACAGGATAACACAATGGAATTGTTTTATATTTAGTTTTTATTATTGATAGAGCCTCATTAAATAGGATTGATATCCATAAACTTACTCAGAAAAGAGCCTGGATAAGTAAGGATTCCCAAGTAGTTTCGCATGTGTTTATATATGTCTATGATGTGCAATTCCAGTCCAATAAGAACAGATTTAAAGTAATTACATTTCATTTGAGCTCATGTCAGCCACAAGTTAGCTCAGTACAATTTAATGGAGAAATGCACTGCTTTTTGCACTTAATGAGGCCACATTTGATAAGAGACTCTGGAGGGATCTGGAATCATAAGAGTAATGAAATCCAAAGTTTGGGCTCTTGGTTCATTAGGCAACAAGACTTCAATCCAGAGAAAGAGACCAACTTGTTAGATTTTTTTATTTTTTAAGATGCTAGAAAATGACTGGGCTTTTATCTTTCAATTATTAAATAAGTTTCACAACTTTGACTTCAAAATAATTTTTATAAGTGTGATGTATAGTGATCCAAGGCTACACCTATCATAGCATTTTATGAATCACAACTATAATTTAACTATTCCTTTTACTGATGAAAAAACTGAGGCCCACAAATACAACATGCTTGCCAATGTCAAGAGGGAGGTAGTGTCAAAGACAAGATCAAGTATAACAACAGAAATTGTTAGTATATTTATTGAGCACTTACAAATCATGTATTAATTCATTCAATCCTAGACATTGGGGAGGGTATGTGCTATGGTGAGTGCTGTGAATGGTGTAAGACTGATGAATCACAGACCTGTACCTCTGAAACAAATAACACATTATATGTTAAGAAAAAAAAAAAAGAAGATAGCAGGAAGGGAAAAATGAAGGGGGGGAAATCGGAGGGGGAGATGAAACATGAGAGACTATGGACTCAGAAACAAACTGAGGGTTCTAGAGGGGAAGGGGTTGGGGAGATGGGTTAGCCTGGTGATGGGTATTAAGGAGGGCACATTCTGCATGGAGCACTGGGTGTTATACGCAAACAATGAATCATGGAACACTACATCAAAAACTAATGATGTAATGTATGGTGGCTAACATAACATAATAAAATTAAATTTAAAAAAAAAGTCCTATTTAATAGATGATGAAAATGTAATGGCATAATAGGATTAAGTGACTGGCCAAAGGTCACACAGTAAGCAGCAGACTATATTGAGAACCCAGGAACTCTGCTTCCAGAAACCAAACTCTCAACCCCTATATGATACTGACTCCAGTGAACTGGAGAAATACTTCTCATGTCAAAGGAAGTATCAGAGCATTATTACACAGTCTGATTGGAAAACCATTAGAAAATACTAATACCCCTCTCTCTGTCTCCATCTCCCAGCACTTATACAACCACTTACTATCCTTCTTAATAAGTTAACTAGATCAGAGAGTTTTGATATCTAGGAAAAAAAAAAAACAACCTGACAGTCATCACATTCTTCTGGATTCTTTTTAACAAAGAATGGACCTTATAGGCATGGAATTTTTTTTGCGGGAAGACTACCACTGCATAGCTTGGTCCCTGAACCCAGGACAATGCTAAACATGGTACCCAAGCAAGGATGGACTGTACTAGAAGTACTGATCATTGAGGCATATAGCAAAGTCCAGGAACAGAAACCTTGCTTTTTAATATGAATGTCATTATTAAGTTATGTGACTTCAAAAATGCTGCTAAATTCCTCATCTGAACTGCTGGGAGAATAAGAGTTATACCTTTCTATTCATTCATCTACTTATCACATATCTATTTTGTATAGCTGCAGGATATCTGTCACTGAGCTAGGTATAGGTAGAAGTGAGTTTATTGAGAAGCTAATGTAGCTTCAGCTTCAGGACCCTCATTTGCCTGGGCCCCTCCTAGGGAAGGGCTAGAAGAAGGGGACAACAATCTGCTCTCATAATCATATATTTTGGAAAAATTTTGCAGAAGAAGATACGTTAACTACAATCAATTAAGGTCACTTTCTCTATCCCCTTGGATTTCCCTTGTCCCTCACTTCCTCTCCTTGTGTACTTGGGGCTTTGGAGCAACTGTAGGAATTTTAGTATCCATCTAAGGAAAAACTGAGTTGTGAATAGATATGTTTAGTTGTACCTTAATGGGATATATTTCTGTAGTTTACAGTCATTTCCAAGTAGACCTCAGTTATTGCTAACCATATCTCAGTGTAGGAGGGGGTCTGGGAACACTCCTACTTCTCAATGTGCCCACTCATCTAGAGTGGCCACATAGAAGTCCAAGGCCAAAGGCATTTCACAGTATGAAAATGCCCTGCAACCTCTGGCACCAGAAGTATGTGAGGGAAGAGACACAAGGTTCAAACCGTATAGAGCCAAATATCATTATTACTGTTCTTATTAACATAGAAATGTCTGGGCACCTGGGTGGCTCAGTCGGTTAAGCATCTGCCTTCAGCTCAGGTCATGATCTCGGGGTCCTGGGATCGAACCCGGCTCCCTGCTCAGCGGGGAGTCTGCTTCTCCCTCTCCCTCTCCCCCATCCCCACCCCCCGCCGCTCATGTGCACACATGCTCTCTCTTTCTATCTCCCTCTCTCAAATAAATAAAATCTTTTTTAAAAATAAATAGAAATGTCCCTTAGAGAATCTAATACTTTTAAGTTCTCATTAGTGGGCATTAGTTGACAATTTCCCAAAACCTAAATAAATTAATGGTAGGGGACAGAAAAAAGATGAGGGGTCACTGGAAAATGAATGAGCAGAAAAGTAGACAAGCAAAAGACAAAATATATGCCCTGACTGAGTTCTTGCTGCCACTAAGTTAGTGATCTGAGAGCTTTTAATGAGTATCAGAATCAACTGGAATTTCCCGAGCTCTAGTCCAGACCTATGAAAACAGAATATCTGGTTGAGAGGCCAGGGAAAATGCAACTTAAAACATTCAGTTGATTCTAAGGTAGGTGGTCCACAGACCACACTTTGATCTATGATGACAAATTTCTCAAAAAGCTAATCCAATTCATTCAGCTGGAATATCCACAGCTCTATGACCAGAAGCCTGACAACCACCAGTGAAGAATATCTCCATCTGGTCTTTTGTTTTTTTTTTTTAAGATTGTTTGTTTGTTTGTTTACTTGACAGCGAGCATGAGCAGGTGGGAGGGGGCAGAGGGAGAGGGAGAAGCAGGCTCCCCACTGAGCAGGGAGCCCGAGGGACCCGGGGCTCCATCCCAGGACCCTGGGATCATGACGTGAGCAGAAGGCTGACGGTTAACCGACTGAGCCACCCAAGTGTCCCTCCCCCAATCTGGTTTCAGTAATGATCTGACAGAACATACTTTTCTCCATGTTTGCAATTTTCTTTCCTGAACTCAATTGCCCTTTGGCGTGAATGGGAGGAACATACATTAATGTACCCAATTTTGTAAAGGAAGAAAAAAACAACTCCAGGAATGTTTGTCTGAGTATTCTTTCAAAGGTTAATGTGTAGATCTTTTTGGCACTTACACATCTAAATTACTACCCCGAAGTGCACAGTCATAATATATATAAAAAATAAATTTCTGCTTTACACACTGATCTAAGAACAAGCTTACATGGTGTGTATAATCATTGGTATTTTAATTAGCTTGCATCAAAAGATCTCTGACCTTTTGTTCCAATCTTTAGGGTGAAATCAAAAGTGCAGCAGCTGTTCTCCCTACACACAGTGAGCATTTAGCCTATACACAAAAAGGTGACTTTTTTTGCTCATCAACATAATTAAGCCAAGATATTGACTTCCTGTGTCAGACTTTGGCCAAGAGCTAACCTGTATGAGAGCTTGACGTAATCGTGTTAAGGACTGACAGTACTTAGTTGCCATGGACTGAATAAGAAAAAGGATACCAATAATGTAGGTATTTATTCTCTACTGCATGTTAATAAGCTAATTTGAGTCTAAGCAGTTGATATTTATAATTTCTATATTTTAATTATAAAAATCAATATTATAATTGCTGAGTATTATTTCCTTTAAATATTAAACAACTAATTGACCTAATTGAGCAGAATATTGCTAAGAGCAAACACAGTATTTTGTTTTAACCATAGAGGAAGATTATCTGGAGGTTAGTATTTTGTGTTATTTTAATTAGAACTATTGTGTATGAAGTGTCCATATGCATATGTCCTCTAAGTAAAATCCTGTGTTCAACTGTCTAGAAGAAGAAAGTCTTTCCTGATGAAGTTCACGTTATTACTTGGAACATTTCCCTAATGTTATTTTTCTTCTTTCTGCTGAAAAATATTTTATGCTGAGCAATATAAATAATTGGAACTTGAAGAGTAGGTGTGCAGTACAGGCAGGTATAAGATCATCTAGCCCAACACCATCATTAACTGATAAATAAAAATGTGCCCCAGATCACAGAGCCAGGACTGGAACTCAACCTACCACTGCCCCAACTCTAATCCCCCCAACGCCCCCCCATCCCATCCCTGCTTGCTGCTTCTATTTCACAAGCTTCTCTTTGGGATAAAATTTTCCTTAAATAATATTTCTCTTCTTTTCATTTGGACCCCTACTTACACTGAAGAGATGTTTCTGTAGCAGCTGTTTGATAATATGTTGCTCATCTGTTAAACTTCAGCTCATATTTCCTATCCTGGGAGAGCAGAAAGATACTGTTTTCTTGAGCACAACAGCAAAGATGAGCAAATACCTTTGAAGAAATTATTCTGTTAAGGTCAAGCTTGACTAAAGTGGTCCAATAAGCTTCCCTAAGCTTCTACATTCAAGAAAAGTGGCGGAGGGACAAGACACATTGCATATAACAAAGTATTATATGTATGTATATTTTCCTAAGGGTATATCTACATAATTTTTCTTGACTTTTGATAAACCCACAAGATAAATGCTTCATGTCTAGAATATATACACACTGGTTTACGGATGATGAAAATCATTCTTTAAACCATAACATAATGTTCCACTTAAAGAAATAACAGGCACTGGAGCACTGAGGAATAAAATAAAAAGGAGCATAATAAAAATTTATATAAATAAAAAAGCTATAAAAATCCATCTAAATTACACCATCACATGCCTTATACATTCTACTTTATAATACTGCACTGTACTCTTAGCTTAACCATCCTTTCGTTTAGAACATATGTATATTGCTTCAAATGCAAAGCCTCTTCCTATGCACAAATATCTGTCTTGAAAGGGTCCCAAAAGACCCTTTGAGTGTTTCCAAGAATCCAAGAATCTATGTCCTTCTCTATATAAAGCAGAGGTTCTTAACTGGGAGTGACTTTTTCCCCATGGGACGTTTGTCAATGTCTAGAGACATTGTTTTGGCACAAGTGGGGTAAAGGGTGCTATTAGCAACCAGTGATTAGAGACCAGGGATCCTGTTATAATTTCTATAAATCACAGAACAAGGAATTATCTGATCCCAAATTATCCAGACCAAATAAGCTAGCCTAGCAGCTACTATGACTTTTCTGGAATGACATAAAGTTTTTTCACTTAACTTATTGCTGAGAAATGTGAGTTTCAATCTTATCACTTGTGCTACTACCTAGAGTCACTGGGCAAATTTCTTAGTAAGAGACATGTGCAGAAGCAACAACACGAGGCTTGGGAGCCTGGAAACTTGGCTTCTGCAGCTGTAGCTCTCTCACTAATTAACTGTGTGAACTTGGGTAAGTCACTTAACCTCTCATGCCCTGAACTGCTTCATTGAAAAATGAGAGAACCAAGCTAAGTTAATGCTAGAAAGCCCTTATAGCTCTAAAATTCTATTATTCAAATGAGAAGTCAAATCACAAGTTAAAAAAATTAAGATACATGGCTATGCAATCACTGAAAAAAATTAATAAGAGTACATACAGTAGTCCATCTTTATCAGTGAGAGATATGTTCCAAGACCCACAGTGGATGCCTAAAACCGCAGATCCTACCAAACCCTCTATATACTGTGTTTTTTTTTATAAAGTTTCATTAATAAATTAGGCACAGTAAAAGATTAACAATATTAATAAAATAGAAAAATTATAAAAATATGCTGTAATAAAAGTTATATGAATGTGGTCTCTCTCAAAATAACTTATACCCTTCTTCTTGTGAAGATGTGAGATAATAAAATGCCTTATGTGATAAAATGAAGTGAATGACCTAGGCATTATGACATAGCTTTAGGCTACTATTGACCTTCTCATGATATGTGAGAAGCAGGATCATCTGCTCCTGTATGGTGGATGGCCTCAGGTAACTAAAACCATGGAAAGTGAAACTGGGGATAAGGGGGCCTACTGTATATTAAATGTATAACTGCACTGTTCCAGGAAGTCAGTGAGCATTTATTGAGCATTCATTATATGCTTAGCATTCTGCTTGCTGATATGAAGATATAAAAGAAGGATTAGAATATGCATCTCTATGAGTGAAACAGATTGAAATTCACTAAAATGTTGTGGGTTGGGTTTGGTTTTTTTCCCCCCAAAGTGTAATATGCAGACCATCACATCAGGACATCCTGGGATCTTTAGTAAAATACAAATTCCTGATCTCCTAGTCTGAGTGGATTGGAATTTCTGATAATTTGGCCCAAACTTGCAGTTTTGCAATCACTCCCAAGTGATTACTATGCATACTATAATTTAAAAGCCACTGAATTAAAAATTAATGAATAAGAGACTCTGTGTTACACTTCTTTAGTCTGGATTATTTATAAAATTCTATAGGAGTTCTGGGGAAGGAACATTCCTGGTAGGTTAGAGTAGTTGAAGGAAAGTCCATAGCAGGTAAGCTGGGAGCTTAAATAGATGGGTTTTGAAAAGCAAGATGGATCATTGAACACTACATCAAAAACTGATGTACTATATGTTGGCTAACTGAACATAATAAAAAAAATAATAAAATAAATGTTAATACAACCTACAAAAAAAGAAAAAGAAAAGCAAGATTGGGGGGGGGTGCCTGGGTGGCTCAGTTGGTGAAGCATCTGCCTTCAGCTCTGGTCATGATCCCAGATGGAATGGAGCCCCACATCCCCTCGTCCCCTCAGGCTCCCTGCTCAGAGGGAAGTCTGCTTTCTCCCTCCCTCTCTCTCTGACCCTCCCCCCTTCCCCACCTGTGCTCTCCTGTGTGGTCTCTCTCTCTCCAATAAATAAAATCTTAAAAAAAAAAAAGAAAGAAAGAAAGAAAGGAAGGAGGGAAGGAAGGAAGGAAGGAAGGAAAGAAAAAAGCAAGATGGGAAGAGCCAGGAAAGGTATTCATGTGGAGTTTCACAATGAGCAAAGGCACAGATGTGGGAGTCGATGAGAAGTAATTAGAAGTCAATGAAGAGTCCCATAATAGCAGTATTGGTGTTGAGCAGAAATAACAAAGTGAATTAGCTGTATACTATTTATGGTAGAACCAATTTGAAAATGTCTATCCCGCCCTCCAAGGGCAACTATCATGAAAAAAAAATTATTTCAAAGATGTTTAAATCCTATTTCAATGTTGTCTTACTAAAATGTGTTTCACTGATTTTTAGGCTACATATGCCATTCAAGAAAAAAAATAAAATTACCCCATGCATTAAAATTTCTAGATCCCAAAGTCTCCTAATTCATTTTGTTACTCAAGAGAACATGGTTATTTGATGAATAAGTCTTACTTCCCTGTAGTACACACACTATTTTGCCTGTTTAAATCCATACATAAAGCAATGTTCCTATACTGGCCATTTTTAAACATTCTAACATGGTTTTTCCTCTTGAGGGGTGGGAACTGAGAGACATTTTTCCCCAAAAAACCCAAAGATATTTTCACTTGACTTGTTGTGTAATATAAATAATTTCATTTGTTAATTTGTTATACGGAATACTTCATTGATGTCTAATTTTTTCCCACTGTAGTCAGAGCATATTCTTTGTATGACTTGTATACCTTTAAATTTATTGAGAATGTTTTGGCCTAGACTTTGATGTCTAATGTCTTCAAACTTGTTGTTTCACACATTTTGTCCATCTTTGGTTGTTTTGAGTAGAAGTATAAATTCAGCCCCTATTATTTCATTTTTACTGGATGCAGAAATCCCAGTTCAAGTAGATTACTTTAAATATATTATGATGCCTAAAAATTACTTTACCCAATTTCATTAATATTATTTTTAAGCCTTATATGTAAATATCAGCTCTTATTATAACTATGGAAATAATAGATTGAATTTATAATGTAGTTCTCAAAAAGGTCTTTTTTTTTTTTAAGATTTTATTTATTTATTTGACAGAGACAGAGACAGCGAGAGCAAGAACACAAGCAGGGGGAGTGGGAGACGGAGAAGCAGACTTCCCGCTGAGCAGGGAGCCCGATGTGGGACTCGATCCCAGGACTCTGGGATCATGACCCAAGCTGAAGGCAGCTGCTTAACGACTGAGCCACCCAGGCACCCCTCAATAAGGTCTTAATAGAATCAACCTAATGAATATTTTCAAACACCACTCTTGTCAGATTCTGGTAAGAATCACCATCACCATCCCCATGGTACTGGAGATGTATTTTGAATATCCAAGGTGGAGAGTAAGTAATTAATGTGTGATAGGATTTTATAATTTCTGGAATATATAAAAAATGATTCTATCAAAATCATCTTTTTGGCTAAGTAAACGATTATATAAAATAAAATATAAAGGTTTACTGGCTTGCATAAATTCATAAGAAGAAATGCCATGCCATTAAAGTCACTAATGGAAACATCTGTAATTCATATATTCAGTCTCTGGTCATAGAGTTAAAGATGAGAAAAAGACTCCATTCCTGCCCTTCATGAGCTAAAAGTACAGAAGAAGAATGAGAAGTGTTATCATGTTATAGTAATAGTGTTGTATGGTGACAGATGTTGGCTACACTTGTAGTGAGCACAGCTTAATGTACAGAGAAGCTGAATCACTATGCTGTACACCTGAAACTAGTGTTACATTGTGTGTCTGCTATACTCAAAAATTATTTTAAAAAAGAAATGTTACTGTGTATAACATCCAGTTGTAAAAAAATATTTGCAACGTATATTCTTGGTTGAAGATACAAATTTGGTAATATTAATACAAGCTTAGTGGTAATATAATCAAAATAAGCTTTATTTCCAACACTAATGATTCCTTAAGTTTGTATCTGAATGTGAGAAAAATTCTATTGTCCAATATTACATTTTATAGACATCCTTATATGTAGTATGTGGGAGTTGTAGTTCTGAAACCACTGTCAGATTCTTGATAAGTTTTATATAAATTTTACAGATAATTCCTATTTATCTGATTTAGGAAAGATACAAATAGTGAAGATAAATGTAGATAATCTCCTTTATCTAATTTTTTTTAATCAAAGTAGTCATCATTTTAAAAGTGAAACAGTACATAAGGGCATACAAGAAAAAAAGGTGGTCTCCCCACCACGCCCCACTCCCCAGTCCTGTTCTTCAGCTATAACCACTTTTTACTCCTCCTTTAGCTATTTTTTCTTATAATTACCTTAATGTTTCCAAATACAAATACAGCTTTTTTAATTTATTGAGTTTAGATATTATTTTTTGATTTCCTGTCATTTTAGATGAGAAATTCGTTTTTCACCACCACCCCTCAACTCTGTCCCTTCCACCCAGCCATCTTCCCAGTGGAATGAAGTTACTGTTTGGGGGTACACAGGTAATCAATGTTTCAATAATTTTGACCATGTCATATTATTCAACCAGCTAAATAATGAACAATGTTGACATTTTCTTTACTATCCATATTTTCTTGAAGTTACTGGTCCCATTTACTTAGCACTAATATTTTCTAAGTGTTACCAAAGGTCTATCAAACACCAATAATATTTTTCACACTCAAAGACATTGAAAAATCTAATGGTTTCATTTCTTTCCTGGAGATCTCTCTCCTATGGCCCTGCATCCTTCTGTTCAATCCATACTAGTTGCTGTGTCATCTCCTAACATCCAAACTGAACTGCTCTGACAATATTTCCCAAGACAACCTTTGAACTTCTGTCTTCCTGTGCCATGACTGGAAGGATCCAGATCATCCTTCAAGAATACATGTAGTAACTTCTGTGCAGGCAATGTGGAGAACTTCCGCCACTTAGCAAGTGTGGGGGGGGAGTTGAGGGCAGATAATTAGGATAGGTCCTGTTGGTGGATCTTATCCATGCCATGAACACTGCCAAGTCCTTGACATACATTACATCACTTTTCCTCACTATATCTTTGAGGGTAGTACTCATTATTATTGTGCCTATTTTACAGATGAGGAGACTGAGACTCAGAAACATTCTGAGAAACATACAGATGAGGAGACTGAGAAACTTCTCCAGTGTCTAAGCGTACCAGACCTAGTTTCAAACCCATGTGTTAGCTTACCCGTAACATGTGCTCACAACCACAGTGTTGGAAGCATAGCCAGCTCTGATTGCCGGGGGGAGAAGACAGGAAGGGCCTAGAGGAAAAATGGCAGACTTGTCCCTCTTAAGGAAACATTTTAGCCCCAGCTTGCCACTTCCTAGTCAGACAGCCCTGGGCAAGTCACATGACATTTAACAGTAATAATCATTGCAAGAACCAGCATTTAGTGAACATTTATCCCTAACAATTTATCCCTACCTTGCATGTTTTATCTAATTTTAGTCCCACAAGAATCTTTTTCATGTAGCTGTTCTTCTTATCATTATTGTTCTTATTGTTACCATTATTATCATTTTTGTCCCATTTTATAAGTGGGGAAACCTATCTCAGGGTTCCACTTCCCTTCCCTTTCACATGAGTGAGTTGAATTAGCTCTAAATTGTCTCTTTCTAAAAAATACATTCCTTTGAAACAGTTACAAAGTAAAACCTACAAGTCCATATTGGATTTGCATATCTCAGAAAAAAAATACTACTCAGAATTTTCAAACTGGAAGAAACTTCAGAGATCACCTGTAATTGCCTCATTTTTCAGGTAAAGAACCTGAGGCTGAGAAAAATATTAACTAGACCTTCCAGAGTCACACAGCTAGTGGAGACTCATACCCAAATGTGATTATACCCAGTTTGTGCTTTTTCTTAAACTGAAGCAGGGAGATGGCACACAGTGAATGGAAAAAAAAAAAAAGAAGAAGAAGAAGAAACACCAAGACAGGGAGATAAAGAAAGAGTAAGCAATGTGGAATTCTCTACCACCATCTCTTCATTCACTCAGCTAATTGAGAGGCCCCAGAAATATAAGGAGTACAAAAGTGAGCACAAGGGGCACCTGGGTGGTTCAGTGGGTTGAGCAGCTGACTATTGATTTCAGCTCAAGTCATGATCTCAGGGTCCAGGGATCAAGACCTGTGTAGGGCTCTATGCTCAGCCGGGAAGTCTGCTTGTGGATTCTCTCTCCCTCTCCCCTTCCCCCTGCTCATGCGAGTGCTCTCTCTCTCAAATAAATAAATAAATAAGTCTATCTTTTTTTAAAAAAAGTGAGCACAAACACATTCTACCCTATCCTTAGAAGTTCACAATCCAAAAAAAGAAAGAAAAAAAAAAAAGAGCGACAGGTTAAATTATTTTAATACAAAGTAAATGTAATAATTTGCAAATTTAATCCAAAAAGGAGCGTTGGATATATCAATCTTTGGCATCTAGAATTTAAAATGTCTATAATGGGGGGGGGGGTGTGCCTGCGTGTGGCTCAATCGGTTAAGCATCTGCCTTCAGCTCAGGTCATAATCCCAGAATCTGGGATCCAGCCCCTGAGTCGGGCTCCCTGCTCAGCAGGAAGTCTGCTTCTCCCCCTCCCTCTTCCCCACCCCACTCATGCTCTCGTTTGCTCTCTCTGTCTCTCTCTCTCTCAAATAAATAAATAAAATCTTTAAAAAAATAAAATACAAAATGTCCATAATGGAACTCTCAATTTCACTCACTCACCATCTACACTTTACCATTTCAGTAAATGGCACCTCCACTGAGCCAATTACTTATAGCAAAAATCAGCAAGCACCTTTAGCTCCCTCGCACTCTGTATCCAACCCATAAAATAAATCCTCTTGATCTTATTTCCAAGATACATCTCAAATATGTCCGTTTCTCTCCTCCATTTTCACAATTCTAGGGTAAGCCCCCCTATTCTTGTCTCAGCTATTAATATAGCTTCCTAAATAGTCTCTCTTCTTCCACTCTGGCCCTCTACATTTTCTACCTAGAGAGCAAAATGAACTTATTAAGTGCTTTTTCAGATTAATTCAAGAAGGTACAAATAACAACCCTAGTCAGCTGCAACCAACTAGCAAAAAGAACCATTGGTGATTTCAGTTATCAGAATATGTTGCATGATATGGTCCTCTAAAAGACCAATGGCAGAAAAGTTCATTGCTTACTAGATCTTCCCAACGCAAGAGCAGAAATATTCTAAACCCATTTTCTTATCACCCGAGAATTCACTTACTGTCACCCATCTTTGCTCCCCTCAATATGTGATTTGTATTGAACATTAAACACTCTATACCATTATATGGGTTTACACATGCAAGTCCAATCCTCCAAATAGAAGATAAATCTTATGTTCTTAAATTTCACATTTACAGAGATAAAAGGAAGAAAATGTCAAGGTGAACTGAGAAGCATGATCTTAGCACTCTGTTAACTCAATCAAGTGGGACAGACTGACATTAAACACTAGTGTGATTACTATTATGGAAGTGGAAGTATATAACATTTCTGAGCCAGCAGATCAACTGAGTTGAGACCTGAAGAATAAATAGAAGTTACCAGAATCACCTGGGTAAAGGGGACAGTTGGATGGGATGTGGGAGCAAAGAAGATTCCAGTAGAGGCAGACAAAAGATGAACATAACATGAGTCTGCCAAACATACTGCCTTAATCTTTTCATAGGCACTACTTTTGAAAAACTCAACCTTTTCACGTAACCATAAATTGACTGAAATATATTATTAAAATTTTACCTTGTCAAAAAAAAAAAAAAAAAAGCCTTGCCAACCACCCTATCTGAAAGTGCAGGCCAGTCACCATTCTTTCTTCTTACCTTTTTTAATTTTTTTTAAGTTTTTATTTAAATTCCAATTAGTTAACATACAGTATAATATTAGTTTCAGGTATACAATATAGTGATTCAACACTTCCATACAACACCTGGTACTCATCATAAGTGCGGTCCTTAATCCCCATCCCCTATTTCACCCATCTCCCCACACCCACCTCCCCGCTGGTAACTGTCAGTGTGTTCCCTATAGTTAAGACTCAGTTTCTTGGTTTGCCTCTCTGTCTCTTTTATTTTCTTTGCTCATTTCTTTTGTTTCTTAAATTCCACATAAGTGAAATCATATAGTATTTGTCTTTCTCTGACTTATTTTGCTTGGCATAATACTCTCTAGCTCCCGCCATATAATTGCAAATAGCAAGATTTCATTCTTCTTTATGGCTAAGTAATATTCTAGTGTGTGTGTGTGTGTGTGTGTGTGTGTGTGTGTGTGTGTGTATACACCACATCTTCTTTTCCGTTCATCAAAGGACCTTTGAGCTGTTTCCATAATTGCCTATTGTAGATAATGCTGCTATAAACATCAGGGTGCACGTATCCCTTTGAATTAGTATTTTTGTATTCTTTGGGTAAATGCCTAGGAGTGCAATTGCTGGATCATCTGGTAGTTCTATTTTTAACTATTTTTCATGCTAGTACTTAACTACACCCTGAAATGGCTTATTGTTGGTGTTTTTTTTTTCTTTCTTTACCCATTAGACTCTAAGCACCATGGGAGTAGGGTCTTGTTTGTTATTTTTGTTTTTTCTGTGCTGTATGCCAGTCAATCCCAGTCACCAAGACAATGTCAGCACATATTCACATCAGGTCCATGTAATAGGAATCCCAGGCATCTCATTTCAATTTCTTTTTCTACTAATAGCCAACATCAGTCAGCAACACAGCATCAAGGGCTTGGATTGAAAAATCCTTTTAATAAAATTTTCCAAAACTCCCAAGTGAAGCATGAGATTCTACTATGTATCTCTTATGTCCTCATTATTTCCATTGATTGTTTTTTTGGTACAAACCTAAAGGTGACAAATATCGATATTCAATAGTGATAATCAAACCTAAATCACACCAACTATAAAATATATAATTTAATTCAGAAATCTTTGCTGTGAATCTCTGTGTCTGTCCAAATCTTAACATCAGCTGGGCATAAGTGTTATCAAAATATCTGGATAAAAAAAATAGTAGTCCAACTTTCTGAAACACTGCACTTCACATTCATTGATCTGGGCATGTCTACATATTAAATGTTATACAGACAAAGCAAACTAGGTGTTGGGGTTTTTGGTGTTGTTGTTTAGTTTATTTGTTTGCTTTTACTTTTCATACAGATATTTTTGTGCCATCATAACAAATCTTCAAGACAGACAAAATAGTGTATAAACCCAACTTAATAGGTATAATGGCCTGTGTTATAGTTTTGACCCTACCAATAACCTCAAGCAAATGACTTAACCATGCCTTGTTTCTTCATCAATCTGGAGTGAAAATGCCTACCTGATATAGAGCTGTAACAGGAACAGAATGATAAGGATATAAAAACACATCAAATATCTGAGAGTATTATAATTTATAAATGTGAGATATCATTCTTATAAGGTATCTTCCTTGGCTTACATAAATAACAAGATTTTCCTCTCCACATTCTCAAGAACTTACAATAACATTTCTCCCCATTTTAGAAACTCTGCTTTTATATAAAATATTATGAAATACCTTAGTTCTAGAGCCTCCTTTCCCATTAGCTACCAAGCAACTCCTATTATAAGTAGCTTAAAGCATCAGAGTGTCCAAGAGATTATTATCGTTGTAGAGGATTGTTCCATATGGTCTACAATTTCTTTATAGCTGGAAGTTTTCAGTGTAGTAGTAAATGGATTGCACTGTGCTATCCAAAAATAAAAAAAAATAAAAAACTTTGCAATCACTTTATTAGAAAATTGAATGTTTCCAATGGCTCTTTTTTGAACCTGAAAGGTACTAGGGCCTTTTCCATTACATTTCCTTTTGCAACATGGTATTTTCATAATTATTCTCTTTGAGGCACCAGTATCTGTTCAGAATCCAGTGTGACTTCTAACTATGTCAAGTGGTAACTAAACAAATATGTGAACAGGAGAGAAATTCCATCTATAAAGTGATAGCTTAATCTATGAAATAACACCCATATTGATTTTTGTGTTTCCAATGACTTGACTGATGTTGTTTTTCATTAAATTAATAAGTTTTGGAGTTGTGGAACATCACATGTTGTTAACATTTGGTCAAAATTAGAAATGAATTTTCTTGTCTGTTTGTTTATTCTAGGCCTTAGTCCTCTGGTTACCCTAGGTTAATTTTCAAGGTCAGTGAACTGAGGCATACTTCTAACAGAGCTCACAGAGTTTTAAAATATTCCTCTCTCACCAGCCCTTCTTTCCTCCCCTTGGCACCAAAATATTGATCAGCTTTTCTCTCAGTGTCCTATGGAGGAGACCAGGATGCACGCCTAGGAGTGAGCATCAGCCTGAAGAAATATAAGACTAATGCTGTGAGGTTCTACTTGCAATTAATTTGCTTTTTATTTGAAGAAAGTTATTATTTTTCTGAGTACAAAAGTATAAGTTCATTGCAGTACAAAATTCAGAAAAGGCAAAAATTCTGAAGAAGTAAAGAAATTACCCACAATCTCACTAGCCATAGCTAGCCCTCAACAATACTAAATTTTCAATTTGGTTTTTAAGTATTTCCTTACTGATTTCTTTTGAGGATGCATACTATCCTAGACCAACAAAGAAAAACTATACTAATTCTTCTCATTTGTCACCTACTGTTAGTTGTGTGTGTGTGTGTGTGTGTGTTTTGAAATTGCAGATTATTTGCACCTCTTAAATTCAGTGAGGTGGATTCTTATTTTAGCACGTATATGTGCATGAGTTCCCCTTCACCACTAAATGGACTGGTGCCAGAACATGTAGGAGAACAACAGGTTAGCCAGGAAGACAACTTCAGTGAAAAGAATGTGTAAAGCCAAAAGAAGAAAGATATTTACCCCTAGAAATAAGTCCTAATAGCAAATAAAATATGTGGGGTCTGACATCACACAAACCTGGATTCTTGTCTTTGCTCTACCACTTCACTGCTGTGTGATTTAAAACACGGTACTTAATCTCTATGTGCCTCAGTTTTCTCAATTGTACAAACAGGTATAATTGCAGTCTCTACCTGAGATTTAAAAGAGTAAATACATGTAAAGCATTAAAAACTGTGTCCTTCAGACAGTAAGTACTCAGTACATTGCAGATGCTGATAGTAGCAATAGTAAAATATTTATCAGACTGAGCTAAATGTTTTACACACATTGCCTCATTTACTCCTACACTATCCTATAAAGTAGGATTAGATGAGAATGTATCCAGAATACTTTATCACCCATAAGCTTGAATTACAAATGAAAAAATTGAGGTTTAGAAAAAGATTCATTATCTCGCCCAAGGCCATAAAATTTGTGAGTGATGGAGCCCGGGTTCTTACTCAGGGCTCATGGCTGCAAATGACACTATTTTTCAAAGTATGGCATTGAGACCACCATCAGTATAATCGGAACTTCTGCAATGGGGCCCAAGAATCCACAAGTTTAACAAGTTCCCCAGGTGGATTTTGGCCTCAGATCATGGCTCTTTGGTCCAACTGATCTCCATGGGAAAGTCACTTTCTGTAATTTTTCCAGAGATGGCTAACTTCAAAACCTCAGTGCAAGCTCCAAAACTCTCATATTTTGTTCAGAGCCCTGTACAAAGCAAGCCCTTGGAAAATATTAAAGGATAATCTTGCTCTAAGAAGAGACCAACAGGGTACAACGTAAGAGCAGGGCTGCCACAAATGCGTTTGGCTTTTTTTTTCCCCTGCCTAAAGGTATCTGTTTCCATGTGATTGATTTTTATCTTAAACTTGATGGATTGATGCATAGATTTAATTATATCATGTGTTGTCTCATCAATACTGCTCTGCAGCTATTTTACATTCAGCCTGGGTGCCAGATTGAATTAAATGGTTTTTTTAAAGCCTATAAAGCAGGAAAATATCTTTCCCTAGTTGGTATTTTTTACATATCGGTTACTAAGAGTCTGTAAGCTAAAGCGGGTAGTAAAGTTCATTTGTTAGCGAGGAAGCCAATTTGACTTGTATGGCTATTAATTTTTTATGGGGCACAGAGCAGAATTATTGGTGTTTCCCCTAACTTAGATAACCCTGTAGCTGTCAGGACTGAGGATACTTCCATCTGGGAAGCACTTATCCTGACCATCACTAAGGAGACAAATGATCATAGACAGTCTCCAGGTCCTGGTCATAAGATCCATATACATTCAATGTTACCTACTATGAGCCACCAGAAAAACTACTGCTATTGCTTTTAAACTAGATGTAATCTATTACAGGCTTTACAATAGAGTGAAAAGGGCTTCATCATTTAAGAAAAGTCATTACAACAGCTGAAGCATCCCCAAAAGATATTAATTCAACATCTTTCTTGTGTGCCTATGTGTTGTGTGCTGTTCTACAAATCCAGTTTACAATAGTGAGAAAAGACAAAAACAGAAAAAGGACCCATTTTCACGGATTTCACATTCAGTACCAGGAGTCAGATATTAAATAAAAATAGACTTGTCAAGGTGATAGTACATACTGAGATGGAAAGTAAGGCAAGATGAAGGGTAAAGAATAATTGGAGGAGTTCTGTTTTAGATAGGGTAGTCAGGGAAGGTATCTCTGATATAAGATAACACTAGCAATTATACCATCCCCCTGACTTAGGTAAGAAGAGATACCTTAGCTTAGAAGAAGTGTTTAAGGTTTAAGGATTTTTCTACAATGTTGCTATATATGTGAAAACTGTTGCTTCATTCAACAAATAGATATAACTTATTCCTATTCAGCACTACACACATTGACTTATTTTAAACTTCACAACACATTTTTTTCTCATTTATTCATTCAATAACTAATTTTTGACTGTTTCAAATTTTCCAGGGATTGTACCAGGGCTGGAAAAATAATATCTCATAGTTATGGAGCATTTACTAAGTGCAAAGCATTGTGCAAAGTACTTTGCATAGCTTTATAGGCTGTTAGGGCAGGTATTAACTCCACATCACTGATGAGACGCAGATGGGTTACAGAATGTCCAAGTTCACATCTCTATTTAGTGCCAGAGCTCCAGACTATAATCAGATTTTCTGATCCTTATTCTAATTTTCTCAAACTATGACATAAAACCTTAAATTAAATTCTTTGTCTTATTTTGAGGCAAGTGAGATAATATACCAGAATAAATATACCTCATTACTAAACGAATTTCAAAAAGCTATATACCTTGACCACTACCTTCAGACAAATAAAGTAATATTAGCCTCATTTACAGGTGAAATCTCACCAACAGAATTTAATCACCCTGGGAAACAGGCTAGTAAATTTATAGTATGGACCAGATATCTGAATAGATGATCCCTCTAATCAGAGATTGTCACCAGGGCAGGAAAGTGGACAAGGGGCTTCATGGCATTCCTCCCTCTCACTTCACCATGAGACCATATCCTCTGTTGACTCACCTCTTCCTTCCTGCCCCTTTAGGCCCAACTCTGGCCCCGTCCATGCCGATGTTCTCTGATGCCTGCAGAAACCCTACAACAGCCTTCTCTCCTGCCCATGCCCTCAGAGTAATCCTCCTGGAACATGTGCTGCTCACCAGGATGGCTGCCCAACTTTTACACACTAAGACCAAAGATTTTACAAATCCACCCTGTCTCAGCTGACTAATTCATAGAATCTTAATAGAATCTTAAAGACAAAAAGCCCCTCAGAGATCATCCTAGACCAACCTTTGTCATTCACAAATGGGACCCAGAAAGGATACATGACTTATGGCTAATTGGTTCTAGAATCAAAGTAGAATGCAGATTCCCGCTTTGAGTCAAATGTTCTTTGTATGCCACCACATTGTTTTTAAGGTCTTAATACTGGAAAAGAAAAAAAAGGTCTCTAATATTAGTATTTTAGAAGGAGTTTAACTGTTTGATACCTCTCAAGTCCAACCCCCTTAGCCAGCCAGCTACTCTGCCCCTCTACAGGGCAAGTCCACTTCCAACATGCTCCTCATGATATTTGGCTTATCTCTACATCCTATTGTATGATGAGCCCACAGGAAATATCCTGGACTTCTTCCATTGGTTGTAGGGTGACTCGAAGAATGAGCTAAAAGAAATCAGGATTATTTTCCTCTAGACAATTACATACATTTCATAAATAACCAGTGATTATTTCAAAGTGCTCTAACATCACCAACTTACTTTTGACATGATTAGCATAATGAATATCACCTTCATTTTAAACGTGACAAAACTAACACAAAGAAGGGAAAATTGCATAACTAGCTGATGGAAGAGAGAGAATAGAAACTAAATTCAAACCATTCCCAGCTTGATATGGATTATTTTGAACCATTTTTCTGATACAGGGAAAAAAGGAAGCAATAATAAAAATTATAAACTTTTATTGACCGCTGGTTATATGCCAAGATATTCCCTAGCTCATTCAGCCTCATACCACCCTATAAGTTAGAAATTGGTATTACTTTCATTATGCACATGAGAAAACTCAAGTTTAGCAGAATTAAATAATCTAGCCAAGGTAATAAAACTTAATAAATAGCAAAGCCAGAAGTTGAACACAGTCTTTCTGATCCTTCAGTCCCCACTTAATCACTACACTGTACTAGTAATGAAACTCTTTCTTGATAGCATGAAGAATGTGTCTTGCAAGTGTAGACCCCCATTATAACTCCTAACTAGTCTACTTATCTCCAGTGTTCTTTCTAAAATACAATCATACAAATGACTATAAAAATGCTAAAAAAATACTGGCAATATTTCCCTTTACCTTCATATATACATCATGCCCACACCGTTACTAATGCTATGACTCCTGCCTTGAATCTCCTCTTCCCTCCCTGGGGCAGGCAGAATTTTGGTCTCCCTGGTGCTATACCCATGAATATGTTGCCTTATGTGGCCAAGGGACTCTGCATATGCAATTAAGGTTTCTAATTAGTGACCTTAAAACAGGGAGATACAGATTATTTGTGTGAGCCTTACATGATTCCATGTGCCCTCGGAAGCAGAGCTTTCTCCTAGCTAAGGGTACAAGAGGAAGTCAGACATGATAGAAAGGAAAATCAGAGATTCGAAGCATGAGAAGTTTTCAATGTGCCATTGTTGACCTGATGATGACGGAGGCATGTGCCAAGGAAATAGAGACCAGTACTGCACGGAACTAAATTCTCCTAATAACCACTGAACTTGGAAAAGGACCCTGAATCTCAGATGAGAACTGCAGCCCCAGCTGATACCTTGATTTATAGCGTGATGAGACCCTAACCAAAGAATCCAGAATTCCCTACTGAACTTCTGACTTCTATTTGGGTGTTGTTTCAAACTGGTAAATTTCTAATAATTTGCTACAACAGTAAAACAGAACTAATATACTCCCTTCTGTTTTGTAAGCCTTTGTTCTTTCAAGGTCTACCATGGATAAGACAGACATCTCACCCTAAGATAAACAGAAAATATTAAACAAGTATGTGCAATTTTCTTGACTTCTCTCCTTTCAGCCACTAACCCACTCTACTGCTCAACAAAGTAAAAACTTTATGCTTCTCAAATGTAAACTGGAGCTGTTCTTTGAAAGAAAATGAGGGGGAAGAGACCACTGCAAAAAGGGACATATTTTTCATATGCAAATGAGGCATCATTCCAGACAAAGAGTCTTAAAACAAAGACAATTCAATATGGTCCATGCCTTACACTTCATCTGTGCAGATTTCATGTTAAAACGAATCATGTGTCTGTGCGTGTTGTTTACTTGTGGGATGCAATCTGTTGGAAAAACAGAAGTGCTTCTGCAATCCAAAGTCATGCCTAAATCCTACCACATCCTCCTGAAATATGTCCAGCCTGCAGCCCCAGGCTGCATGGGCGCTCCCGCCCACTCTGGCTCCCTACAGAGCTGTCGCCACAGCAGGCAGCCCAGGCACTGTGGAGAAGGGCACAATCTGTGCAGCTGGTGGTGGGCACCACCACAGTCCTCCCTGCTCGCCCTTCAGAGGAGGAAGGGCCCTTTGCAGGAGAAGCTTTTGTTTCCTTCCCTCCTCTCGCCTCTGTTTTCTATAAATGAAACTGCCCCTTCCCACCACAGCTCCTCTTTCATTCAAAGCAACCAGTTACTGTGCTTTTGGAGCTGGGTCAAAGAACCACCCTTGTGAGTTCTGTCAGCTACAAAGTGAAGACTAAAGCAAAGAAAATAGTCTATAGAGGGAAGCCTCTTCCCCAGGAAACTCTTTTCGCCAGGCAATCAGTTAGAAATAGATAGTTAGCATGTCACAGATCATTAACGGTGGATCAAACTCCATCCGGTCAATTCCCACGTCCCATGTTCCTTGTTTTCCCTAACTCTCCCACTAAAAAGTATGGCAAGTTGTGAGTATTTCTTTGCCACGTTTAATCACTGTAGTTGGGCCTCTTAAGGAGGGATAAAATGTCTGCCAAACAATTCAAGTTGGATCCTGGATGAATAAGCTATTTAGAGGACACGTCAAAGATTCAGCTAATCCAACAAATTCATTTCTCCCCTTGCCAGAATCTGGATCCATGAAAATATGTCCATTTGGGGGCTCATAGAAAAGCTTCATTCAAAAGTGTCCACCTATACTAATTCATGCCATACTTATAAATGATTAGGTCCTACTCTCAACTAATGATGTAGGTCCTCCCCTTCTGACTGTGTGGGCCTGACCATTCTTCTCTGTCAGTTTGCCAAAGCCATACTTGCTGTCATTTTTTTTTTTTTAAATGAGGAAACTTGTTACTTTGATCTAAAAGGACAGGATGTTGAAGCAAGAATGCCAGCTGCATGCACTGAAGATAAAATCCTGAAGGCAATTACTGGACCATCTGAGCTTCACTGAACCTCCTCGCCCTATCTACGGCCCAGTCACTTTGCATGGATCAGGCTTTCAATCTCTGGTGCTCTGCACATGAGGTGACAGGTCAATACATGGGCACTGGCCACAAGGACCCCAACCAAAACTTCTGAATAAGGAGCTGCCAATCAAAATGGCCTCACCTTCTCCTACCCAATGGCCATATTTCTCCAGTTACTAATGAGAGAAGAGAGGGTTATCAGGTCTGGTTTAGCTGAATTTCAGGTAGCAGGAAAATCCCATGCACTTTCTTTTGGAAATTCTATTGGGACATGACTATAAGAAACTCCCTGATGAGATATTATGGTCATAGTGGCCCTGGTTGGCAGAAGAACAGAAATTAAAAGCTTCAATAGCCCATATCACCCAAGCACAATGATACATTTACCTGTGCCTCGCCTCTGCCAAGACACCTCTGCATTTTCTCTCTAAAGCAAAGGCAGTGCTCAGTTTCTCAGAGAAACTTATTTGGGCAAAAAGTAGAGGAACAAACTAACAAGCCACTCTGTGATTTCCAAAGGGCAACTGCCAAGTCTGTGTAAGTAAGGAGAAGGTAGAGCCTCTGAAGCAAACCTTGCAGACTGACCACTGTTGGCAACTCCTGCCTGGGGTGCTCTTTTTAAGAGCTTATTCTCCCAGCGCAGAAAGAGTCAGGCCTCCGGAGATTATTGACTGAGAATTACTAGGGTCACTATATCCATAATCTAAGGACTCATAATCATGGAAATATCTGTCCTGAATCTTTAATATACCAGAAACACTGGTGTTTCCTCTCACAACCTCAGAATTGGGACAGGGGCATGCAGGCCTGCAAAAATATATGGCTAGTGGGGAAGGAGAAGAAATCAGGTTCAAGACTATGTAAGCAAGGACTAAGAGGAGAGGGGTAAAAGGAAGCTGATTAGGCTCCAAAACTGGATTCAAAAAGAGTAATCTAGGTTTAACTCAGCCATTCATTTATTTATTCATTCACAAAATAAATATTTGTTGCATGCCTACGCTATATTTGGTCTCCTAGAGATGCAAGGTACAAATTAGAATACAAAAGCTCTGAGAAATACTGAACTAAAGAAAAAAATTATTCAACTCAAGGTTCCCCAAATGTATTTAATCCTTAGAATCCTGGTTTTGTTTCTTTTTTTCTTTCTAAGAACATTTAGACCATTTCAGAGAATTAATATTCCCTTGGATAGTTTTGGAAATACTAGTATGGAGTAAATTGTACTTAAATCTCCTTTAAGGACAAGTGTATAAACTTACTTATCAAATCCTTCAGTCTTTTTCATACAATCCAAAGATTAAAAGACAAACTGCTCTAAGAATTTTCATACAAGCTACCTTGGTTAGGAGGACTCTAGCTCCAAGATGCAGCTACCACAGAGGTCAACCTAGCAACGTCTCCTAATAATAGGGAATTCTGAGTGCGCCTATCATCATGCACCACATGTGAGAGGAGCAATAGGTTCCCTGCCTTAACTCTAGAAGATATAGGCTTGAGATAGACACTAAGTAGCCATAGGAAGTCCTGGAATAGCACCTTGCCAGCATTGCCAGTTAGGTTCATTCATGCAAGGATCTTTCGAGTGCCTATAATCTTCAAACTTGAAACACATCATCTCTTATAATTCTCACAACTGACTCCTGCCTTATTCCCATTTTACAGATGAGGAAAGCCAACCAAGTGAGGTATCTTGATTTGCACAGAGGTGAAATTGAAATCCAGGTCCGTCTGCCTCCAGGGCCAACATCCTGTGTCACATCATATCACTCTCCAAAGGGAAGTTCCACAAGTGCCCAGTTGACTATAGAGTCTTCAGGCCTCTGAGTTCAGAAGGACTATGTGCACATGGGGCCTGGACATGCAGGTAGGAAGCAGCAGTGGATTCAGCTTTGGCCATTTATGGAAGATACAGGCTGAGGAAACCAGGCTTGAGCCGGCAATTCAGCCTTTAAATAGGAAAATTAGTTTTCTGTAACCTAGGAGGAAACGAATCTAAATGACAATGGAATACAGTTAACAATCACAAAATGTGGACTTGAATTTTAAGACCCTAACCAGCATCTTCTCTGCTTTCAAAAGAATGGTGCCAGAGTTGTTACAAATTCATGCACATATCTCTCAAAGAATTATCTACTCCATAAAATCAATAACGCATACTCAATAAAATAATATTAACTGCATAAAATAGATTGGATCCATTTTCTATGGGACTTTTAGCAATGTTGTGACATAACTATTCATTACATTCAATTGCATGAACTGATTTACAGCCCAAACTCTGTGCAATGGAAGTATGCTGGCACTGTCAAAACTACACACTTCTAGAAAGTGCCCCAGCAGAGAGTGGGACCAAAGGATAGAGCTAGACTCAAGCTAGTATCACTGATTTCACAAGAATGCCCTCCTATTGCCAGGGATCCTTATTGTCTTTGTCTGATTATAACTTGTCTTGTTCTCATCCAAATAATAAACTCTGATATTCTCTATCCTGAATGCTAGCAATGCATTGCAGCCCTAATTTTGAAACACAGACTCTTAATTAGGAACAGTGATGACCTATGTGCATACACACTAACAGCTTTTAATATTTAATGATAAGAATTTTTGTCTCCTCTCTCTTCTTCCTCCCAAGGCAACAGTGCCAGTGTCCTACTCTGAGGCTCTCCCATGCAGCCATGGAAGTCTTGGCTTACAACATCCTACTACTGCCTTCTCAGAACATCCTTCCTCCTTCCCTGTCCTCCTCCCATCCAGATCTTCCATATCTTTAAAACCACTTCCATGGACACTGATCTCATCCCTCCTTATGCTCAGTAAACTTGTTGACCTTACTTCTTATTTGGTGATTATCCTTATTTGCCGTTATATCGCCACTTAATTCTTATAATTTTGTTTAATATTTCATTAGGCAGAATAGGCCAGACTATGGTGTGGTGTCTAAATAAGAAACCCTACATCTGAATTGTGTAACCCTTCAAAAGTTTATTTTCCACTCACATAAAGCCTGATGAGGATTATTAGGGTCTTTTCACCATTCAGGGGCTCGGAGATCCAAGCTCCCTGCAGGTGGGATGCTGTCATTTCAACACCTGACACTTAAAGGTACCATGGCAAAGGAAGAGAAAGCATGGAGGTGGCCTTTTTTCAGTTCTTCAGTGTTCCAGACCCAAAAGAGACACACATCACAGCCACTAACATGCAATTGGCTAGAACTAGTCACATAGCCCAGCTATCAACAAGGAGGCTGGGAAGTGTAGTGTTTCTATATGTTTCAAAAGAACAAGAGATCTAGATATGGATGAGCCCTAGTATTCTCTACCACAGTGAGTTTATATTATGTCTCCCAGACAGACTGGGACATCAGTGATACTAATGGCAGTTAAACTGCACTTTGGTTGTTTGGTAGTGGGCTGGCTTGTCTGAGCTCTCTGGGGTCCTTCAGTGCAAGGCACTCATACACATTGTTGGGATTCTGCCAGAGATCCTAGAACTGTGTCTCATGTATAACAGAATTGCCTTAGAAAGTATTTACTGATGGGTTCAATCTGAAGACTGACAGGGAAAAACATTATACCTGATCAAGTTATGTCTCTTCCATAGCTCTTGGCCCCATTTTCCAACTGCAGAAAAAGTGTAGCTTTGCCAATGAAGTGGCAAAACCTGGCAAGAAATATATTTATGACACAACACAACAGCACATTTCTCTGAACTACCTTAGATAGAAAGAAAGGCTCAGAGTTGAGACACCGTTATCCCCATTAACAGATGGAGAAAATGATACCTGAAAAGGTTAAGTTTCTTGGTCATAGTCAAACAGCCACCCAAGAAAAGCCAGGGAGAGTACCTGCAGGGTTGCAGGCTTGGAGCTGTTCCTATTAAATTAGATGATGTTCATTCGTCACTGACAGCTTTGGGGGAAAATGGATCAATAAGCACTTCCCTTTGGGTCACTTTCCTACTGTGTCAGATTTATATCTGCAAATGTTTAAAGAGTTCCCATTTACCTGGGGTTTTATGACTTTGTTATAATTGCCAGAACTGAGAGAAAGCTGCCTTCCGTCTGGCTTCTCCTCCTGCAGGGAGCAGTCCAAAAACCATGTCATCTCAATCATAGAACAAAAATGCTTTGAAGGAAAACAAATGCCGCTTTTTTTTTTTCCTTAAAAAGAAATTGTTGAATTGCCTGGAAAAGTCAGACAGTGACTTGCAAAAAAACCTTTCTTTTAAGTTGTCTAGCTACTGGCAGGAGAGGATGGATCACCGCAATGGATTTTCTGAGTGCCTCATCCAGGTCAGCATGAAAGATTGGAAGATTATTCCAGAGTCTCATGACACCATGGTCAAGCAGCTCTTTCAGTCCAGATTTCTCAATTTTAAATTTGGAGTCTACACTCCAACATTTTTATATAATAGAAAGTATACTATGCATACCTTTATATAAATAATTATTGCTGAGTGTTATCATGAATAAAGTTGGGGAGTAACACTAGCACATTTATCTACAGCTACTTGGTAAGATGGCATCGAGTTTTTTAGATATTTTCTCACAAACTTTTCCATTTCAACTTACATGTTAATTCATATGCAAGTACACGTCCATATATATATATATATATATATATATATATATATATATATATAATGTATATTCATGTCAACAAACAGTGAAAATCAATAAGCTTTCATTTGCCTTTTTCTTGGTTTTTCTATTGCAACATCCTTCAGCCCATACCTGACTTTCAAGTAATGTACACATACATGAACGGCAAAAAGATAGGGGGGAAAAGAGAAGAAAGCAGAACAAAAGGAATGCTGTTTTACAATTTATCAAGATAGGAGTATTGACAAGTCAATTTCATAGCAAAAATAGCGGTGAACGTGCTTGTTCCGTATTATAACTCTTTCTCTGGGTAGTCTTTCTTTTTTCTCCCCTAGTTCAAATGGGTTTTCGGTTTAACTGTGTTCACTGCTAAAAACAAAATAGCATTTGTAGTCTTGGGGAAAGGCTGCTACTAAATCAAGCAACATGGTGAAGCCATTTTGAATTTGCACAAGTAAATTACAGAAGATATAATACTTAATTCTTCAGAACTATATATACAACAGATCAGCTTTAAGCAATATCTGCCATTTGTTTTACCATTATAAAAAGTGTGTTTTTGAGTGTATTTAAGACATTCTATAATATAACTTTCTCAACATATTTTGAAAATCTTGCCTTTTTAGAATATACAAAAGTAAACCTCAGTCTATCCCTGGCAAAATAATAAATAATTCAGAATACATAAATAATACTACTGAGGCTGAGCGACACTACTGAGGAGCCTGGACCTTCAGAGCACAGAAGAAAGTAATGGAAAGAGGAGACAAATAAAAATTAAATATACCTCCTCCATGCAGGCCTTCTGCTGCATGCCTCACATAAAAACACATATCTCATTGTATTGTCACAAAATCCTATGAAATTGGTATTATCTCCATTTTGAAAGAAAAATAATGGTTGGGAGGTAGGAGGACCTGGGGGAGGAAACAGAGAATTTAAGAACCTGACCCATTTTCCTCCCAATGAAAAACAGGTTCAAGCACAAACCTGTAGGGCTCCAAACTCCGTGGATTAGAAAGAGCTACATGGAGCTAGAAAATAAATGCATGTTTTACAAATTATTCTGTATTTTCCACAATGTTCTTTTCTCTTTTTTTAATAACTGTTATGATTTAGGACAGATACATATGAAAGCACCTTCAAAAAGTGAGACATCACAGTAACTGTGTTGTTGATGACGAAGACATTTCTTATGCAACTCTTAATTAGGACTACACTCTTTCAACATGTCAACAAATATTCCACATCCTGCGCCCAGCTCAGTACTAGGGATAATGCAAAAGAAGGAAATAAATTGTTCTTCATATGGAAGAAAATAAATCTGGGGTTTTCCTTGAATTTCATATTGATCTTAGTCTTTAGTGATACATTCAAAATTCAACTTCAATAATATTTTTGCACACCTACTATGCACCAAGTACTGTGTCATGATTTAGAAAGGGGGATACTTCAGGCTTGCAAAGTACCACAAATACAACTACTAAAATTCAGCACCTAAGCATTGCTATTTCTACCTCCTTTTTATCTGTGTGTTTGACAAATACTGCAATGGCAGAAAGAAACTGCTTCAGGACATCGAACACATGTGAAACTTCCAATTTTCAATACAACTTTGTTTACCAAAACACAGTCCCAGGCATCTCTGTTCAGTCCTAACAGTTCATCAGAGATGTCAGAAATCACCTCCCTAGCCCGCTCCCCAGTGCATGTTATCACAAAAATTGCCAGGAACTGCCTCTATGTAAACGTCCCTAGTAGAGCATAAGAACAGTCAATGTTGTTCCTCTCCCCTTGCCCGAGCCTTGCTCCACTATTCCCATAAACAGAAGCCCAGGCACATATTTGGATAGAGATCTCTTTCGGGAGGGCTCAGTATTCCAGTGCCATATGTTCTTTTTAAAGAGAAACAATCAGAGCAGCTCTTTAGTCCCTGTGTATCTCCTCCAAACTCAGAGTCAGATCTGAAGCAGCACACATAAAAGCTACTACGCAAGCACCACCCCTACATTCCGCTTCTCTCTCCCTCATCCAGATAGGGGGCTCCCACAGAAACAAAGCTCATGCCCAGGAGGCACTGGATTGTGCCCCCTAGCCTCCATGCTGCAGCCACACTGACTATCACACACGCCACATTCTCGTTCACCCCAGACCTTCACACATGTCCTTTCCTCTGCTTATGATCCTCTTCTCATTCTGACCAATTAACTCCTACTTAGCCTTCAGTTCCCAATTTATAGAGGACCCTTCCTCTGGGCCGCCACATCTGGGTATAGCTCCATGTGCCTCCGCAGCACCCCGGCATTCCCCTGTAACGGCCTGGTCACACTCCACTATTGCTCACTGTTCAGTTGCTGTTCCACACACTAGTCTACAAGCTCAGCTAGGGCAAATACCACCCCTATCTTCTTCACTATTGTATTCTTAGTATCTCACATGCCTGCACAAAATAGGTGCTCAGTAAATATTTGTGGATTGAAGGAATCTATCGATCAATTAATGTTAATTTATTAATTGATGTACGCTTTCTTAGATATTAAATGATGAATCCTATCAGACTGAAACCTAAACAGCAACAACAACAACAATAAAACCCTAAGGTGACCAAACGTGGGCTCATGATGGGGAAATATCTGTCTTCTTTCTTTTCCAGCTACCTTTCTATACCCTCAATAATGAATCTCTCTGCAGTTATGCATGGTTTTGTTTGATAAAAAGCTTTATTAACCCGTTTGATAGAACTACCCTACGATCCATCAACTGCATTAGTAGGTATCTACCCAAAGGATAAAAAAAGACTGATCTGCAGGGATGCAGGCACCCCAATGTTTATGGCAGCATTATCAACAATAGCCAAACTATGGAAAGAGCCCAAATGTCCATCGACTGATAATAAATGGATAAAGAAGTGATGTGTGTGTGTGTGTGCACGTGTGCACACATGGATTACTACTCAACCATAAAAAAGTGAAATCTTGCCATTTGCAATGACATGGATGGAGCTAGCGTGTATTATGCTAAGCAAAATAAGTCAGAGAAAGACAAATGCCATATGATCTCACTCATATGTGGAATTTAAGAAACAAAACAAATGAACATAGAGGGGAAAAAAAGAGAGGAAAACCAAGAAACAGACTCTTTAAACATAGGGAACAAACTGATGGTTACCAGAGAGGAGGTGGGGGTAGGGGTGGGGGAGCTTAAACAGATGATGGGGATTAAGGAGTGCACTTGTGATGAGCACCTGGTGATGTATGGAAGTGTTAAATCACTAAATTGTATACCTGAAACTAATATTACACTGTATGTTAACTAACTGGAATTTAAATAAAAACTTGGAAGGAAAAAAAAAGAATTCAATAAATATTAGCTATCATGACAGAGACAAAAAATAAATAAACCCATTTGCATGGGAATAAATGACAAGAGATTCACTGTTTGTCTCCCTTCTATTTCTTACTAAGGTTCTAAAATCAAAAGACTCTAGAGTTCTACCTACTCTTGGCCACTTGTATACTTGAACATGTATATAAAGGTACAAATAACTCGAATAGAGCAATTCCCCCAATCAGGTGTTAGCCTTGTACAAATACTTTCCTTAAGGAAAACCATTACTTTTATTGACCAACTTAATGAATATCTCAGTGGGATCAAGATATTTCTGGGCCCCAGATAATATCTGAAGACTTTCAAATGATACTTCATATAAAACAACTTAATTCCCAGTCAGCAAAAACGGTATCAAATAGTCCTTTGAGGCTCACTATAATGCTCTTTGATCTGTTTGTTTTGTTACTTCACAGTGGACAAGTGAGCAAATGTTTTTGATTGACTGACTGACTGGCTTGATGAGTGATCATTCAAATGCCCTAAGGTCCAAGAGAATACCCATGTGTGAGATACTCCCCTACTAATAAGCAAATCCCAAGTAGACAGAGCATAAGAAATGAGGCAAGGGGAGGGCTGTAATAGGTGATCCAAAAGATGTGTAACGGTAGAAGAGGGGAAAAAGGAAAGCTTACTAATGATGGAAAAAAGGGGTATCTAAAAGAGCCTTAAGAAGTGATGGGATTTGAGAGCTCCTTAAAAATGCCCAAGATTTAAGCAAACAGAACCTGGATAATAGCGCATGATGATACAGATGAGCAAACAATAAAAGCAGAAGTTTGGCGGCAGGAAAACAGATGACTAAGAAAGTTGTGAATAGTCTAGCTTGGCAGGAGTACCAGATATGCGTACAGGAGCTTGTGAGAGGCTGGGTGGGGGTGGGGGTGGGGGTGGGGTTAGAGGGTAAGGGAGATTTAGAGGAAAATACAGCTATGGAGTAACAAGTAACCCATGAGCCACAATGAAGAGAAATTTCTATTTTATTCAATTTGTCCTGGCCATGGATCAACAGATCCATGTTCCATATGTGAGGTTTATGACATCATTAAAATGTTCAATGTCTTAGTTCTCCCAACTGCAGAACAGGGAAGATGATAAGACCTGTAATAAACACATTTCTGAGCAATGATTCCAAATATGGATTAGGTCTTATCTAAAGCACTCTAGAATGCCTTGGTCAAAAGTAATACAGAGTTTATGAGTTGGATTAGTCTTATACTCTTAGTAAAAAGAAAAAAAAAGCTAGTTTTTACTAGCTTTTCCTCTTCCTTTCTATGATATTCAGCTAATAATGATTCATACTCTAAAAGTTTTCTCTTGATTCCAAAAACTGTGAAGTAATTTTATAAACAATAGATGACTGAGTCCCTTTAACCAACTGTTAAAGTATCTACCATTTAGCTGTGAAATGTAGCAACTCTCCAGGATCCCATGGCAGGAAATAAAATATTACCCTTTGGAACAGCATTCAGTGTCATGTGCCCCATGATCTAGCACTCAATAAATATTAATTGATGATGATGAAGCAGAATCACACAGACCAGTGGGAGTTCTGCAGAACTGTTCTCTTATTTATCCCACCTCCCACCTAGACACATCTGCCCAGAAATGCAAACTTTTTGCCTCACTCAAAATCAGTCCCCCTGGGAAACATTTTCAACCCAGCTAGATCAGAACCTAGTAAAAAAGGTCATTTTCACTGGCAAATGTGTTGTAAACCATCTCTTTCTGTCTCTTTCTCACTCCTGTTCTATCTCTTGCGTATGCGTATGTGTGCACGTACATACTCAAACACATCCTTTCTGCAAAGCTCTGTTTATTCTAATGTTTTTTGGAAAGGGAGAAAAGGCACTTAGTATGCAGCTGCTTCTGTGTGGGACAGAGGACATATGGTCCATATGAATTAAACTGACCGGGATACATTTGGAAAATAAGACAGTAAATTCCTTTAGAGTGTAATCTGTGTTAAGTCATCTCAGCTGAACCACTGACTTGAAGCAAGGGGAGGTTAGAGGAGGGGTAGGAGATGTAGTGAAGGGGACATTTGCCAGGTGAAATAGAATGGCATCGAATTGGAAACCTTGACATACAGCCTTGTAAAGTGCCTGTTTGGATCAGAGCTGACAGTGTAAAGCACCAAAGAGATGGTAGGACTTGCCTATCAGATATACCCTACAACCTTCAAGAATCCACAGTCATGATGTGAGCAGCAAAGGGGGAAGGGAGGTTTTATATAGCATCCTGAGGTAGCATGGGGGACAGGTTTCTCTCTTGGTTTAACCGGTTTCCAAAATATGGGCAAAAACCCAAAGCATGTCTATCAAGGTAGAAAGCCCAAGACTGAATCACAAGTCTACTACTTAGTAACCTTAGGGATGTTACTGGACCTCTCTGAGTCATCCTTAGAAATAAGGATAATAATAATTAACTTATAGGTTTTGTGAATATTGAAGGCTTAATAAATGCTTGGAAAGGACAAGAAGCTATTAGGGAAAAGCAACACTTCGGAAAACAGGCAACTGAGAACAGGTGCGATGTGGAGAGTTACAGGTTAAATTGTGTATCCCCAAAATTTGTATACTGAAGTTCTAACCCTTAGTGTCTCAGAATGTGACTTCATTTGGAAATAAGGTTTTTACAGATGTAATTTGTTAAGATTAAGTTATTAGAGTGGGCCCTAATCTGGTGTCCTTACAAAAAAGAGAAATTTGGACACAGAGATACACACAGAGGGAAAACTATGTGAAGAGACACAGGGAGAAGACAGCCATCTACAAACCAAGAAGAAAGGTCTGAAACAAATTCTTCCTCACAGCCCTTAGAAAGGACCAACTCTGCCAACATCTTGATTTCAGACTTCTAGCT
Source organism: Leptonychotes weddellii (assembly GCF_054177405.1). NCBI lineage: Eukaryota > Metazoa > Chordata > Mammalia > Carnivora > Phocidae > Leptonychotes > Leptonychotes weddellii. The sequence goes on from NC_138380.1 coordinate 59,125,909, forward strand.
TCCAGAACTGTGAAACAACAAATTTCTGTTGTACCAGTATGTGGTACTTTGTTATGGCAACCCTACAAAACTAATACATGGAGCAAGTCTGGAAAACCACATAACATGTAGTTCTCTGTGAAATCCCTAATGGTGAGCTCAAAGAAAATTCAAGGGGTTCAAATGATGCCTACCTTTTTCATCCTATCTCTCACCATGCCTCCAAATGTTCCTTGTTCCCTAAACCCTAATGAAATGTCTGGAGTTACCCAAAGGTGTATAATCCCTTACCTGAAACCCTTAGGACCAGATAAGGTTTTCAAATTCAGAAATTTTCAGATTTTATAAAAGTAATATAGTACATGTAGCATATACTATGTAAAACTCCTGATAGGGTATGATAGGATACCCTATAATCAATACATATTAGTACATTTGCAAATAAGTATGTGAATATTACCACTAAGGGGAATAAATAGAAACTACATGTAAACTCACATCACTTAAGGTCCAAAGTTGCCAAACAAGTGAAGAAAAACCTTCACATCTTAAAGCTTTTGAGATTTCAAAATTTCAGGTAAGGAACTAAGAACCCATAGATCATTCTATTCCTCCCATCCCTGTGCATTCTGATTCCTTCACCTAGAATGACCATCTGGATATGCCTATACATTTTAGTATTCCATTCTCCTGTGAAATTCCTATGCTATGATTATCACTCAGTTCAAAAAGCATCAATCCAAAGAAATCCTCCCTCATTACTTAGGCAGTTGGGCACTTTCCCTGCCTTCTTCCATGATACCTTCTCATACACATCTTTATTTGAGCAATTCTCAAATTGACTGTGTACACATGCAAAAAGAACACCTTTTTCTAGGTCCTTAGGGATAATTAAGGTAAATACCGCACACCTTCATCTGAATGTAGCACTAAGGGCTAGTGGCTAATAAAGTACCAAACGTGCCAGAAGTTTTTAACACTTAGCATTTGCAAATGAAAATTAGTGTTTCTGAGCATGTACTTCTAAGTAATTCAGCTTTCTACTCAGTTGCCTGGCTGCCATGCAATGGTGGTGCTCCTCTACATACATGCAAGCAAATAGACAGGATTTTGCATTTGAAAGATAAACACTTTTTTACCAGAACATTGTCAGCATTATAAATTGGATGTAGTTTGCATTTGTTGCAATTAGTAAAAAATTACTATTAATTTAACTTCATCATCATAAATTTACTTCGAGTTATTTGGTTTATCCTATAGCATGAAGAAATATATATCTGCATCAAAATCATTTTATCCTATAGTTTTACATTACTAGACTAGGCAATTACGATTCAAATATGAGACATATATATCACTAATTCTAAAATAAATTCATCACATTCACCTCAAATTTTCTGCCACTGAAAGGGGGGAAAGGGTGGAGTTGGTGAGCCATAGAGCCTTCAGCCCCTCCTAAGTAGGCTGTGTTCAAAAAGTTGGAGAACCATTACCTCAAAGTAAGTTATTATACTTTTATTTAACCTCTATATTCTCGCTACTTGCCATGTAGTAGGCATTTAATAAATGTTTGTCAACAGATTGAATGAATGAATGCTTTCAGAACCAAAGAGTCACAAAAATATACAGAATTTAGCTTACCACCTCCTCTAGGTATTGCAATGATACAGTGAGTTAAGAGTATTGCATGGTTCCTTGCGCTTCTTAAAATATAGAGGAAATTGCAATGTTCTCTTGACTTCTCTTTAATGTTGTATTTGGAGAAGAGCCACAGCAATCCCTCTGGTTCCTTCCTGTCATCTCCTTCAGAAGAGCCAACTCATTTGGGCACTCAGGGGGCTAGTTTGGCAGCTGTCAAGCTCTGGATTATGCATCTTGAGCTCCGGCATCTGCAGCTGTAGTGAGTCTCATCTCTAGTGTCTGCCCTGGCTGGGCTCCAAGGGCCAGAGCTGCGGGGCAGGGTCACCCAGTCCTGAGCTGTCAGAACCTCCTGGTGGCTACTTTCTTTCAGTCAACCTTGATAAAAGGAAATATGCCTTCAATTCAGTCCCCTGGCCCATGTCTTATTGAAGCTGCCTGCACTAGGACTGAAATTGTGCCAGGATTTTCAGTGGGGTCTACAAACCTGCTGTGTGAGGATTTGAAGCTAAGAATCAAATTCAGCACTGGAACAGAAATAACTGGTGTTAGCTGTATTATGTTGGCGCCAGTGGCATTGAACCCACCATTTCCCTAGGGCCAGAGGGTTAGGGTGTGGGTAGAACGTCTTCCCCAAATCCTTTGGGTACAATGTGCAGCTTCCCTTTTTGTTCTACTATTAGGCTGCTCATCTCCAGTCTTCACAGAATGAAGGAGACAGTTCGAGGTCTCTAGTTGAATGAGAGATTGGTCTATACCGCACACAATGGCCTCATACTTGAGAGAAGGGGCAGGGTGCCAGACACCACTGGACCCAAGGCCACTTGCAGGAAAAAATCTGAACTCAAAGGCCAGGAAAATATTCATAGGCAGCACAATTTCCACACTTAGGGAGAAAATGCAAACTTGTGGTTGGCAGCATCTAACACAAGACTTGTAGCCTCTACAGAAAAGGAGATAAGCTCTTCAGGAATTAACCCAGAAAGTCACCAACACAGAGCCTGGTAATACAGCAAAGACTCATAAATGAGGTATTCATAATACCCCATTTTGCCTGTTATCATTATGGGTTAGAATGCTTCTTTAATGTTATACACAACGCATTTATTTCTTCAGAAAACTTGTCTGTAATTGTAATTCAAGTCTAATTCTTTTTGGATTCTAGTTAAAACCAAGCTCTCTTGTTCTTCTTAAAATAAGGCTTGTTTGCAAAGTTAAGAACATCTACTGCAGCCTCTCCTTTATTGATCCAAGGTCAAAGAAACAAAGATCAGACTGGTACCACATACTACAGGTATTTATTTCCTAAGATCCCATGACAAAATAAATGGAACCTTCCAGTGAAAGGGTTCAGAAGTTCAAACTTAAATGAATTGGGGCCAAAAAGCAAGTGTTTATTGAGAGAGACTATAGCTCTAGCTAAGAGTAACAAATACCTTAAATCTATACTATTCCCTCTCTTTGACTCTACAACAGAATTTTTTAAGTAAATATTAATGGTGGGTATATATAAATATACACACACAGAATATATGCAATATACTTATCTTTTAAAGTTATATATCCCTATATTTTAGCAAATATTTATATAATTCCCCCAAAAGGAGCAAGTTTTCTATACTTTTGTTCCATACCTCTTATTGTATCTAAAAACAAAATGCAATATTTCTTCAATCATCAAAAGTCAAAAACTTTCAAAATATTATCTTTCCCTGTGGCCCTGTATTTTTAATGGGGCTAATGCTAGACTTGTATGTGCACAGCATTAGAAAAAAAAATTCCTAGATTCAAGTCCCAATTGTACTACAGACAAATGTCTCAACCTCTCCGAGCCTCAATTTTGCCATCTGTGAGATGAAGTTAATAATAATTACTTCAGAGAGCGGTTGTAAGAATTACATGAAATAACATTTGTGAAAGCATTTCACTTAATATTTGTGTACAGTGATAAACCTTAGGAATTATTAATAAGAGTACAATTATATTCGTCATTGACTTATAAATAGTCACTTCAGGGCCAGAAATAGGCAAAATGTCAAGTTTATGTTTCTTGCCTCCCCAAACCCTCCCCTACTGTCACACCTGGATTTTAGCCCTGCTTGGTCCTCAGTTGGCCTCCCTTTTATATAAACAACTTTCCCAGAGTATGTGGGAGCACTGTTTAGAATTGTGCCTGTCACATAAGCATGTCAGGATCGATAGCGAGCACCTTCAAGTTTAGGATTAGCTCTGAGCTAGAGACTCTGAAACAGTAAACATCTAAATGAAACTCTTCAATGCAAGATTTGTAGCTAAGGATTTTTCACTAACTCTTTTCCGATGAAGTTTTTAAAAGAGCCATCATTAAGCAGATGCTTTAAGAAAAAAAATAATCATTGCTAATTCTCAGCTACATGATAAAATGATGTCCGCCACACTTTCTGTTGCTCACCACATAAAGGGATTGATGAAACATCCCTACGTTGGTTTTGCTTTTGCTGGAACATGTGTGAACTATTTCACTGGTGCTAGTGAAGCACATGCTTACAAACACAGAAAGTAGCACAGGTCACACTGAGGAGACATGGGACAGCCAACGTCCCGTCCCCATCCACCTTTACTATTCTCTCACTCAGATACAACACAAGCTTCTGCCCACAGCAGACCCTTGGCAGCTCCCTTGCAAATCCCACACACAGGAAGAGGAGGGAGAAGGCAAGAGAGAGGGAGAACCAGACTCACTTAACAGGTTCCTCAGGGTGACTCTGATTACTCACTCTAGACCCTGGGCAAATGAAGACGCTTATCATCAGAGACAGAAAAGAGGAAAAGAAAGGAAGAAAGAAAAGACACTCTACGTATCATGATATTACTCTTTATGACAAGGCACAAGTTGACACTGCCTTTGGAGAATCAATGTGCTACTCCAAAACTAGATGTTTATCCTAGACACCACAATATGTTTATTAATGGAGAATTCAGCTACTCAAATTATATAAAATGCCTTCCAAAATTAATTCTATCTTGCAATATTAAATGACCATGACTTGGACTTTTCAATTTTTAAATAATATATGTAGTTTTGTAGTTCATCTCAGCCTGGTAAATAGTAGACTTAGCAGTCATGCACTAATGGATAATATCATTTAATGAAGGCATCAAAATTATGCAAAGTATTGGAATTTTTGTTTCACGGTGTTTCATGTCTCCTTCAAGCAAATCTGGTCATTTAAAAGGAGGAAATATCCCCAATTATGGAGCTGTTTTCACAAATATCACTTGTTGGGACTGTGTTACAAGAAACTGTGCTGCAAGCATCAGCTTTCTGTTTTGCCAGGAAATCCAGTCCCATTTTCTCTGATGTCCCCACCTCCTTAAATGACCATGGGTATGTTACTAACAGCCTCAGACTGACCCCTCTCCTTTTAAAAGACC
>NC_138380.1:59131039-59229568 GCF_054177405.1 Leptonychotes weddellii
GCTTATTGCCACAAACAGAATGTGTGTGTTCTCTCAAAATTCGTATGTTGAAACCTAATCCCAAATGTGATAGTATTTGGAAGTAGGGCCTTTGGGGAGTGATTAAGTTATAAGGGTGGAGCCCTCATGAATGGGATTAGTGCCCTTATAAAAGACACTACAGAGAGCTCCCTCACCTCTTCCACCATATGAGGACATAAAAGAAGAGAGCCATTTATGATCCAAGAAGTAGACTGTCACCAGACATGGAATCTGCCAGGGCCTTGATCTTGGGCTTCCCAGCCTCTAGAACAATGAGAGATAACTTCCCGTTGTTTATAAGCCACCTAGTCTAAAGTATCCCATCATAGTAGCTCAAACAGAATAAGACACTCATATCATGTGGCACGCACTGTTTAAAGCATTTTGCAGATATTTATAACAGATATTTGCTTCATTTAATTCTGGCAATTATGTTACTATCATTTATATTTTACAGATGAGAAAAGCAAATCTTAGAGAGGTAATTCAACATGGCCAATGCCATACAATTAATGAAGCAATCAGAATGCTAACCTAAATCAGACGCCAAAGCACCACTAACTCCACATACCCTTAGTGATCTAAGTTTGTTAGCCAAAAACATTTAGATTTTCTCTTGGGTTGAAATATACCTATAAATATGCAAATATTCATCTAATTATGATTTTTTTCACAGGTAGAGAGACAAATGAATATATAATAGAAAAATAAAAGCTAAGTCACAATTATCTCAATATTGGTCCACTGAAAAAAAAATACCAGCCAAAATTCAGTAATAATACACTGGAAACTGTCTAGAGTTGAAGTCAGAAACATGGGATGGGCACCAGCCACCAGGAATATGAGATCCACTTAAATCAGCATGGCAAAGCATAAGGATTCTTTTCAAAGGGTGTTCCTGATTTAATCATTAATCAGCTTATTCCCTTTTTCCCCTATTGACTGGCCATCTACTTCAATAGAACACTCTGGCTGTTTCCAGAGCTTTCTCATTCAGCCTTTAAATTAGCTAACTGCCCAGCCACAAGGCAGGTAGCAATTTATGCCAAACAAATCATGAGGCAGGAGGCATTGAGGAAAGGCTGCTTATTTTCCTTCTGCTCTCTTGGAGGTGGGGGGAAGTGTGACAAAAGTTTGTGGGTTGGTAAACTGTACTAATTTACAAGCCTGCTGTTATCTTTCTAATGTAACACTCCCTAGAGGAGCTCTGAGGAATGATCTAGTTGAAGCTTTCAGTTTTAATCAATAAACTTGGAAGATTATGAAACATGGGCTCCTATTTAATATAGTAAAATCCTGCTTTTATGCCATTGGGGAAGGATTAGTGTTATAAGTGATGTTGAAGTATAAGTTAAAGAAATTAAAACATGAATTAATATATTACTTGTCAAGTTTTATGACCAAAATAATAGTAATAACCAACATCTGTATGGCTCATTACAGCTCAAGGTATCCACTAGGATGCCTTGAAGGCATCTTAAAATCATCATCATCATCATCACGGCTACCATTCATTGGCCATTAGGCATGGCTCTAAGTGCTTTACTCATTATTTCCCCCTTCACCTTCAAATTCTTTGTCCTTGTAGTGTCTCATATCTCAGTGAATGAACCACCATCTATTCAATTATGCAAGTCAGAAATCTAAGAGTCATCTAGATACCACTCTCCCCACACCCTCCAAACATAAACCATAACTAAATCCAATCAATTCCATCCCCTACATCTATTTTTGAATACTCAGCATTGTTCTAGGTCTACCACAACCACCTCAGACCACCGTCTCTGTTGCAATAGCTTCTTAACTGACCTTCTGATGTCCTCTGCCCTCCCACACTCCCCATTCATCTTCCCAGAGTGGGCACCGAAATGCAAATCTGGTCATGTCATGCACACCTGTCCATGCACTTAACACCCTTCAAGGATTAGGCCCTGAACCATCATGAGGGCTGCAGAGCATGGAAAGTCTGGTGCCTGCTCCCTAGGACCACCTTCTTCCTTGAGCTTCATCCTCCAGCTACCCCAGCAATTTTTCACATCCTACAAATGTATCCTGTACCCTCTGCCACATTGTCCCCTACTCCTTCTGCCTGGAATGCTAGCACCACCATCTCCTTGCTTAGTTAATGCCAGTTCATCTGTCAATTCTCATCTCAAACATTATCCCCTTGGACAAAACTCTACTGACTTTCCTGCATAGACTCCCCTCTTCTCACTCAATTAAAATTTCTTTTTTATATGCCCTCATAGAACCATGTTCAATTTCCTTATTATCTGTTTCTAGAGAGCAGGGATAGTGTCTCATTAACATATCTTCCCTCCGTAGACCAGTAATTGAGCAATGGAAGTAGGTACTCATTAATTAAATAATTTAATACACTTATAAGTTATAGTCCAAAAACCTTTCTCCATTTAATCTTCACAGGAGCTCTATAGAAGAGATATGAGTTAATATTATCCTCATTTTATAAAGGAGGTGATGCAGACTCAGAACAGCCACGTCTCTTGCCACCCAGGCCACTGGGTGATGGAGCCAAAGTTCAAACTTGGGTCTTTTGAGTCTCTGGTCCTCCTAAAACACTTTGCTACCTTCCAAATAAGAAACCATATCATACATTATCACCAGTCAGATAATGGGCTATGTCGAAGATCAACCCAGGCAAAAAAAGGATAACAATTATCATAATAATTGTATAACTCAGCAAAGTGCTAAAAATATTGAACTGTCCCTTAAAGTAGGTGAAGTTTATGGCATGTAAATTATACTTCAATATAACTGTTTTTGAAAATCATCATAATTCCTAAGTGACATTTTGGAATTCAACCCAGAAATCACCTCAAAAACGATGGAACACTTGAATGCCTTCTCTAGAGATTAATTTAGTGTTTCTTAGAGTATGGCCCTCACACCACATGCACTAGAACCACACTGGATGCTGTGAAAGTACAAATTCCTGGGCCCATTTCCAGATCTACTGAATCAAGATGGTTGGGGTCCCAGAAATCTACATTTTTAATTTGCATAGAAAGTGATTCTTATGCACATCCAAGTTTGGAAACAGTGATCTATATGCAGCAAGACTACTTAAAAAAGGCAACTGTCCTCAAGGAGAAGGCTAATCACCTGGTTAAGACCTTGTACAGAGACACCTGCCTGCTCTTCAAAGTTTATTTTCCAGCAAACAATGAGATTTCTGATAATTGAGAATAAAACACCATGTGTCTTACACAGCTATTCAACTAACAGCTATTGAACGTTCAATGTATGCAAAATTTTAGTGCAAGCTGAAATCTCCAGTTAGTCACATGGGAAACCCAATGGGCAAAAAAAAAGTTCCAGTTTTACAAAAAGTCTTGTGGAAGTTATCTAATGAGTATTACTGTGATATATCTCCTAGGGTGTGCTACAGTGAGAAAAACGTGATTTAAAACTATTTTTTCCTAAACTGCTTCCACCAGGAACCTCTACTGAGTGGTTCAAGAATTCAGTCTGCAATGTCAAACCCTATAAATGACTGTTTTGGCCATTCGGTTACTCTGAAACAAATTAAAGCAAACAATAAGGACCTAGAACTGGAGAAGAGGTTGAGGCCAGCCTTCAAGGATCAAGCAGGATGTTGGCACTGAAAATGAGCCCAGGTCAGCAGAAAAGTTTCAAAGATCAAGCAGTTACTGGAGGTGTGAATGAGGCTAGGAATTAGAAACAGGTGAAGTCATAGATAGAAGCAGAGCCAGCAGTGGCTCAGAGACCCAACATTCTCTTGATACGTAGGAGAATGCGGATTCTTCAGGGCAGAGAAAAACCAAAAACTTAATCCAAAATAACATACAATTAAAAAATTTTTAAGTTCTGTAGCTGGCAGGGAATTTGAGCTGATGAACCCTAAAACCAGTGATTTCTCTGATATGCCCTCCTCTCCATTCATTTACTATTAATCTTGACACAAAAACATGTCCCAGCAATGACTAAGAGACATTAGAAACTGCATGTGAATGGTTGTAGACTCTATGATGATGCTGTAATTCATACTTGTCTTCCCTGTTCTACATCCTCTCTAAGTAAATGTGATGCTAAGTAGGCCTAGGCAAGTCTTATAAACTTGACTGACAATCCAAACCTTAAAACCTATATTGATGGTTTTTTGAATTTCAGGAAATACAATCAGTCAGTTAGGTAGGTAGGTAGGTAGGTAGGTAGGTAGGTTAATAAGTGGGTGGATGGATGGATAGATGGATGGATGGATGGATGGATATGATAAACAAATAGAAAAAAAAGAAAGTAAAGAATAAAATATTGCCCTTGCCTTAAGGAACATGTGATGTAGGGTAGAAGTCAAGAACAATATTGCTCTTCTAAAAAGCTACAATATGAGAAAAATATAGTACTCTAGAGCCTCAAAAGAGAAAAAGATTATTTGAAAACAGGAAAGGCTTTTTGGAAAGAGGAGCTTCTGAGGTGATTCTGAGATGAGGTTGGATTGGACTCATGCAGCTGGGCAGAAAAGCTTCTGCCAAATGTACACCTAAAACAAAAGATGGGGCAGGAAACAAGGTTGGAGGAACACTGACTAGTCACTTTAGCTAGGAGAGCTGGTGCCAGTAGAAGAAGGAAGAGTTAGAGATGGGAAGCTGCTTAGTCAGGATCAGCATGTAGGGAGCATGGCAGGCTGCACTTAAGGACTAGGCTTTAATAAGACAGTGCCTGAGTAGCCCCTGGAGACTGTGGAGGATGGTGGTGATATGACCAGGACTGCTCTTCATGAAAGCTAACACAGTGATGGTGTTCAAGATGAACCGGACCTCTGATTGGCAGCAAGCAGACGGGTAAGCAGGCTGTGTTCAGTGTCAGGTAGGAGGTACTATGGGTCTGAACTAGTGTAGTGAGATGGAAAGCAGAAAACAGATATAGAAATATATAGATAAAGAATGCATAGATACAAAATATATAGAAATGTTATAGAGAGAATCCACAGACTCTCCTTCACATTTTCTCCCTCATACAGAACAGAAAATGTTAAAAGCAAGTAGATCAGAGGTTTTATTTGGATATACAATTTTAAGAAAATTAAATAAACATAGAAAACAAACAGGAGAATAGTCACATGGGAAGAGCAACAAAAAACTTTGTGCTAAAGTTCAGATTTTACATACTGTGTAGAAATGTAGGAACCAATTGTCAAGTTGGACTATAGTGAGACTTGCACATAAAGACTTGCACTGAACATGCATCACAGGTAAGGAAATAAACATGGAGCCTGCATAGGGGAGTAATTTAGAGTGGGTGCCAGAGCTAAAATATAAGGATTCAAATTCTGCTCTGCCACTTGCTGCCATGGGACCTAATCCTTGGGCAAATGTCTTAGCTTCCCTATCTGTAAAACGGGGATAATAGTAGTACCTATCACACAGAACTATTGACAGTCATTCCAGTTATCCATTTATTCCCTCAAAGCTCCCAATTCCACTTTTGTTGCCTACTCTGCACAAATTGAGACAGGCCTTTTAAGCAGTTCTCCTATGCCAACGGGCATGATGCCGAGCATCATCATGAGAAGAGCCTGGAGAGACATTGGAAGAGAAAGGGGTTTCCCTACCAGTTTCCCACTCATCTCATTCAACAGCCACCTGCGGCTTGTGGTCCTTCCAGTATCAGGCTCTCATAGGGAATGAGCTTTCCAGTACCCTGCTTCTGCAGTGTGCAGTGGCCAGCATCAGTCACCACCTAGCACCCAGCAGCGCCCCCTGCCACCCTGATACTTCCTTGAGCATTACTGCAGCCAGTTCTGAGGTATGACACATCCTTGTGAACAGTTTCCCCCAGCATCCCGGAGGACACATTCCCAGCAGGTTCCACCAGTGAAAGACCTTGGAATCTCCTCCACTGTCCTGTGTGCCATGGCCACACCCTCTCCACTGAGGTCTGGATCTTAATCCTGGGGTGGGGAGGACCCACTTTCAGGTTTATTTTTTCCTTGGGAGCTCGATCTCAACCTGGGGGGTAGTGGCTGCCCCTGTACGTGTTAATCCCATACTTTTCAGAATTCTCTTCTTACTAGCCAATGCCTCATAAATCCAATCCTTGCCATGCTCTTAATGCTTTAGATTTCACTTCCACTGTTCAAATCACTGTGTGGTTTCTGTCTCCTTCTTGGACCCTGGCTGATGTAAGAGGATTAATAAAATCTGATTTGTTTAGTGCAAAACAGTTCCTTGTACACTTTTAAAGTGTTTGTTACAATATTTTAATATGGGGGCCAGAAAGGAATAAGTATAATTTTAGATCTAGCGTCATATATATGCCTACTCTGACCTGGTATCCTTGGGGAAAGAAAAACTGTTTTCCTTCTATTTCATTTACAGTTTTTACCATTAAATATACATGTACAAGAAAACAAACTGCCTGTCATACTAGATAAAGACCAGAAATTTACAATAAGTAAGTGATATTAAAAACAAATATATAGTGAAAGCATATCTATTTTAGTGTTTTAATTGATGGGCATAATATCACTGGCTGGATGATAAACTCAAGCTAACATCCCCCTATTTCATAAAAAGGTATTTCTATTTAAATAGTTTCACGGGGCATTCGGGTGGTTCAGTTTTTTAGGCATCTGCCTTCAGTTCAGGTCATGATCTCAGAGTCCTGGAATCCAGACCCATGTCAGGCTTCCTGCTGAGCTTCTCCCTCTCCCTTTGCCCCTCCCCTACCCCCACTGGTGCTCATTCTCTCTATTAAATAAATGAAAAATCTTTAACACAAATAAATAAATAAATAAATGGCTCCCACACAAGATTAAAAGTGTATAATACATTATACTTTTCAATATACTTTCCTGGGATTTTTTTTTTTAATTTTACATTCATAATGATTCTAAAAGTACTTAGGGAAGATACTATCCCTGTAATTCCTGACATAGGGACACTGAAGCTGAAAGAGGTTAAATGCTCTCCCTGTGATCCCACAGTGCTAATTAGTGATAAATGTGAGAACAGATCCCTGATCTCCCAGTTCTCAGCTAAATGCTTTTTCTCCTTTACCATATTAACTCTGTGACAACCGTGATCAGGACTGATTCAACCTCAAATGACAGTTTAACTTAACTTTTTCTCTAAAATGTGAAATATTTCAAGACAAGTTTAGGAGATTGATGCAGGCTAACTTGATGGGTTCCACCTTGGGCCTTACCCTCCAATACCTGTCTCCACCACCCATCTGTCCATAACCCTTGGAAAGACCTTGAATATGTTCTGTACAGCTCCCTTATCCCTGTGATGGGGACAATGATAGATCTCAGCTTGCTGCTCTGCCTCTGACCCTGGCCCTTCACACAATGTTCCTGCATCTCAGTTTCTTCATCTCGAAGATGTTAATGACCTCTCACATCATCTATGAGCTTTCTTCCTCCTCTAAATCACTATGATCCTAAAACTGCTGAGTCATTCCCAATCTTACTTTCTTCATCTACAAAATGTATGTATAATTGGACTGGATGTTACATTAAATCCTTGTTCACATGTTTTGATTCTAATATTTGAAACATGACTCCAGAGTCTCAGGACTATTTTAATGTGTCACTTGGGAAAGTGGTTCATCAGAATCACCATGGAATTTTTAAAAAATAATGCCATCCACTTTATATACTGTTTCCAAAGGCCTGAATGGGGCCAGGAATCTGTATTTTAAAACATGCCAGGGATTGCATGGGTGGGTGTGAGAGTCACTGTTTCTAGGCACTCAGACTCATTGTTTTACAGTCATACCTTGTTAGCACAGCCCTAAAAGCTTCTAAGAACTGATTATTTGCCATTTTATTACTCGATAACAAATTACAGCTTCTCATTTTTGCATTGTGCACATGAAAAGCCCAACTTCAGTTCAGTGGTGAGAACTGATAGCCACATTATATTATGAAATTTAGAAATGACATATCCTTAGTGCTTGAAAGAGCCAGATGACAGAAATCATATCTGTGACAGCTGACAGATTTTCTAGAGCTCTCAAAGCAAAAATCAAAAATATATGCTGAAGAGCCCGACTCAAAAACAAGTATATGAAAGGATTTAATAAGACACCTCCCATGATCACAGAAGCTTAGAGTTATAGACACCTCATCTATAGTATTTATCTTTGAATGTCATGTTTTATTGGAGACTTCTTGGATCTAAGAGTATAAAGACCTGTATTCGAATTCTTACTTTAACTACAAACTCGGGGACTGCTACCTACTTACTTACCTTTGGTCATATATATGTCTGAAAAATGAAGATGTCCAACTGGAAATGGTCTGCATTATATTTAAATGATTCTGTGAAAGGTGAGGTTAAGAAAGTAAAATATGTTGAATTTGATTTTGCTATCAAGATTACGGATAATGCACCAGCTAGTTCCAATGGTTATAGACAGTGCTATTACCATTTAGTTAAGAAAAAAGTTCCTTTCAAAAATCCTGTATCACAGCAGCAGGCAAAATAAGCAGTCTAGACAATATTGTGTCCTTCACAAAAGAGGAGGCTTGTGTTTGGAAATAATAATAGCAAGCACTTACATATCAGGCACTGTTATAAACGTTCAAAACACAGCAACTCATTTAATTCTCACAACAGCCAAATAAAGCAGGTAGCATCTCTGAATCAGAGAGGTCAGCAACCTGCCCAAGGTTCCATAGCTAGGACATGCCAGACTGGGATTCAAACTCAAGCAATTTGATTCTAAAGTCTGTGCTCTTATTGTCACATATCCTGCCTTTTGGAGTTCAATAAACTTTAAAAAAAATTCCCAGTCAGGGATTGTTCCCACAAGTCGATAGGTCATCAGTTTTCCTGAGAAACTCCAAGTAATTCAAGGACCTGATTCAATGTTCTTACCATTTTTGGTTGTGTGACACATGGGAATCGATGCTGTTGAAGGGAAACAGATTAAAAATGCAAACGTGACCACTACTTACATCCATGCTTCCAGAAAACTAACCTTTTTGCTCTATTTGGGTTCCAGAATCTTGACCTTGATGCTCAGGAAATTTCTGCCAGTGCAAATCTACACATAACAATGCCTAGATGCATTATTTTAACTCACAAATATATGAAAATGACAAAAAAGATTTGTCCAGGATGTTAGAACCCACACTCTATTATAAAAACATTATTCATTTTATTTTACAGTTCACTGACTGCATACAAAATAAAGTGTAAAGGATATGGAGGATATGTGGCTCTTCCTCACGAGAGAAGTAGAGATCACCAGTAACTAATGTGGCTGCAAAAGGAGTCTCCTCGCTGGTCCAGGCTTCCCCTCTCCCCTGAAGTCTATGGTGGTGCGGGAAACCATGGCTAGTCCAGCCACCCAGGCCCACACTCAGAAGTGTGCAACTATAGCAGTGAGAATAAATACCCCTTAAACAGACCTTTGAGGGCTGAGTGGGCCTTGCCCCAGTCCAGCTTTTGGTCTTCTAACCTATTTTCCCACTGGACATCAGTATTGATTGCAGAACTTGGGAGCATCTGTCTCTGTGCAGAACCTGAGAGGCACTGGGAAAGTGCTGTACCCACTCACTCATTGTACCCTTATCGTTACACTGCTTGTTTTAGTAGCTCAGTAGTTAACCAAACTGCAAGCAATTTAAAGCTGAATCCAAGTCTCATTCTTGCTCATCTTTAAACCCAAATAGGCCTTTGTGGGCTGGCATAGCTCAGCTGGGATTGGGATCTCTGCTGTTTGCATCAGGGCCCTTATTTCTGAGTCTTTGTCTTTGCCTGGGCACTTGATGAAAGTCTTGGAGCACTGGCTGTTTGCTGTGACTCTGGGGAGGGCAGTAGAAGACTGCCCCAGCTGGAGGTCTCCTGAGCATTCTGTCTGACCTGTCCCAGCTGGAAGGAGCATTCTTATGCTCAACTTGTTCTCTTTTGTAGTGGTGATGGGAGGGATTTTTATGCCCCTTCCTTAAGAATGGTCTCTTCCTGCTTGATGTAGAACTGAAAAAGAATCCTCCACTGGTACAGCTCAAAGATACTTCCTTTCTAACAGATTAATCACCCAGGCACCTAGAAGTGAGGGTTCCCCACTAGCATTACTGCTTCATCTCATCTTGTTCATCTGAGGTTTACAGTATGTAGAACCTGTTTACTTCATGCTAAATATTCCCAAATCAAAGTTGATGGAATGCCAATTGCCAAACATTATACTCTCATGTTAAATAAAACATAAACCACCTAATCAGAACTAAAATTCCAAATTCTCAATAAAGCCACCCATGCCCATACATTGCCTACCCAACCCTAACCTAGACTTTATGTGTTCATACCACTCTTTTGACTGACATCACATATTTCCCTTCCCAGAGTCTAAATCTTACTCCTTTATCTAAATAAGCTCTCAGAATAACTTGCAAAAGTACCACATTTGGCATCTCCCCTAGGACTTTGCATATAACAGCTTCTCAAAATAGTGTGATCACTGACTGTTGGCAATACTGAAGTTCATGACACACAATTATCAGTATCTATAAAGGCAAAATCCCATTGTGCTCTAATTCCCCAGGAGAACTGAAAAAGGGAGTTCCAATAAGAACAAGCAAAATGAGATAGAATTTTCAATATGGAAATGACTTCCCACAAATGGAAATTTCAAAAACAGTCAATCTCATCCTTAAATTCCTTTTGGTTTGCAAATGTTATTAACCTCACCCAAGGCTGTGTCTATATGATGGACAGAACATTTTTGAAAGTGGGGGAAAGAAAACAGGGGGATTGATAAACCAATTGTCATTAAGTTACTCTAAATATCCAATTTCAGCCTTGACAAAATCCATCAACTCTATTTTTTCTCACTAAAATTAAAGCATACAGCCATGATTTGACCAATTTTCCCTTCTGATTTGGCTCTCCTGCTTGATACTTTATTAGTCAGTGATAGGATCTGGTTGACAGATCCTGATATCCTGATATCACACCTGTTGACAGGTGTGATAATGAAAGTTAAATGCTCAGCAAACCCCAGGGATATCACTTTCAAACTGAAGTTGATGTCCATGTAAACAAGTTACTTGTAATAATAATAACTTGCATATGTACAATGCTTCATGGTTTAAAAAGCATTTTCAAATATATTAGCTGATTTGACATGATATTCTTACAAAATAAGCAGAGCAGGAATGATCACCTCATACAGAAGAGCAAATGTCAGTTATAATAATACTGCTGGAAAGAAACAGGTTAAATCTTTTGTTATTTACATACTTCCTTTATATTTATTATGAAAGGCAGTGATCATTAAAGAGATTTATCTGAGTGTGGTAGGAGGACACTACCCGTTTTTTTTTTGTATATGTGCCACTGTCAGACAATGTCGTAGGACAAGTGTCCTCAAGGTTTAGCATGCATACTAATCACCTAAAGGGCTTGAGATTGCTTAAATTTCTGAGTCAGTAGGTCAGGGGCAGGGGAGGTAATACGTTCCCAGACAACACTAAAGTGAATAGTCTGGGGACCGCTCTGTGAGAACCATTTGTCAAGTACTCAAGACACAATTCTCTTCCGTCTCCCACCGACCCCGGATGAAAACCTAAGCAGGTCCCAAGGCATTCCTGCTCATAGTTGTGTTCTTCTAAATTGCAAATACTCTAAATTTTAAACATGACCATAAACATAATTTCAATTTAGAAAGTAGGATGTCCAGTTTATGATATTAATCAAAATTCTGAACTTAATTTAATGTTAAAACTCCTCCCCTCTTTCTCCTCAGGCTTTCGCAGGCTGGCAGACAGCAGAGTAGGAAAGAGGGGCCTGACTGGCTTCTGATTTCTCTGCTTCGCATTCCCCGCATACACCAGCTCTTCCGTGGTTGGTGGAGAGGATTTCGTAGAGGTAGAAAAAAAGACAGATACAGGGTAAAGAAAGACCTTACATGAACTGGTACTGTCGTAACGGCCTTCACACACTCTCACTCAGGCAGTCTGAAGCTGACTCTCCAGTAGGTGCTTAACTGATTGAGAATCTCAATGTTGCAAGCCATGTGCTAGATCTCTGTTCTAACTAGCCACCATCTACTCCTTCCTCAGCCCCTAGAAATAAAATGCACATCCTCTAGGTTCTTGCCACAGGGTCCCTCTGTCCCTTCCGGAGGCCCTGCTGGAGAGACCCGTGACATTAACTCTCTCTCCTATGGTTCACTGGAAACACTACCACATATCTTGCCCCAGCAAACTCCAGGAGGACACACCAATGGCATGGCAGCCACTTCTATGCTACTGTCACAGGCCACTTCACCACCCTCATGCATCCTCTAGGTCTTCTCCCAAATGCAAGGAACACATTTCAGGGGCTCCATGTAGACTTATGGAAATCCTCACAAAGCTTGAGGCAAAGGAAGTAATACACATCCCCATTCCTTGGTGTAAGGGGAGGTAGGTACAGATCCACAACGCACTACACCTCTCTTCAATTACATCTCTTCACAAATCTTGACTCCTCTTCCTTCTCCCTAGGCCCTTTCATATTTTCAGGATGTTAAAAAGGTTAGAAAAGTGTGGAACTGGCTCTTGATCATTTTCTCTATGAAGCTGACCTATGTAAAACCAGCTTTGGCATTTCTCATCCATTAAATCATAGGTGTGCTGCTTAATTTTATATGTCAACTTGGCTACTCCAAGATGTCCAGTTGTTTAGTCAAACACCAATCTTAATGTTGCTGTGGAGGTATTTTTAGATATGACTAACATTTAAGTCAGTAGACTCTGAGTAAAGCAGATCACCCTCATCACATGGGTAGGCCTCATCTAATCAAGGCCTTAAGAGAAAGACTATGGTTTCCTGAGAAGGAAGGGATTCTGCCTTGAGACTGCCTCAGGACTCAAGACATTAACTTTTGCAGGAATTTGCAGCCTGCTGGCCTACCCAACAAACTCCACACTTCCAAGTCCCCACAATCATGTGAACCAATTCCTTAAAATAAATATATGTAAATCAATCTCTAGATAGATGGTAGGTAGGTAGGTAGGTAGGTAGGTAGGTAGATATAGATAGATAAAAAGATAGATGATAGATAGATAGATAGATAGATAGATAGATAGATAGATAGATAGAGCTCTGGGATTTGAACAAGCCTTTCTGACTCCAAGGATTATGTTCTCAGCACTGTGGAGTATTACCACATGTCCATAAAAGCTGAACCTCTAAATCAGTTGTATCTCATATGTGGATTCACCCATGAAATCATATATGCCTAGAACAAGAACAGTTAATTCAATAATTTAAACTAAAGATAATTCTATAACTTGACTGAACCAATTGGTTGGCACTTCACAAAAATAAACCATTCAGATGATTGACTGCAGTTTGTTTGTATTGTCAAGGTATCTGATGAGGAAATACACTTGTGCTAATAGTAAAAAGAAAATTAAAGAATTCATTTTCTGAAATCCTTAGTGATCTTCATACACATTATATCATTAAACATCTATGAAAAAGGTATTATTAGCTTCATTTAACAAATAAGAAAGGGAGGCTCACAGATGTCAAGTAAGGTTGCACAATGAGTAAGTTTAAATCCCAGCTCCATCAGCAATAAAATTAAAAAATACTATTTACCTCACAATTTGATATGGAGAGAAAAATTGAATAATATGAGTAAAAGTGCTTATCACAAGTTTAACACATTCATGCATTCAAGAAATATTAGTTCCTTCTTCTCTTTGTAGAAATAAATACCTACTTAAAGAAATTATACTTATCTGCCTAAAAATTTTATTCTGCTATAAAAATTCAAGAGGGAATTAGAAAACAAAGTGTGCCAACATGTACCTCTTGTGAGCCTACTAACCACCTAATTCTCAGCTACAGCCTCTGGTAGAAACACAGTAAAAAAGCCAGGATTTGTAAGTATGGTCCTTCCTAATAGAAAAATTGTTTTAAAAAATCAGCTAACTGCTCCCTTTGTTTTCCTTCATTTTACTTTTGTATTCTCATTCTTACATTAGCAAACAAAATTAGGATAAAATGTCCCATTCTATGGCTCTTATCCAGCACCATCCCTATGTTATTCCTGATACTTCACACTTGCAGAAAATTCTCTCAACCAAGAGAGACAGAGAGAGAGAGAGGGCTCACCTGCAATCTACATATGAGGCTCTCATCGACTAGAAGTGGCTTCTTCCAGAATTTCTTTCCTAAGCCAAAAAGTAGACCTTGACCTCCCTAGAAAGTTTCCTTGACCATATAATCTTTCTGATTACATATATATGAGCATTTTATTATGTTGCTGACCTCAGTGAGCAGAAAATAGGCAATTAATTTTCCTCTAATCCCAAAAGTGGACACCTACTCCAGGTCAAGGTGGGAAAATACATTGTAGTCATATAACAATGAAGTTTATACTACTCTCCAGGTTCCTGCTCAAGGTAAATTAGCCTGAACTGTTCACTCATTCTATCAGGACAAAATGTTCTTTCTTTGCATGGTACAGACAAATATTCCAGAAGACTATAAGGTTCTGGGAACAGCGGTAAGCAAAGTCAAAGCACAAAGCAGTGTGATTATTTATCATTTACTAACCTGCTGCTATTTTTTACATCAGCAAAGTACCGGGTTGGAGCCCTACCTTTCATTTGGCAGTGTTGAAATAACTAGAGCTATAGGGTTAAAACTGCAAATAATTTAAAACATGGTTCCTTCCATGGCTGGTACAGAAGGCTCAGAAAGAGACATCCCTCCAAGTAAGCTAACTATTGTCCCCACATTATTTGGAGACAGAAAAATCCCATATCACCCTAGTCATGACTAAAACCTTATAGTTCAAAGGGCCACAACCCTATAATCACAAATTTGCCCTGCCTCACAAAGACAGTTGAGACAATGGTAGATTATCCATCACCTAGTGACCCAAGATAAGATCCTGAGAGGTCATGGTTAAAACAGGAATGTTTATTCTTTGAAAATGAACTTCCCATGCTCATTGACTCTGATAGATTATATTTTAGAAAAGTATAAAGAAAAGGCCTTTCCTTCTTTTTCTTTCTGTCTCTTTCACTTAGAATACTCTGGATACAAGGGAAATAATCAATAAATAGAGCTTCCAGCCAAACTTAAGGGGATGAACTGGTAAATGCTAAGCCTTAGAGCGTTAAGAAGCCTCACTGTGCAGTTTCAGAACAATTTCCATGCCATTAGCTCTAACTGCTCCCTCCACCAATGGGACCGACTGTCAGGAACAGCATCAGCATTATTTTGCTTTCCACTCTCAGGCATGACAACCATATAACAATAATGTGATGATGCCACCTTCCATATGTGTGACATATTCAAGTATATGAAGTTTATTTACATACCAGTTGATTAAGTTCCATGAAGGCAAGAATCATGTCTATCTTATGCATCATCATGTTTCCCAAAGCCTGTCAAAATGTCTGTTTGGTATAATTATTTGTTGAATATACAAATTAAATATCTTATTTGATCCTCAAAAAACAATGTCCCCTGAAAGTGAATTATTAGTTCCATTTTACATAGGATAAAACTGAGACTCAGGGAGTAAGCAGTGTGCCCAAAGTACACATTATTAAGTGGCTGAGTCAGAAGACAAATTAATTTAGTATTCCAATTCCAAATTTAGTATTCATTCCCCTATAGCGCTGCCAAACTTGATGAGAGCTACGTCATGGATAAGGGAAGTAATAAGATTAGCACATCAAAATGTAGGAATAACTACGCTTCTGAAAAGATTGGCAAAAGAAAAAAATCTAAAATGCTAAGGTCAGATCACAATAAAAGTGTAGTGAGGAGTCAAGTTCAAGAGATTGGTCATTATTAATCAAATTATAGATCAGCCCCAATAGCCACATTATTTCCTTGCACTTGCACTCAAGAGACCCTTTTGTAAAACATTCACAGAAAAAGATCGATACCACTCTGGAGGTAAGTGGCATAAATTATGTCTCAACATATACACCACAGGAGTTTTACTGTGTGTTGTATACAGTAATTGCATTTTATAGATGGCTGTGGAAAGCTTCAGTCCTCATTGATTTTGATCATAAACTAAAAGGCGACAAAAAGAAAAGAACAGCACTTTATATGAAGAAGTCAGTCAGCTGAAGCTGCAAAAGAACATGAAAATTTGGCATGCTGAATGTGATCAATTCATGTTTCTTGGAAAATGAATGTAGATATTTGAGTGCTTCCATTATGAGCTGGTGGCAAGGCTTGAACGGTACTATGAGAATTTCTGTTCATCTAATATTCAGTGGTGGTACCTATCAGCAGGATTTAAGACAACAGGAAGCCAGCCTAAACTAGAGCTCTTTCTAGCTTGCCACATTATGGATGCCATCATATGCTTATGAGCCACATTAACTGAATATTTGTGTTTTTATTATTGCATTTAATGTGTCTTTGGGATTTACAATCAAAATTAAATGGAGATTGTGATGTAATCTGGGACCACCAATATGTCACTAACACTTCTAACTTCCAGAAACATATTTTTCAAGCACTGCTCTCTTGATTTCCTTCATTTCTTCATGCCCTTCACAGCAAGCAATTCTGAAGGGATGTTAATGCAGCATAACAACTCTTTACCCCGTTTCAAGGCCAATTTTGCAATATGGGCAAAATGATTGGAAACAGAGTCCTGAAAACACTGAAACCATCTGTCAGGGACTCAGTTAAGAAGATCCACACTGTTCCACAGCCAAGAATGGGGATAAATTATGCTTGGCTGGAAATGTCCAAAGCAAGTGGATTCCCATTCAAACTTATTAGGATAAATTACAAAAATTTTTTATTACTCATTGCCCTGGTAAAATCACACTTTTAGATGATGATAAATCATAAGTTACACTGATGAGGAAGAAAGCCAATGGTGTATGTTAGCCAAAAAAAATTCTTTTAATAATAAGTGATATCTAGAGTAGTTGTCACTAAAAGAAACCACAAGCTTCCATCAAAATATCTGTAGACCTATTTACATTCATAGAATCCTGTGAAATGTTCCTGTGCATTTTGCAAAAATAACCCTGTTAATATTTAATCACAAACTCCAGAAGTACTTGGCTAATATTTATTCATGAAATGTATTTGGTAAAATATTAAAGAACCAGAGGGTGGGGCTGTTGTGATTAAATTATATAGCTTGGGATGTCAAGCCTTAGAATAAGTTAAACACTGTGCCTCCTTCCTCCCTTAAATATTTATTGCAATTATAAAACTATTGACATCTTACAGAGAAAACAACGATTCTCACATTTTTTAACACAGATTTTTATACTAGTAAATAGCGTGAGTCAAAATGTTACCACGGATATTGGAACTGATGTGCTTCACAGGAAGATCTCCCTGGTTGTGAAGTGTAGTACCACACAAAATGAATCATCACTTCTACTTCCCTCACTCACACAAGGCTGAGAAGGAAATATAGGGCTCTTTCTATGAAGTACCAAATAGAAAGTTTGGTTACAAAGCTGCAATTGGTGAGCTAAATGTGTTGGGAAAACAGCCTGTATATATTTGAGGACAATTTCTGTACTAATCTGAATACTGTTCATGGATTCTTTTAGTTTCTCTCCATTTATTTTTTTTTCATTTAGTGTTAATCTAAAGTACTGCCAGAGTGATTTGGTTAATTTTTCTCTAGGTAACAGTCACAGAAGCCCTTTTAATTAGTAGAAAAGTAGTTAAGTATATTATTTGAAGAATTATGAAATTTGAATGTCCTAATCAGAAGCTTACCTTGAGAAAGATGTTCTAATGAGCAAGATGAAGTCATTAGGCAACCCAGAAGGAACCTCTCTCTCAAGGCAAGGTTGTGCATTTCTGGCTTTACCAATGAGGATGCAAGAGGACTTGAGTGCAGGAGGAACCAAGACTCAGGTTCAGATGATTAAAGAAGAATTTAGTTTAATTAAATCAAGGGCCAAATCACCCTGAACTAGACATCAAGTCAAAATAACATCCAGCAAAGCTGCTGAGATGCAAAGAAATCCTCCCGATCCAACCATTGATGTATGATTTATAAACTGACAGATCATAATATGGTAGTACATAAATATTTAGTATGTAATATTATCTTTATAAGATAGCATAGTATGGTATGGTAGAAAAGGAGGAAAAGAACAGAAGTATCTACTATAAGCTGGTGCTTTCTATGCAGTATCTTCATGAGTCTTAAGTTAGACATTGTTATTAACATTAAGCAAATTAAGAAGAGGAACTGTCTGAGATAAAATGATGGGTAAAAAAGTTTCCCTAAACAGGTTTGTAGTCCAGTGGCAGAGCCTGAAAAGTACCTACTCCCACCAAGCTATAACTGATGATCCCTATAAGCCTTGTAATAGCCCTTTGTATTTTTTTTTTTTTTTTTTTAGTGAGAGAGAGAGAAAGAGCACGAGCGAGAGGGGCACAGGGAGAGGGAGAGAGAATCTCAAACAGACTCCCCGCAGGGCTCTATCTTATGACCCCAAGATCACGATCTGAGTCAAAACCTTTCGGGACAAGGTGGTAAGTAAAGTTAAATAAAAAGATTTACATTTCAGTAAACTCAAGTCTTTCACAGTGATTGAAGAGATACAGTACTAATTCATAAGTATCACTCTACTTATGGAGGTAGTCATAAAGTGAAAAGACAAAAAGAAGCTAACCAGTGATGGGTCTACCATCCTACTCACCAGTGAGCTGATGACTTTGAAAAGAAAAAGAAAGAAACTAGCATCAATGGGACACACACTACATGCTAGGCACTTAACATATTCATTCAACAAATATTTATTGAGCAACTATTATATGTCAAGTACTCTGCAAGGCTCTCAGTATACAATGGCAAACAAGATAAACACAGTCCCTGTTCTCATGTGCATAATATACAGACAGGGAAAACAGATATTAAACAAGTAATCATTTAAATAAACAAATATAAATTCTAAATCGTAAGGGCTATGAATGAGAAATAATAAAAGGCAGGTAATTTAGATAATGAGGAGGTCAGGAAAAGCTTAACTAAGGAAATTATATTTAAGGGCGCCTGGGAGGCTCAGTCGGTTGAGCATCTGCCTTCAGCTCAGGTCATGATCCCAGGGTCCTGAGATTGAGTCCCACATCGGGCTCCCTCTTCAGAGGGGAGCCTGCTTCTCCCTCTCCCTCTACCTGCAGCTCCCCCTGCTTGTCTGTGCATGCTCTCTCTCTCTGTCAAATAAATAAATAAAATCTTAAAAAAAAAAAAGAAAGAAATTCTATTTAAGCTGAGAACTGAAGTAGGAATTAATCAGATCGAGAAAAATGGGAAGGCCTGTCCAGGTACAGATAATTGCATACCAAAACTCCTGAGATAACAAAGAGCCCGATGCGTGCAGGGACTGAAATATTATAGAGCCAAACATTGAGAATAAAAGCGGAAGAGCACACAGTGAGTTTGGAGAGGAAATCGGGGGCTAGATCCACTTTAGCATGCAGGTATCATCTCAATCAATTAAATAAAAGAGGTAGGTCTCTATTATGTCTGTCTTACGGATGAGGAAACAAAGATTGAGAAAAATTAACAAATTCTCTGAGTTCACACAGCTGAGTCACTGGGAGAGTGCAGTCTTATTTAAGAATGTATCTTTTGAGGAAATGTTCCTTTCCCTTCCAGATTTCTTCCAAGTGAGAGACTCCACCAGACTTCCTTTCTCTACTCCTGCAGAAGGAGCAACTTTATCCAGCAGGTAATCTGGAAGGTGAAATGGGGGCACTCAGAGCCTAGGCTCTGCTTCCTCTGGTTCTCTTCCTTAAAGCAGCACACAGTTTGCTCTGGTGTTCCTTGTGTTACGTTAGGAGTCACACGAAGCCACTTTACTGCCTGCGGCTGGTGGCAATTCCCCCAATTCTGCCTTCAGAATGAGGAAATCCACCTTCAAGCAATTAAAAGCCACACTTTCCAAAATCAGTTTCATCAGAAATAGAGGTATTTTGGACTTACCTTCCTGACACCTCTCATTGGTTCAAACACAGGTGGGGAAAGAAGTGATGTTTATGGGGGCATTTCAAATACCATAAAATAAATGTATTTTTAAAATCTAAGTATTTTAAATCTAACTTTTTTAAATCTAAATTTTTAAAATCTAACTTTTTTCTGAGCATTTTATCCTGGCTAGTCAGCTTGGAAAGGGAAAACCAAGTAGTTTGAAACTGATCTTTATAAGAAGCGCCAATGCCAGATAAATACCAATAATGTTTAACCTATAAATGGTTCTGGCAGCTACTGTTCTTGTTTTTATGGCATTGATTTGAGCTTATCAACCCTGGCTTCCTCTCATTTTCACAGAGGGTCCTAATCAATACATGAATCCAAAATGTTCTCTTCAGAAAAATGATTTGTAGTTAATTGCCTCTCATACACTATCTCTGATGAATCCTTTGAAATGTATTATCCTGAAGTTGAAAAAGGTTTCCCTTTTTTAATACTATATTTAAAACACAGAAAAAAAAAAGTTTACCAAATGGAAAGTTAAGTCTTTTGAGACCCCCTTCCCCACCAAAATACTATATCTCTAGCTGATCCCACCCCCAGCCCCCACCTAAATCCTGAAAGAGAATTGAATTTCATGTGACCTGGAGAAAAATAGGGTAGTTTTTTGTGTCATCCTTCAGTGGGGCAAGGGGACATAATGAGAAATCTAAAGTTTCTTTCAGGATGCCTGGGCGGCTCAGTTAGAAAGCGTCTGCCTTCAGCTCAGGTCATGACCCCCAAGTCCCTGGATTGAGTCCCGCATTGGGCTCCCTGCTTAGTGGGGAGTCTGCTTCTCCCTCTGACCCTCCCCTCTCTCATGCTTTTGCTCTCTCTCTCTCTCAAATAAGTGAATAAAATCTTAAAAAAAAAAAAAGAAAGAAAGAAAGTTTCTTTCAAAGAAATTTCTGAGATCTCCGTGAACAGGATGCTACGGAGGATGAGTTGACAAATTGTAATTTAGTTTGACTTCAGTTTGGGGATTGGTCTCCTAACAAGTGTGCTTCATGCTCATGTTATCTCACCTTGTCTTTCTCCCTTTGGTCAGAAGCTTACATGTTTTGCAAATTGCTTAGGTGATGGTCTCTATATCTAAGCATAGTATGAAATGACAGAGGTTAAAGGCCATTGTTGGAATTTGATTACATTTGGAATGTAATCTAAAGGGAAAAAAGTCTATTACAGAATGATGCAATATTTTTCCTGGATGAAAAAAGACCAGTATTTTTGTTGAGGAGAAAGAGAAAATTAAACAAACTTACATATGCCCATTTTCCTTTACTACTCCCAAAAGTGATAGTTTATTGAAGCTTTTCTCATTTTTAATGAAGCTTAGTTTAATGAAGTTCAGAGTAAATAACCCTAACCCCACTTATGAAGTGGTTATGTTGTGTATAGTTTTAAAAAGAGGAGGGCTAATTTCATTCCCTTATTGCTTTAATTGTTAAAATTTTTTAAATGTATTTTTTAAATCTCTAACTTATATTTTTCTCACTTTGTTAAAAAGAAATGCTTTGTAGAATTCACACACAACCCCAAAACTATTCCTTGACAGCTGCCACCAACAAGCCCTGAGTCACAGGCATTGCCATCATCCTGCATGATGCTGTAGACCAAGACAAGCTAGAGCAAATGAAGCAGCCCAAACAGTTCAGGTACAAAAATCAAGCTATTTTGTTGTACCGACCATTAAAAACCTAATAAAATCCTGATAAGTTCCAAGATAACGAAGTTCCATTTGTAATTTTCTGAGCACATTTTGAAAACAACTCTGATTGTGTGAGATCCTTGAGGCAGAGCTGTGTGTTAGTGACCTTTGTAACCCCAGCACAAAGGTACCCCAGGCAACATCATGCCTAGCACATACATGACACTGAGCAAATTTCTGTGGACCTGAAGAGAGACTATGGAGGTTACTCTCCATAGAGTTTAATGAAACAGATGGCTCCATAGAGAAGACAGCTCCATAGACTGTAAGAGATATTTCTGAAGTCCTCTATTGTCTACTTCTGAAAGAAAGAAAGAAAGAAAGAAAGAAAGAAAGAAAGAAAGAAAGAAAAAAAAAAAAAAAGAAAGAAGCGAGTGTATCATTTACTCTAGCTGCTGGTGTGCTTGCTTGCATAGGGAAGAGTATAAATTGTCATTATTTCTATTGTAAAATACAGAGGTTAATCAAGGTATTGAGAAGCAAGCTTCCTTGCTCAGTTAGAATTATAAATATTAAAGACTGAATGGATCTTGAAGAACATCTGGGCTAGTGGTTTTCAAACTGTGTTCCAGGGGACTGCAGGGTTCCAGAAGAGTGCCTCTGGGATACTTGCACAAAAGGTCACATAGGCAGACCTCTGGCCACCCCACTCCCATACAATTTAGAACAGCTCCTCTTATATATCCCATTTATATATCAGGGTTTCATAAGATTTTATTAGCAAATGTGGTTTCAGGTACTAAAAACAATGCTTAACACCCACTCATCTTCTTCAACCCTGTAATTTTATAGATATGGATGTAGATTCCAAACACCCAAGATGTTGTAAACAATTAGTTACAGGATATAAACAAAAATCCAGACACGCTGAATCCCAATCTAGTGCTTCTTTCACAGCAGTACTAACACCGGGAATTTCAGGTATTTAAGTACCTAGCGTCTAATAGTTCCTGTAAGTCTAGGAAATAGGGAAGCAGAAATTTTCAATGTATTATGTTGCTAACAGCTTATATGTGTGTCACACTAGGCAGTTTGCAAAGGCATCCACATCCATGTGTTTATTCCTGCATATTTACAACAAACTGCAAAGTATTTAAAGTGGATAGTCCATTATTCTAATAAGGAAAGCTAAGTTTCAAAGAGATCAAATGTATTTAACAGGTAAGTGGAAGATCTGAGACAAGAACATAGTTCTAACCATTCTATCCAAGACTCTGTTCCTTACAACACTGGGGCAAGACCATCTTACCAGTCTCTTGGGCCACTCCACTGTCACTCAATCACCTCTTACCAAGGACAGGAAAAAGGACGAAACACATAGGCTAACTCATTGACTGGACATATTGACCAGTATTCTGAGCCTGACTTTAGCAGAAAGGAGTCCATGATCATGATCAATGCCAGCCTTTTTGGCACAGGAAGGGAGAAATGGAGCCACATATGTCAAGTCATCATTGTCCTTGATTTAAAATGCCAAAAGTTCAGAAGAGAGAAAAAGGCTGGAATACTAAGCCTTAAATCCTGAGCTAGCTCTCCCTTTCAGTCACATGATCTGCCGGGTTAGGCTTGGCAAGCCCAGAAGGGACCTAAAGACCCCAAAGTCATATGAAAAATAAGTGCTTCCAGATATTTTCCTTGCCTAAACAGCTCTCTGCTAAAAACAGAAGTGGGCCTGACTAAAGGAGGTTTGATTGTGTGGGAAATGGACTTTAAAAAGGGAAATGAAACCACCCTCATTTCACTGAGGCACAATCAGATGGTTGTGTTTGGGCACTGCTGACAGGGGCCAGATTCCACACACTCATTTGGGAAAGCCAGCGAAGCTCACGGAAACACTCTCCCCCGTAATTTAGCCCCAGCTGTTCAAGCTGAGGCTGCTCTTTAAAGTGAAGCAAACTGGCGAAAAGCTGAAGTTCAGCAGTTTCACTCTGTTGGGCCAAAGCTTCTGCAGAGTCCCAGCCCACAGATTCTGCTACATTGGCCAGATGCTCAGGGCCTCCCAAGCCAGTCTTACAGGGAGTTCCACAAAAAGTCAACAGAACTCCATGTGCTTTAGGTCCAGGCCAAAATGAAGCTGTCCAAAGAGGGTACTGGGTCCTGCTCAGCCTTTCTGCAGCACTGAGTCTGGTCTCCGCAAAAACCCCAGAGGGCTTCTGTAACGGAAGCCATCAGGATTCATTTCAGAAACCAGTTATTAGAGACCAAGATAAAGCATGTTTATGATGGTAGAGGGTATTTTTCTTTCAACCTTACAAATGACATTGTTTCCTCTGAATGATAACTTCCTCCCAATAAAATGTCTCTAAGTTACAAACAAATCCAAAAGCAATGAAAATGAACTCACTATTTCACCTTTGACCTCTGTGTTTCATTTCATAATATCTATTTCCATTCCCCAATACTCCCAAATCCTCAAATTAAAAAATCTTTCCCAATTACCATCAAATGTCCTTTTGGAAGTTCGTTTTTTTGTTTGTTTGTTTGTCTTCCTCTCCCAAGACGTTTCTGTACCCATGTGGTCACCATTGCTGGGTAAACTGCACCTTTGCAAATGCCTCTCTGATATATGCTCCATGACCTAATGCAAAAAATGTGCCTTCAGCCCTCTCCAGGCACTCTGGCATTATCTATGAAGCAGTTTATTCTACATGAGTTCTGCAAAGAAGAAAAAAAAGTGCTGACTGGTATAATCATCCCAGGGTACTTATTTTTTTAGATGTTGACTGAAAAGGTAGACCCTGAATGGAGTTTCAGAAATCTTCATCAATGTCCACAAAAGAGGCTGCTTGGCTGCTCAGACATTG
The DNA here is from genome assembly GCF_054177405.1 of Leptonychotes weddellii. Taxonomy (NCBI): domain Eukaryota; kingdom Metazoa; phylum Chordata; class Mammalia; order Carnivora; family Phocidae; genus Leptonychotes; species Leptonychotes weddellii. Next base: position 59,155,538 of record NC_138380.1, read on the forward strand.
GAGACAACCCAGTACACATGGAACCTTCGTCCCTGAGCACCACTGTAAAATGAAACCTCACTACCTGAGCCTTTCATGTCCAGTTTCTATCAGTAATTGAAGTGTCTGGAAGATAAAAAGAATCTCACCATGAAATGAAAAAATAATTCCTTTAGAAACATCCATCTTGACAATGACTAAATGTGTGGACCATGATTGCAAACACTTAGTGAATCACTACGGAAAACAAGATTTAATTTCTAGGACTGCTTGTGGGGGAGAGAGAGTTTGCCTTCCACAATGTATAAGTCTTGGTGACTCATTTTTCTTCTTGCAATCCCCAGGTGGCCACCTTCACACAATGGATGGATAGATTAAATAAAGATCAACTCTAGCTTCTGGAAAGTACAGCTTGCAGTCATTGTTAGCAGCTATTCTGGGAGTAATAAGGCATGAGTAAGCCATTTAGGGCAGTGGTTTAGTCCACTGAGATTTATTGCCCAGTTCCCTGGCACCCCAATGTTAGAAATTCTCACTGATGACAACAAGCATATAAAGCCACAGTGTGAGGGGCGCCTGGGTGGCTCAGTCGTTAAGCGTCAGCCTTCGGCTCAGGTCATGATCCCAGGGTCCTGGGATCAAGCCCCGCATCGGGCTCCCTGCTCCGCAGGAAGCCTGCTTCTTCCTCTCCCACTCCCCCTGCTTGTGTTCCCTCTCTCTCTGTGTCTCTCTGTGTCAAATAAATAAATAAAATCTTTAAAAAAAAAATAAAGCCATGGTGTTTTCCCTGGAGGCACATATAATGCAGAAAAATGCTGGATTCCAAAAGGAAATTATGTCTGTTTTGAACCATGTCAACTCTCTGGAGCACTGGCCATACTCTCATGTAAAGATGGATTTTTCCTCTACTTTAAGAGTCTCTGGTCTTTAGCCATTAATAAGATCTCAGACCACATAGATGAGCAAAGGAAGAATCATAGAATTTACTTAGGAGAGGAAATAAAAATCCCACTCAATCTTATTTTCCTTTTTTTAAAAAAACTTTTTAATTGTGGCACCTGGGTGGCTCAGTTAGTTAAGCATCTGCCTTCGGCTCAGGTCATGATCCCAGGGTCCTGGGATCGAGCCCCACATCGGGCTCCCTGCTCAGTGGGGAACCCGCTTCTTCCTCTCCCTCTGCCTGCCACTCCCCCTGCTTGTGCACTTGCCTTCACTTTCTCTCTCTCTGTCAAATAAATAAGATCTTTTTTAAAAATAATAAAACCTTTTAAATTATAAAATAAAATACAGAAAACCACAAAAACATATGTAGTTTAATGAGTTATTATGACACAGACATCCTGCAACCACCACTTAAGTGAAAATATAGGCCTTTGCCAGCCACCTAAAACACTTCATTCATGTGCATCCATCCGTATCTCAAACTGTCCTCCTCCCAAAAGTTACCGCTACCCTAATTTTTACAGTAATCACTTTTTTATGATTTTATTACTCAAGTGCACATTCCTAGACCTCATATTTTAGTCTTACCCATTTTATTAAATCTGATACATGTTTATACTCTTTTAATGCACAAGTTTCTCAACTATCTTTTTCTTTGCTTTTCAATTTACTTATTCAAGGATCTAGGCATTTGACCTGCAGTTTCTCATAGTCCAGATATTGCTGATGGACATGGTACAGTTCAACATGTTCCTCTGCCCTGTGTATTTCCTGAAAATTGGCAGCTGGATCCAGAACCTTGACTAGGTTTGGGTTCCAATCCTTTGCAAAGATTCTAATTAGTGTGGCCTTTCATCAAAAAGCATTTAATGTCTGATTATCTCTTTTTCTGTTAGCAGCTGTTGAGCCTTATTACCTAAACCTAGTAATCCATTTGGGGTTTGAAAAATGGTGATAATGAAATTTTATCCATTATTTTCCATTTATTAGTTAAAATATTTTATAAATAAGTGCTCATCTACTATTTGGTTTCCCAGTGTTTCATATTGGAAAGGCAAGATAAATGTTTGATTCCTTCCCTCTGCTTGTCTATTTTCAAGAAAATAAATTGGTTCTCCAAGATCTTCTGAAGGTGGCTAGGTTTTTTAAAATACAATTATGTAATTGTGATTTTAAGCATAATTTATAGGGTTTCATTCAATTACAATTATTATGTCTTTTGAAGCTTAAATTGTCCCAATGGGAAGCTCTATAAGTTGGTTCCTGAGTTCTTTTGACATGACCCCAGTAGTTTCTGATATGGTATGACAAGATATTCCAAATTAATCTTGTACATTTCTTGCCCCAGACCTACAGTTAGCCAACTCTCCAAGTCCCAGTTTCTTTTAATTTTATTTAAATCTAAAATCCACAATCTGGATGTTAGATGCGCATTTGCCCCTGGGTTGCTCTTTGTTTCTGGGCCTCTCTAATAGGCAGAGATAAGAAATGGATACACATACATATATTTATACATATGCAATGTTTCATAGGTTCATATTGATATCTGCAATTCAAGAATATAGGGCTTTTTATTCAACTCCTTCAATACTACACTTATACCTCTTTCTTCCAAACCAAAAATTGTGATTCTCAAAGACACATGGGATGATAGAATATTACATAATTACTCATGTACTTTTTCCCTATTAGAAGTGTAAGTGTCTCAGAATAACAATACTAATACTACCACCACCAATATAATTAATGAGAACAGTTTTGAAGTGTTTATTTGCATATGCTTTCTGAATTTGTGTTCCCATGTTTATAGTTAACCTTTATCTACATTTTATAGCATACTGCTATTTCATAAATACACGCTCCCTTCCAGCCCTCAGTTAGTCTTAGTTTTATAAGTAACTATACCTTTAATACTCATCACCAGTCCTTATGGCAATGTCTCTCTAGTTATTTTCATTGTCTGAAGTTCATTCTCTAGAATATTCTTCAGAAAAATTGGAAGGGAACAATACTCTTTGGGTCACTGTATGTTAATCACAGTCTGTGCTCTTTATACTTGAAAGCCAGTTTTTCTACCTATTAAAATCTTCAGGTCACATTTTCCTTTCTTTGAATTTCTTAGATGTTACTCCATTTTCTCCTGGCATAAAACATTACTGTCAAAAGAAAAGTATGATGATAATCTAATTTTATTTCCCTTATAAGTCACTTTCTGTTTTGTCAAGATGTTCAAACAATTTTATTCACCAAATTTTACTGGAATACGTCTTGGCAGTATTTGTTCTGGATTTATATTCTCAGACACATCTTCCAATATGTAGTTTCAAATCTTTTTTTTGAATTTCAGGAAAACTTTCTTGAATTGTAGTTTTTAGAATTTGTGCTGGTCTGTTCTCTTGGTATCACTTCTTCAGAGATTCCTATTAGACTTACGTTGGATCTCCTTTCTTTCAAAACTTCTTTACTTCTTTCTTTCCTTCATTTCCTTTTGACCATTAAAATTTTCCTCTTTTCACCTTACATTTCTTTTAAGGAAGGATCTGTTGTGTTGATTCATTTTTGTTTATTCTAATTAAGCTTTATTTCTGAACTGAATTTTCTTCTGTCTCTGATTCTTTCCTAAGTTACATTCCCTCATTTCTAAGTATTTTTTATTTTGCTTTGATTGATCCATGTATTGAGCCATTTTCTTAATTTTTAGCTTATTTTTACATAACATATTACAGTTTTTATTCTTTTTAACTATATTTTTTCTGGTGGCTTTTTTGGAGGGGGTAGGAGAAGTGGTAAATTCTTGCAAGTGCCCACACAAGCTATTCCAAACTAAACAATCCCAACTTAAACCTCAGAGAAATCTCCATCTGCAATGTCTCCCCAATCATCATGCATTCATTCTTTTATTCATTCAACAAATGTCTAGTGAGTTAACTACCATAATGTGCAATAGGTCAAATTATTAATAAGATAATTACTAATTAATAAAATGAATGATGAATGAAACAGACACAGTCTAGGCCATTATAGATTTATAACCTAATAGGGAAGTCAGAAAATCAAATAGGTAATCATAATGAAGTCCTTGAAGAAAATCTACTTCTGTGATCCTCGACCTTCTTCTACCATAACAGCAACAGACAATAGGCTAACTAGGCAGTGATGATTTTTCAGCTCAGTAAACATGTTTCCTTAAGGCAACACATCAAACAGTTCTCCACATCAAACAGTTCTCTGTGATTCTGACAGAGCCATCCTCCCCACCAACACCTCTGCAGCAAAAGGTGACTCCTATGAAGAATCATTGGTCTATATATATGATAATGGGTTAATATGCAAAATATATAAGGAATTCATACAACTCAATACAAAACAACAACAACAACAACAAAAGCAATAATACAATTAAGAAATGGAGGAAGAACCTGAATAGACATTTTTCCAAAGAAGATACAGGAATGGCCACAGGTACATGAAAAGATGCTCAAGATTACTCATCACCAAGGAAATGCAAATTAAAACCACAATGAGATATCAGTCATGCTGACAGAATGGCCATCACCAAAAACACAAGAAATAACAAATGCTGGAGTGGATATGGGGAAAAGGGAACCCTTGTGCACTGCTGGTAGGATTGTAAATCCATATAGTCACTATGCAAAACAGTATGGAGGTTCCTCAAAAAATTAAAAATAGAATTACCATATAATCTAGTAACTCCATTTCTGGGAATATATATGAAGGAAACGAAAACAATAAGTCAAAAAAGATATCTGTACCCCTACATTCATAACAGCATTATTTACAATACCCAAGACATGGAAACAACCTAAGGGTCCATCAATGAATGAATGGATAAAGAAGGATGGGATGTATATATACAATGGAATATTATTCAGTCATTAAAAAAAAAAAAAAAAACAAGGAAGGGGCACCTGGGTGGCTCAGTCAGTTAAGCTTCACACTCTTGATTTCGACTCAGGTCATGATCTCAGCAACCTGGGACTGAGCCCCACATTGGGCTCCTTACTCAGCATGGAGTCTGCTGGAGTTTTTCTTTCCCTTTTCCTCTGCCCCTCCCCTCACACACACTTTCTCTCTCTCTCAAATAAATACATCTTAAAAACAAAACAAAACAAAAAAATAAGGAAATCCTACCATTTGCAACATAGATGGACCTTGAAGGCATTGTGATAAATGAAGTAAGTCAGAGAAGGACGAATACTATATGATCTCACCGATATGTAGAATCACCACAAAACAACAAAAACACTACCAAACTCATAGAAAAAGAGATCAGATTTGTGGTTACCAGAGGTGGGGGTTGGGAGGAGGAGAAATTGGAAGAAGGTGATCAAAAGGTATAAACTTCCAGTTATAAGATAAATAAGTACTAGGGATGTAATGTACAACATAAGGACGATAGCTAACACTGCTGTATGATATATAGGAAAGATGTTAGGAGAGTAGATCCTAACAGTTTTCATCACAAGGAGAAAATGTTTTTTTCTTTTTATTATATTTATATGAGATGAAGGATGTTAACTAAACCTATTATGGTAATCATTTCATAATATATGTAAATCAAACCATCATGCTATACAGCTTAAACTTAAAAAAAAAATCATTGGTCTAATTCAAGCACTAATATGCCATTAAATGTAGAATTATATTAAGAGGCCCATTAAAGATGTAAAAAATTAGGTGCATTTGCATATCCCCCTTTTTAATTATATAGCTCACTCTGTCCTATAGAACATTAATATGTGCATCTACGCAAAAAGGTAAGAAGAGAATTACTGTTGTTTCCCCAGCCATTCTCACCTCAAGGAAATATATATTCATTCAGCTGAAGTGATAACCTATAACCATCAGTCACTTGTATTCCAGCAACATAATTGTTAAAAAAAAAAAAAAAAGAAAGAAAAGATAAGTAAACACAAGGTGGAGAAATACACCAATCTTTGGGCAGACCAGAATTTTTTTTTTTTTTTTTTTTTGCTCATGAGAACTGTAGGAGTTTGCTGTCCCAGGTCATCTACCAGGGGAGTGCCTCCTTAGAGTTGTATCTCAGACTGTCGTATCCACTTTAGAACCAAGAAGAAAAGGAGGAATTAATTCCTCATCTGCTCACTCTCCCAACTACACAGGCACAATGCATTTTGAGGTATTATTTGACATACAGACAAACCCCAAGTCTCACAAAAATGTGAGCATATCTGAACTTAAATATCCTCCTTTAGCTAAAATTCCCAACCAATTATCAATTTGAAATAAATGTGAAGTGAGCGTAAGGAGGGAAGACATTTGTAACCTGCTCCAGAAATCAGCTCTGGGAACAGTTCTATACTATTGTTAGATTTTGAATGTAATGATAGATTATCTTTATTAAGGGAAAGCATGTTAATATTAACAGAAAGCACGCCTTTTGTTGACACACTTCATAGCTAAGATAGGAAAAAAAAAGAATACATAGAGTGGCATTTAAGGGTGTCAGATCATAGGAACTTCAGTTTAAAAATATCATTTAAAAGTAACTAAAATAACACTATAATTGTTAATATCACTAAAAATATCAAATATGATTTTGGGAGTCTTGAGGAAAAAGAAAATGAGTGAGCATTTGAATAATGTTAGAAAAGGAAGAAGATGAATTTAATCTGATCTCAGATAAGAAATGATTTAGGGTAAGAGAGTTCTGTAGGGAGAGAGCCAACGGCATTTCTGTGCTGGGGACATGAAGACACAAACCTAGACCTGAAAGGATAGCAAAAGACTTTTTTTTTTAACTAACTCAAAGGGATACATGAACCTCGATGTTTATAGCAGCATTATCTGCAATTGCCAAGTTATGGAAACAGCCCAAATGTCCACCGACTGGTGAGTGGATAAAGAAGATATGGTATTTATACACAATGGAATATTCTCAGCCATAAAAAAGAATGAAATCTTGCCATTTGCAACAACATGGTTGGAGCTAGAGTGTATTATGCTAAGTGAAATAAGTCAGAGAAAGACAAATACCATATGATTTCACTCATATGTGGAATTTAAACAAAACATATGAACATAGGGGCAGAAAAAGAGAGAGGCAAACCAGAAAACAGACTCTCAACTACAGAGAACAAACTGAGGTTTACTGGAGGGGAGGTGGGCAGGGGGACAGGTTAAATGGGTGATGGGTGTTAGGGAGGGCACTTGTGGTGAGCATTGAGTGTTCTGTGTAAGTGATGAGTCACTAAATTCTACACCTGAAACCAATATTACACTGTATGTTAATTGGAATTTATATAAAACTCAAAAAAGTTTTAAAAGTAGGTCAAGTGCTTCAGGGAAGAGGGCGATCAGCTGATAGAGAAATAACCAGGGCTTTCTCACAGTCATTGATACCACTCAAAGTGTAGCTAAGAGCAGGTGCCACAGCCATGAACTTCTTTCATGAACTTCCTTTAAATACATACATAATGGGAGAAGGGCATACAAAATCTTTAAAACAGAGAATTAAGAAACTTGCCACAGAACAACTTAAATTACTTTTTTTTTAAGATTTTTTTAAAGATTTTTTTAAATTTATTTGAGAGACAAAGAGAGCACAAGCAGGGCAAGGGGCAGAGGGAGAGAGAGAGAAGCAGACTCCTCTCTGAGTGGGGATCCTGACATGGGGCTCAATCTTAGGACTCTGAGATCATAACCCGAGCTGAAGTCAGGTGCTTAACCAACTGAGCCACCCAGGCTCCCCCTTAAATTACTTTCAAGATCAACAGTATAATGTTAGTATCATTTCACACTCACCCCCATTCCCATTGCCCTAAGACACAAACAAAAATACTCCCTTTTGGCAAGGTGAGTGCCAATTGGAAAGGTTGGGCAGGGGTGGGGGACATGGCTATTAGCTGGAAGAGAAACAATTAGAGATAAGGATCATAGAATCTAGAAATCTGTTTAAGATAACATTCTACTATGATTAAGTCTTAATTCAATCAAATTGTTTAGCATTCCCTAATCCACAATTATGTATGTGATATCAGATCTTCCTTCTTTAATGGGGGAAAAGAGGAAAGGAAAGAAGGGGTGGAGAAGTAAAAGGATAAACACATCGGAAAACACTAGCATTAAGATCCTGAAAGAGGAAAAAAGAGCTTCCCACCAAAGAGGAAACACTTTGAACACTAAAATTTCTCTTATATTCAGTCCTGGTTACCATCCTCTCTCTGGGCAGCAGAGAAGGAAGGCATATGAAATCAGCCAGCTTCATGTAATTCACAGAAGCTATTTTTTGGTCTAGTTGGTTTTTCAGTATGGCTATTGCTATTTCTTAAAGAGGCTCTCCAATCCATGGGTTTCTTTAATTATTATATAATTATAAATCATGTCTAAATTTGCCCTCATATACCTAACCTCAAATCTTCCCAAATGATCAATTACTTTTAGACCAAAGCTAAGTGGTACAACTTTATAGTCTGGTTATGGAACAGAAAGACTCCCGTTAAAAGGAAACAACCAAGGAAGCACAAAGTCCCTGAGATTCCCTCTGAAGAGACCAAGCAGAAGAGCTTACATGGAGTTAGTGGGGGACAGGTCAGAATGGAAATCAGGCTTCACATCCTAGAGCTCTCTTCCCAAGATTTAAACAACTGAGGTTTAAGGATTTCTGAAGAAGGAGGCAAGGAAGGTGGAAGCAAAAGCAAAGAGCGTAGCACACTGCAGGAAAACCATGCAAGAAAACAATCAAAGATGGCCTCCCACCAGTAGAGGTGGTGGCCAGCACCACGACCTCGCTAGGGACATCCCGTCCCTCCCACTTGCTTCTCTCCTTATACTCAGGCCTCAGTTGCATTTATTCTGCTCACCTTGGGAGAAAGTTCATGGAAGAATACTGTGGCCGCAACTTCTTAACGCATTCATCTTGAACTCCAGCTGAGAGGGAGGAAAAAGCCAGTGGCAGGTGGATAAAGTTCTAAAGTTGGAGAGAGATGTATGAAAGTGAGGTTGGAAAAAAGAAAAATGGAAAAGTGTGGACTTGGATGAAGTAAACTAGAAGAAAAATGATGAATGATTAGAGCTGGGTTGAGTAAAACTCTGTGAGCTACCGGGCAACTGCTGAAATCATGTAGTGATATGAGGGAGATGGTCACAATGTAATGATCAACTCTAACAGCAAGGCTGGAAACAGTCTGCAGAGTATCTGATGATTTTTATAAATATGTCTAAACATACAGAGGGGTTAGGGTACTTGTGTATGCATTATATTAGATGTGTGTGAGAAAGAGATGGGTGTAGAGACAAAGGCCAAGAAGATAGGATGCAGAAAAAATGCTAGCATGAGTTATTTTGTGTGGGATTATGAGAGCTTTTCTTCTTTCTTGGGCTTCTCTATATTTTCCGATTTTGTGCAAAACATGCAATAATAACAATAATTAATAAAAATGAGAAAGCTATGCTACTACTTCTTTTTCTGTACCCTTTCTCCCAATACCCATCTGATGAAAACTTGTGATGAAAATTGTACCAATTGAAGAGGAAGAAAAAAATAACACAAAGCATTCATAACAGTCGCCATGACCCCTAAAACCATCTTCACTCACCTGATTCTTAATTCCAACCAAGTCCTCCCATGTTCCCAATTATCATAAGGCAAGTAAACACCATGAAAAAGAACATCAAACTCAGCCTTCTGACAAGGCAACAGTTAAAATTCATGAGGGTACATTTTGCTGTTAATTGGCCATCCACCATTAGAAAACCAGCTTCTTGATTCACAGCAGGCCTTCACAGATTGGCTAATGAGCTGTCCACTCACTGGTGAGTCCAGCTATTCATCAAGCCCCTGGGTAATTTGAAGGGAGCTCAGGATACCTGCAGCAGTTCAAGTAGAAAATGAAATCTGAGTAGCCTATAAATGGGAAATGACATCCTGCCCAAGCTGAAAATGTCTGTTCTTTTGGGGTAGATTCATCTAGACTAGTCAAATTGGACTGAAAAGTTAACTAAATAGAAGGTCTATCATTGCTGGGGTTTGGCAACTTGCCTTCTCTCCTAGAAAAGCGTGACGCTTTAATATCTACCTCAAGTCACTGTCTACTGCCTCAGAATGACTTTAGAATCTAATAAATGAGAATATAACTGTATTTATACAGAAAACACAGCATAAGAAGGAACACTGAGAAAACAGGACTAAAGTTTGGTGGAGGGACACAAGATGTTGGATCTGACAGTACAGTACAATAATAAGTGATATGGGGAAAAGCTAGTAAGAGAGCAATTATTTAAGTGGGTTTTAATCTGAATCTTCCCACCACCCCAATGACACTTTTAGACTACAGGAGGTAAAAAAGGATATTCAAGCTTAGCAATGTCAGCCAACTGTCATCCTGTCAAGAGTACAGACAAATACTCACCATTCAAAAATCAATGGCAGTGGGAAAAAGGCTTTCTTGTACATTTATGATGGATAACACAGCCTGGGTGTAATGCATTGGAGCAACTAACTTAGATGATGCAGCCTGCTTTAGTCAATGATTTTCAAGCCTTGGTTGGGAATAGCTGCACGGCTAAAGCATTTACAGTTCTAAGCATATGACAATGACCATTTTCCCACATGGAAGAATTAATCCAAAAGTTTGTTCCCCAAAAACTCCAGGTACAGTAATAATAAGAAAGAGTGGAAAGGAGCATCAGTTATGCCATGTCTAAACACCATAACTGGAAGGGTGGCTCTTGGCTCCAGATCATTCTCTGCTTCTGGAATTGGAGGGCAGCACATAGTACTAATAATAATCTACCCTTTTAGGTAAGGTCCACAAGGTGATGTCTCAGTGAGAAGGTAGATCGACTCCAGGGAAACTGGAGCATCAGAGCAGTAACAGCTTTTCCAAACTCCTAGCAGCCTGTTGGAACGCTGGGACTCAGTATTAATATAAGCAAGTTTCCATCTTTTAGTCCAGATCCTTGTATGCAAGCTTTCTGCCTCCATTAGGCAAATGGGAGTCTATTGTGGCTAACGAGCAGGTTTCATCCATAACCTAGTTTCACTCATTATTAGGCTGAGAGGGATGATTTGCAATCAGTGACTACTCTGCCTTGGCCTGGTAATTTCATCTACCTCCTCCCCTACCATGAGGGCACTCTTGAAATGTGGTGTCCCAGCCAGTCTCTTTCCTACCAGGCAGTGGGGCCCACCCAGGAGGATGTCATCTACAGCATTTCCAGAAGCCTGAGCGTGTGAAAGAACTGGAGGCAATGAGGCAGGCAGCCCAGTGACAGAAACGCAGACCCAGGTAAGGACAGTCACAGCCTTCACATAGGCTCTGATACTGATTCAGGGTGACTTTGGACAAAGCGCCCAACCCCTCTGTGACTCATTTGTAAAATAGTATTGATCTTATCTCCCTCACTGGGCAGTCTGGGAATCAAATGAAATCATGAATATGAAAGTACTTTGAAAAATGTTCACTCACAAAATAACACAATTTTAGAAGGACCTTAGAGATCATTTAATGTACTCCCTTACTATAAACAGATGAGGAAACAGTCCCCAAGTGCTTAAATGACTTGAACAATGTCATACAGAAGCAGAGTTTTTGTACAAGTCAAAGCACAATTATTACAAATTATTGCAATTCCAATGTGACTACAAATATATTAATAACTTATTTTTCTTTCTTCTCAGTACAAAGAGGACACACTGCCCACAGAAATAAAAAGAAATTATCAGGGCAGCCACCGAGTTTGGAATACATAATAAATGGCTTTTGTTATGACATTGTAAGCATGATAAAATACTATTATTTACATTTTCAGCTTTTATGGCCACACTGTAGGTCAGCAGAAAATAAATAAATGAATAAAAATTACCCATAATCCCTCTCTCGGGGAAAAAATGTCAGTGTTAACATATGGTAAGCACCATTTATCATGAGATTATACTCTACATACCATTTTGTGATCTGATATTTTAAATGAGAAGAATTAAAAGTTCTAGTCTAGGGGTGCCTGGATGGCTCAGTCAGTTAAGTGTCCAAGTCTTGATTTCAGCCCAGGTCATGATCTCAGAGTCGGGAGCTGAGCCTCGCGTCAGGCTCCTCACTGAGCATGGAGCCTGCTTAGAATTCTTTTTCTCCCTCTCCCTCTGCCCCTCCCCCCCCCAAAAATTAAATTTTTTAAAAAGATAAAAATGCTAGTCTCTATCTTCTAACACCTGTGAAATGTGTTAATCATAAAAAATATGAAAGAGTAATAGTTTACTTGTTTTCATGAGAAGAGGAAACCTCCATAAAGGTCTTGATCTATTCTCCAGGGAACAAAAGAATATAGATAGCTCGAGAATTTAAAAAGTTGAAAAGTGGTTTCTCCAGTTAGTTGAAGGCCACAGACAAATCATCCTACTAATGTTCCATGCTAAGTCAAGATCTGTTCTGTAGTAAGCAACAAAATGAGTTCCTAAGAGAAGTCACTCCTACTGTATTTACAATCTATTTTCAAAGCAATCCCTGACTCAGCAGCTCCTACCCTGAATAGCAAAACTGAGATATTGTGACTTTTAATAGTCATCCTTCGTAACCCTCTGTTCTTTCATCCCTCTTCTAAATAAAAAACCAGCTTTATGAAAATATATCTTTTATGTTAATGATATGCCTGACCCAGAAGTTTTACTCCTCACAATCCTTTCTCACAGAGTGAGGGCTCATTCTACTTATAAATTCCCTTAAATGCAATCTTAACTGTAGCATGCTGCCTCACTGACCTGATACCCATCTTAAAAAGTGAAATTCAAAGATGACCATGTCCCATTGCTTTGTTCTCTTTAATTCTGAGATGCTAAGCTTGACAGTTCCACATAAGTTTTTCAAATCTAATTTGGATAAAACCAGGCCTGCTGAAGTAGCTCTAATTTTCAGATACAAACCCCCTGGAAACCCAAATACCATCTGTCCACCAACTAACTGCCAAAAGGAAACCCAAGAAGTTCCAGGTAGTTACTTCCTTTCCTGACCTTGCCCTAACATCCAGTTATCTTTCCACACCACAGAATTTTTTAAGACCCATTCCCATGTCCAGCCCATCCTGCCATTTCCGTGTTTTTTATTTTAAAAGTCATTTTTCATCATCCCGGAGGCATAGCTGATGGGAAAGAGCAGAGCTCACAATCATGGGCCTTGAAAACATGTTACAAAAGTAGCACCTTGCAACAAGGTGTTTATGGTTACTACAGGACATTTGAAAGAACTCGATAAAGAGCCATTATAAAAATCCGTGTGAAAACAAGGCTGTGAAATGCCTAAACAAGGGGGGATCATTTCGTTTGGGTGCTCATTTTGTACTCACCCCTCATTAACCTCCAGTACAGTCTGCCCCTTCCCTACTGGCCCAGCCAGGCACCAGGTTTCTCTCCCTGAGGTCTATCTCTATTCCTACTCTGCATTTATCCCAGTAAAGCTGAAGTTGACCTTAAATGGTCTAAATTGCAAAACTGATTCAACTTTTTTTTTTTAAAGATTTTATTTATTTATTTGAGACAGAGAGAATGAGAGAGAGAGAGCACATGAGAGGGGGGAGGGTCAGAGGGAGAAGCAGGCTCCCTGATGAGCAGGGAGCCCGATGCGGGACTCGATCCAGGGACTCCAGGATCATGACCTGAGCCGAAAGCAGTCGCTTAACCAACTGAGCCACCCAGGCGCCCAGAAACTGATTCAACTTTAAACAAAACATGCATTTCTGAGAATTTTAAAAACAGCACATCTTGAATAAAGTGAAATGTTTCCCTTTATAGGAAAATTATTTCCAGATTCAGGATTTGTTAGGACTGTTCTTCTATTACTCTTAAACACATACCAAAAATTTCAACTCCCTAAATCCCTCTCATTTTTTGATATGTACTAACATCACTTACACATGCATGAAACAATTGGAATCTACATTTTAACCATCTTAGTGCTCAATGTAGTTCTCTACATGATCCATCTGGCAATGCAAGCACAGCATAAACTGCAAATAGTCTTTTCTGTAAGCCTGGTAGGTTGAACCATAGCCAACTCTAGATTCTTAAGCTAAACTCAACCCCAAAGTACTTTCAATCAATTTAACTGCACCTGAGTTGAATTTCTATAACACAAGCAATTTAACTATGTAGACAAGACACACAATCCACATTTTCTAATATTTTCAACATTAAGATATATTCAGAAGCCACATGGTAGAGTGAGAGGGGCTTGGGCTTTGGAAACATCAGAACGCAGATGGAATCACTGTTCTTCCAATCATAGGCCACATAGACTTGAGCAAGCCAAACATCACAGAAGTTCAGGTTCCTCGTGTACAATTAGAGCAATAATAATGACACATCAAAAAGACTGCTAGAAATAATGTATACAAAACGCTCACCATGATGCCTAACCTAAAGTAAACGATGGGGTGCCTCGGTGGCTTCAATTAAGCTTCTGCCTTTCCACTCAGGTCATGATCTCAAGGTCCTGGGATTGAGCCCTGTGTTGGGCTCCCTGCTCAGTGGGGAGCCTGCTTCTCCCTCTCACTCTCGCCTTGAGCGCTCTCTCTCTCTCTCAAATAAATAAAATCTTTAAAAAATAATAATAATAAAGTAAATGCTATACGTATCATTGACTTCTGTTAGCAATAATAGTAATGGTATTTTACACTCAACTTAGTGTACATTTCAATCTGCAATTAGATTGAAGTGTAAAAATCTCTGAGACCCTTCATAGTGAACTTATTCTACTTATTCATAGTTAACTTATGTCAAATACCTGACTCTGATCGTTTCCTGAGATCATATTTTGAAAAAGAAAAAGACCAGTAGTTTCATGAAAAGCAAGGGGAAAGGGAGTTATTATTGGAGGAAACAGGACTCAGAAAAATAAATAAGCAGATGAGAGCACAAAGACATATTTGTTCCTCTGTACCATTATGTCCTACACAATTGTTCTCACAGAACAGAGAGCTCCTAAGCTAGAGTTTAAATCTGGTTTAAAAGGTCATTGTATTTTATAGGACTATGAAAGGGTATTAATAGCTAAATACTACTAAATGAGGAATCATAGAAGCATCAGGTGATGAGGCCTCTTCTAGAATCTCCCTAAGGCCATATCATGCACATTTGCATTTGTTTCTCCTGGCGATGTGCATGGCAGGTGGTGTAAAGTAGTGATGAGCCCAGCACCTGGATTCATTAGGGCTGATGCAAATAATGGGCTTTACCACTTGCTAATGCTGTAACCTGGAACCCTTTCCTTAATCTTTCTAGATTATAGTAGTTTCTACCTCTATAAATTGGAGACTGTAATGTGCCTAGGGCTGTTTTGAGGGTGAATAGTATAAATGAGAGAAATATAAAACATTTAGCACACTGCCTGATATTTATTGTTGAGTGAATATTTTTTATTATTTGGGTTTGAGTCCTGCAAAATCCTCCTCTTATAGAGTAACTGTTTCTATATGGAAGTCTGTGACTGCTTTGGGTCTTTTCTGATGTCTACATTCTATTTTTCCGTTTATAAAAATTCATAATTAAAATTGCAAAGAGCAGCTTCATTTTAGTGCCTCCATACATCACTGGTTCTGCTGACCTAATAAAAAGAGCTCATCTTTCCCATATCAATTGATGTACCAAACCACTGATTAGCTAGTGTCCATTTTGTGTACAGACTAGGGTTGCATTTAATATATCAACCCCATTAGCTGCTTAATGCCATTTTCAAGATTTAACAAAGCAAATTCAAAAGCCCATTCAACAAGCTTCCTGACAATATGATGGTCCTGGTTCTGAGTTCCTATAACTCATTAATTCTTTTGTATTTGGTCACCACTTTTCAAGATGTTAACGAAAGTCAGGGAGGGTCAAGAAAGGCCAACAGTACCAAATCCCCTTTTCACTACTTCCCATTTTTCACAGATCATTTCATGAGAAATGACCTGAGTGAATTAAAGCAAACCAAGGAATAGCCTCAAGATCCCCTCTAAATATCTAAGAACAGCCCATTGAAATTGCCCTGTCCACTGGATTAGAGATGGGAGTGAATGGGGATGGAGGATGGGCTTCTCGCCTTCCTCTTCAAGGCTTGGGGCAGAGCAGTCTCTAGTTTTGTTAATAACATGCCAACACCATCACTTCTGCTCAGGGGGCTGCTGAAGTCCCCATGAGAGTCACATTGTGTGACATGAAGCCAGCTACTGCTAAGTGAGGTCTAGGGAATAATTAGAAAGCAGGCATTTTGACTTTTAAATATTCTACTGTCTTTAAGTGGTTTAAATAATTCCTAAGCATAAGTGCCGCTGGGGAGAGCCGGGTGTCAGCAGCAGAATGGATGTTGTTGCTAACAGCCAACAGCTGGAAAGGGACTGTGACAATGCCCCCTGCTTTGTAATACTTTCCCGGTATCCTGCGTTACACTGGCTCTGGCATCTAACAGCACAATACAGGAAATGAGAGCTCATCTATCTACTTGTCAGGGGCACTGCAGGCATCCTACATACAAGCCTTCCCAGCTCGACCCAGGCTGAGCTAGACCATGACCTAAAAGGAAGCCTTTCAGGGGTGAGAGACCTTTCATGGTACTTAATACTCCAGGAGGCACAATCCCCAATGTCACCTGAGCAGAGAGGAGCAAGTAGGAAATTCCATTATTCTAAATTCTTTATGGAGATCACACTGAAAGGGGACTATATCAGGATTTTCTAAGGGTAAACCAAGTGTTTCTGTAAGGATGTCATTTTAATCTTCTGGCTATTTTAATTGGATTCCACTCACGCTTTTCCATTGAACCAAGACCTCCTCATGCAATTGAAAAGGTTTTTTTAGACTTTGGGAAGACCTCCTGTGCTATCTTTTCCTTTTGTCCTTTCTATTATAAGTGCCACCATTCCTACTGAAAACTTCTTCCCCTGCCCCAGACTCCCCAGCTCTAGTATCTACATCCACCTCTTCTTAACTGGTCTCCGTGTCGCCTTCTCTCCCATCTGGCCTATATCACACTGCCAGATCAATTTTCCCAAGTACACTTTCATTATATCCCTCCCTTACTCAAAAAACATCAAAAATCCAAAGTCTAAACTACTTAGGCTAACTTTAAGGCCCTCCAGAGCATGTGCACATGAATCCTCAGCCATAAATGGTGCCAGCCCAGGGAGCAGTACACTCACTATATGAATTCTCAGTAGACTTCCAGGTGAGCTATCAAGGACAGTCTTCAAGATTAAGAAAAGCAAACTGCATGCATTACATATCTACTATGTGCCTCTCACTCTACTAAACTCTTTGACAATCATCATTTCATTTTTTTATCCTGGATCTTAATAAATGAGGAAACTGAATCTCAATAACTTTCCCAAGTCACCTTAACAGAACAAGGATTCAATTCCAGATCAGCTTGACTCTTACTTTTAAACAAGTCATGTTATTTCAAAAGGCCCCATAGGTGCAAAGTGCTGTTTTCATATAAAGAGATTAGTTCTGGCCCCAAACATGAAAGAACGCCACTTAAAAGACTAGAACTTGGGGCACCTGGGTGGCTCAGTTGGTTAAGCAACTGCCTTCGGCTCAGGTCATGATCCTGGAGTCCCGGGATCGAGTCCCGCGTTGGGCTCCCTGCTCAGCGGGGAGTCTGCTTCTCCCTCTGACCCTCCCCCCTCTCATGCTCTCTCTATCTCATTCTCTCTCTCAAATAAATAAATAAAAAATCTTTTAAAAAAAAGACTAGAACTTGAATTGTCCCTAAGAAATGGGTGAGGCTTCAACAAGCAAGTGATAGATGTGGAAATAGCTTGAGAATGTTCAGGGAAGAGGGAACAGAGGGATTTGAATGGTTAAATATCAGGAAGACTCTGGGGTCATGGAAAGGAGAGTGGGCTAAAAGTCTGGAAGACTGAAATTGTGAAGTGCTTTGAAGGCCTGATGAGGAGTCTGGACTTTAGCCTGTGGGCATCGGGCAGCTATCAAATAATATGAAGAAGATACATAATAACTCATTGGGTTTTTAGAAAGAAAAATTACCAAAACAGTGAGGAGGATGGATTGAAGAGGCAAGAGTTCACAGTTAAGGACTGTAGGAAAGGCTCTATCAATGGCTATAAAGACAACATCTAGAGAGGGCTAAGAAAGAAGGAGATTAAGTGGATTGTTTATTGAGGTGGAATTGATGAGATTTGGCAGCTAATTAGATATGGGAGTGGAGGAAGAGGGAGGAGTGAAAAGCTCTGAGAATTGTCAAACCTGATTACACAGGAGCAGGAAGCAGCCACCAAGGTAGAAACCAAAAAGGAGGAGAAGGAGGAAGCGGAGAAAAGGTTCTGGGAAGATACTGTTTAAAGCAAAAGTGAGAGACAGAAATGTAAATCTGGAATTCTAAAGAAAGATCCAAACAACAGAGAAAAAAAGGTGCTAATATGGAGTAGCAGAAATAATAAAACAGCAATAACAGTCAACATTTATTAATTGCCTATTTTCTGTCAGGTGCTATGTAAAACCCCCTTGCATTCTCAGTCCTCAGAACCCTCAGTTTTCAAATGAGGGAAGTGAAGTTTCAAAAGCTTAAGTGACTAACCTGACCTGAACAGTTCACAGAAAAAAAAAATACAAATGGCTTAAGCACATGAAAGGTACTCAAACTCAGTCAAAATTAAATAAGTGCAAATAATAAAAATAATAAAAATAATAAAAATATACTTCTACAAAAGCACTAGTGATCAAAAACTCAGTGCGGATGTGAGAAATGTGAGAAATAGCTCACCTGTACATTGTTGGTGGAGATATAATTTGGGACAAAACTTTAGGTAGGCAATTTGGAAATATCTAGCATAATTTTAAATTTCATGTCTTTTGGCCTAACAATTCCACTTCTAAGAATTTGTTATATTGGTATATTTGCACATGAAAGCATGCGTGTGTGTGTGTGTATGTGTTATTCTTTTTTTTTTTTTAAGATTTTATTTTATTTATTTGACAGAGAGAGAGAGAAAGAGAAGGAGACTCCTACTGAGCAGGGAGCCTGATGCAAGACTTGATCCCAGGACCCGGGGATCATGACCTGAGCCAAAGGCAGACGCCTAATCGACTGAGTCACCCAGGCACCCCAGTGTGTTATCCTTAAAGTTAGCACACAATAAAGTCATTTGGATTTGATGGAAATTCTGTGACCTAGATAATACTATCTACTTCAAATTAATGCTACTCTTCAGAGTCTTATGAGGCCTTCCTTTGTCTTCTAGGCTCCTTAATTTTTTTCACCTACCTTTTCTATTTTTCTTTTCCTCTTCCATAGAACCTGGTAGTAGCTAAAGTTAGTTTTTTGCTCAACTGGTATTTTAAACAAAGTGAGAGGGAGAGACTGAGAAAGAGGGAGAGAACTGGAGAGTGAGAAAGGGATTTGTGCCAACTAGCATCTCTTCCTGATCAGGTAATGTGGGAGGGAGGATAGAGAACTGAAAGTTGAACATTTAGACAGCAAATGCTGGGGGACAAGGTTCGCTCTCCAAATGCCCGCCTCCTCTGCAACCCAACACTGGCATCCTCCCAAACAGCCCTCACTCAGATCCTTGTATTTTCCCAGCACTCTCAATACACAATAGTCACCACGTTTTTAGTTAGTCCGGTACTCTGTCAACAGTGTAACCCAGTCATTTTTAATACCTAATATTGCAAAGTTTTGGACACAAAGAGCCAAAAGGAAAGGAAACAGATGAAGACATGTAATGAAGCTCTATTGCATGCCAGATACTTTATTCTTCACAAAATCCTGGGAGATGGTTACTTTGATCTCCCTGTTTACAGATGTGGCAACAGAGGCTTGGCTGTTGTTAAGTAATTTTGCCAAAGAAAGACAGCCAATAATTAGGAGTGCTGAAATTCAAACTCAAGCATGTCTAGCCCAAGGCTCATGCTGTTCTACTCTCTGCTTCCCATTATGCCAGGGGACAAAAAAACTTGAGTGCAAGAAGTAAAAATCATTCAAAACCTTGTGGACTTATTTCCCCCAACCTACTATTCATTTGGGAAGCTCAGCACCTGGCATGTTCAATGCAACGCAAGGGTTGAAAGTCAGCCTTCCCACTGATAACTTTCCCGTTGATCCCATTCTACTACTAACGAAACAGACCTGCTTCAGGTCTGCTTCTGAAGCAAAGTATCATGCAAAGAGGGATCAATTTTACTATCAAGGTTCAAACACCCAAATTTGTATATACACTGCCACTTAGTTTTTTAAAAATTGATTCTTAATGAAATCTAGTATAAAACAACAATGGGATGGACAAGAAAAGATATAAAGAGAACCCCTCTTTACTTTCATCTTCCTTTAGGACGTTTGGGGCCATTAGGGAGAATAAATGAAAAAGAACAGATATACAAAACTGATAAATGATAAATGTCAGGTAAAATTAATAAAAACTCCACTTCAAAAACTTATCCTGGTTAAAAAATGGTATACTATATCATTCTTATATTTATAAATAAAATATTTATTAAGTTCCTTTTACATGCAAGGAAGCTTTTTATTTACTTATGTGAACAAAACTAACAGAGAACCTAATATGAAAATAAGAAGTGTCACAAACTAAACCATAATCCTAAGGAAAGCCACTTATTTTATTAAACTTTGTGGGTCATTATGGCATAGCTTGGTCTGGCTAACTCATGGCTGCTTTCATTTTCAAGGGGTCTCCTGCCCTATATCATTCATTCATGAATTCATTCATGCAACAAATATTTATTGCCTATCTAGCTCTATATTGCTTTCTGTCTTTCTCTTCACAGACACACAGACTTCATAATGGGATTTATAACCATTACCCATCCTTACGTTTCTTCCCCCCTTAAATTTCCCTTACCTTTTCCACTCCATTTCGATGCTTTTGTCTCCCCAACCTCATAGTTTCCTCCAGATGACCCACCATGGACAAGTCTAACACACTGGAATCAAAGCTGAAGTCATAAGCAGGGGAAAACAGTGCATGCAATTGCATTAATATTTCTAGAGGGAAGAAGATGGCAGGGTACCCAAATTAAACTGAAAATGCAATTTAACATTTCAAAACTCTGGCACTCAAAGTTGTTTTCTCTGTTGATGAAACTGTAATTATACTACTGGGCAATTTAATTAATTTTCTGTTTTAGTACAAAAGTCCACGATTCTGCCTAAATAGAGTTAAATTAATGGAATATAAATCAGCTTGTCACATCTCCAAGAATTTTCATGAAGGGTATTTGGCTTTAATTTGTAAAAGCCAGTAAAGTCTCTACATGATGAAATTAATCATGCTTCTTTCATATCATTTCATCTAGAATGCAGGTAAAAAATGAATAATTTTATGTCCTCATTAACTATTTTGCCTGGAAAATACTAAAATTCTTAGATAAGCATTAAATTATTAGACCACAGAGATGACCCAAGATGTTCATTAAGTTAACTTTTTCCTGCTTGGAAAAAAAAAAAATCAAAGAAAAATCATTACTAGATCAGCATCAAAAAGTTACTATATGGGATGGGCTGTTTTATGTAATTATAAGTTTATGGATAAGAATGACTCCAAGACAGTAATCAATTTATAAATTTAGTTGAAGAAAAGCAGGGTGTCCCTTGCCCCAAAATTCCATTTCCATGACAGAAAGCACCTTTTCAAATAGTTGCATAAGGTGGCCCTTTCCATCAAGATTATTTCAACCTGCTAAATTTGAAATGCTTCACTCATAATTCCTACTCCACCAAATTCCTACCTCATTAAATTATTAACATATATACTTCTGTCTGTCTCTCTCTCTCTCATCACAGGTTACTCTTTGCAACAACCCTATTACTAATAGTTGAACAAATATCACAATCATCACTTCACAGATGAGAAAATGGAGACTTCGAGAAGCTGAATGATTTTGACAGCAGTTTACTGTAGGAGAAATACTAAAGGATTTGAAGTCAGGAGACCAGGATCCTATTCCTTGTTCCTCCTATAACTAGCTATGTATTCCTGAATTAGTCACATCATCATTCTGCTCATTTTCCAGTAAGATGAGGGGCTAGTGTAAATTAACTCTGGGTGTATTTCAGTTCTAAGTTCTAAGTCTTGCCCAAGACTGAGAGAATCAGAATTAGGATACATGTCTTTGATTACTCATCTGGTTCTCTCTCCACTTCTCAAGTCAACAAACCTAAAAGTAAAAGATCCCCCATGCCTCCTTGGAACACCTTTGTTCCTCATGTCACATCAGCATAGTCCTACAAACTATGAAAGTAAAAGAGCAGACTAGAGGCAGTCTCATTAGACATCGATTCATTAGGACCACTGTATTATTTTTGTGAGCCAGCACTTATTTTCATAATTTTTTAAAATGTACCAACTTAACTAAAACAGGTCTCAAAGAACCAATGAAGACATTTAGTGTGACTTCATTAAGAACTGTTCCAGGAACCTAGCTCAGGCATTTGACGGGCTGTCTGATCTTAAGCAAGTAAGCAAACTGGAATTGTTCTGAATCATTTCTAAATGTTTCATAGCTCTAGAATTTTTTAAAATTATTTTGATGAATGTCAACAAAGATGATAGAAATGCCTACCTTAGTCTTCAAAGAAACACACACGTGCAGAAAGGGGAGAAAAACAGCCTGTACCTAGTCTTTGCCAGAGGGCTGAGAAGCAAAGGATAGATACGTGGATCCTAAGAGCTCAGTCCAAACAGAATGCTGAGGAAATCTAAGTATGAAGAATAGAGGAGAGTGCCAGTAACTATGAGAACTAATGGACCAATGAAATTGGCTTACCTGCCTTTTGAGGCTCCTTTCAACTTTTTTTTTTAAGTCCATAAAAATTAGGGCAATGAAAGCATCCTACCAATGAAAAATATGGGTGTGACTAGACCCTCAGTTTCTCAACTATGTTAAGAATGTGGGCCTCCAGGCCAGCGATGTTACAAATACCATGATTCTTAGCTGTACAGCTTGACAAATGTTCTTTCTCCACTAGTGTACCAATTCTGATCCAGCATATGCCAGTCAGACTGCATCTGTAGGTTGTTTCTTTTCCCCATTTAGTAAGAGGTTCTGCAACTCCCTGAAAAAATGAAACTACTTAGACCAGAGAAGTGGAGATTTGTTTCATTTGCATTGTAAAAGGCTGCACAACGAAGAACATTTCTTTAATGCCACAAGAAATTAAGTGGAAAGTCAAGACGTAATGCCTCTTCCATAACTAAAGAATTTGAAAATACCTCTTAAAAGCCATTCTAAAATGTAAAGAACCCATAGCTCCCACAAAGTGGGTTTATTTTTAAGAATTTATTTATTGAGAGTGCGCACGCGCGCATGTACGTGTGTGTGTGTGTGTGTGTTCATGAGGGAGGGGTTCAGAGGAGGAAGGAGAGGGAAAAGCAGACTCCACGCTGAGCAGGAGCCCAACACAGGGCTGGATCCCATAAACACACTCCCACACACACACCCAGATCACAACCTGGAGATCACAACCCCAGCTGAAACTAAGAGTTGGTTGCTCAGCTGACTGAGCCCCCCAAATGCCCCTCCCACAAAGTCCCACAAAGTGTTTTTAAATGCCCACCTGTTGAGCATAAATATTCAGTTGATCTTTACAGAAATAAGAGATTCTCTGTTCTAGATGTGAGGTAGTATTTGGAAGTCTACCTAGGATAATGTGCTACCATTTTGACAATTTAATATAATTTGAAACTTGGAGAGTCTATTTAGACAGTGGTGGATGGAGAGTTAGAAATCACTGGCAAAGAAACAATTTGAAAATACAAAGCAAAAGCAAAATGTCATTTTCACCAAGTTGGACCTTAATAAGTGAATAGATATAAAAGGGCAATCATGGCTTAAATTAAAATAAAGCCAAAAATTGTTCACTTTTGCAGTTAATTTAATGTGGCTTTATGAGTTTGGATGTAAAAAGTATAGGAAATAGAACAATCAATTACTTTTGTTTTTGTTCATTTTTCTGCTCAAAATCAAATAGACCAGAAAAATGTTATGTTTTAAGCCTGTCGAATTCCTCTTCCACCATGATTCACTGATACCTGGTATGACATGTCTGGCCTAGAAGAGAAGCAGATGTCATTCCAATAAGACCTCTGTTTCCTTGAACCCGCATCCCCATTCATCATTTTTGTCACATGCTGAACACACACAGACACTTGGACCAGACTCAAGGTCCCACAGCCTCTGTGAATTCTAAAGAGATGGACAGATTATTCCATGAAATTGTTCAAACTACAGTAACCTTGGGATCAAGAAATAATGATAAACAATCACAACAATTATTTCCTATTTATTATGCCCAAGCCAGGAATCAATGAATTGCGATCAGTTCCCACCAGGATAAACCAGAATTCTTTATCTCCCTTACAAATATTGTGCTTTTAGGTAAGATCCCCCTAAGTCAATACATTAAGCTTTTACCCTTATCTAGACAGGGAGTGGCATAGTATGAAATCCTGTAGCTCTTAATTTCTCTTGCTGGCAAGATGGAAGTCAGTAGACTTGAGTTCTAATTCCAACACGGGATACTCAGGTAAGGCATTTATTAACTATCCTGTGCCTCAGCTCCACCACTTAAAAAATAACTTACCAATACCCAGCTTCCCTGCCTCCCCATTTCAGAGCAGAGGTTACAACTAGAAAATTGTCTGATGATTTCACAAGAATGGTGCATACCATTCCAAAGAATTATACTTTTCTGTAAGGGTCAGCAAATAACTGATTGGCAAAAAAATAGCCTTTGGGGGAAAAGAAAAACAAACCTGCATCTCATACTTGGTTTGAACAAATGACAAGTACATCAATGGGCATTGTAATAAGCCACTTAATATTTTATAGGTTAGTGACTTCCAACAGCATCTGATATCAAATATTGGCCCAAACACTTTTGGAAGAAGTGGCAAAAAGTGGACGCTGATAAGCATCAGGCAATTTCCTCCCAACCTGTGCTCACAGACAGCTTGTGAATGTTAAAATTCCAGGCTCAAATTCTGATCCTTTCTGGGAAGTGCCATTCTCTCTGGACAGTAAATGGCAACCCAGGCCACAAGGCTGTGCATGCAGATGGTGTACAGAAAAAGGGAAGTCTGTTCTCATTGTGAGCTGTAATGCCTGGCTTGGAAATAAAGCTTTACCTTTCACCCTTCCACTAAAGCTGGAACAGCCCTGATTTCCATTAAAAGATCCACTTATTTCTTTTTTCGATGGCACCACAAAGGAAAACAGGACCAGAGATTATTCACCAAGACACAATGTACAGTACATCAATTTTCTTCATGCATGGATGATTACACCAACTGATTAAAGTCTCAGGATTAGTCTTTTAAAGTGGCCACAAGTTGATCTTTAAGCCAATTCGTTCTCTATTCAGCCCTATACTACAGTTCTGCAAACACAGCTTTAGTCTCCTTTTGTGAAATTTACATATAGGAGAACTAACAATATATAGTTCATGGAGTAATCCATTGATCCGTTTGAGGTATTATGGAAAGTAATGGCATGACATACCATTACAAGGTTACTGCTGATAATTTGTGGCACAAACACCCAGCCTCTCTGGCCCATATTCACTCCACAGTACAGAGCAACTCAAATGATAGCATCAGTAGCATAAGTTAGATTTCTAGACTCTATTTTTTTTAATTGTCCTTGTCTTTTGCATTTACCAAAGAAAACAAAGACTTCTACACATTCTCTTCCTATCTCTATTTCCTGTCTGGAACACAATGTACCATAACAAAAATAGAGAAATTCATGATTTATAAAAAGTGTTAGATTGCTCCATGGGGATGTAAACTCTGGTTTCAATGTTGGGACTCCAGTGAACACTGATTACTAAAAAAATTGACTCATCCTTTTTACCTTCACCATGAACCAGCAGTGGGTCTCTAGAACCATGTTTCCCTTTCTAAAGAACCCTTTTGCACTCATTCTTAATTTTGAGCATATGCTAGATAGAGGGAGGAGAGACACAGTAGTGGTTAAAAAGAGGAGCTAATGAAGCGCTGGGCTGGCTCAGTCAGTAAAGCATGCAACTCTGGATCTCAGGGTCATGAGTTCAAGCCCCACGTTGGGTGTACAGCCTACTTCACTTAAAAAAAAAGAGGAACTAGTGGCCAAAAACCATCATCAGAGAATCTTTTACATCCTTCTTGTCCTAATTCTATCACTTCCCCAGTCATTAGAAGCCAAATATGGAAAAGATGGATTGTGTAACAAGGGAAGCTTGGCACACAATGCAGGGGAGAAATGCTTGGTTCCTTACCTCTGGTAGTTAGAAGTGACCATCTCCTTTAAACTCTCAACTCGTAAGATATAGAAAATAATCTCTTATTTCAGCTATAGCTTATTGTTCACCGCCAAGTCCCAAAAGCAGTCCTCTGACTTTTTCTTTCAAAATTATATATAAGGCACATGTTAGAGAAGTCATTCACTTCTGGAATTTATTAGTACCAACATCATGATAGTCTTCAGAGCAATTATAACACATGATTCAGAAATTCCTCAGCTGAGGAAGTTTAATTAATAAAACACTGAGGTTTCTTAAAGCAAATGTTTTGCTTAAGAGAATAGTTGCCCATTTACTATATTTAGAAAAACCACCCCATTGCAAAATGCCATTTGGGATATACAGCCATCTTGGAAATCAAAGAGACATGTCCATAAAATTTTTTAGTGATTGCACATGGTATTTGTTTGCTTGTTTGTTTTTTATTTGTTTATTTGGGATGTTTTCCCTTTGGTCTCTTTTCTGCTGATTAAAATATTTAGAATCATTTTCAGATGTTGAGTGACTAAGAAGGCAGAAGCACATGTGAATTGTTCAGCTCATTGGAGAGGGCAATATTTTTATGATGATAGTTTCTAAATATAGAATAATTGCAAATACTAAATATTTTTCTTTCCTTCTCTTTCTTCCTCTCTCTCTCCTTCATTTTTTCCTCCTAATTCTATAGGGGGGAAAAAGTATCTTTGAAAAGAAACCTGATGATTTCTATCTTTTAGTCCCTTCTAGTTTCCAGGCTGGAATGAAACTCCTGACATACTATATTAACTCTTTTTTTTTTTTTTAAAGATTTTATTTATTTATTTGACAGATAGATAGAGAGCACAAGTAGGCAGAGTGGCAGGCAGAGGGAGAGGGAGAAGCAGGCCCTCCACCCAGCAGGGAGCCGGATGTGGGGGCTCGATCCCAGGACCCCAGAATCACAACCTGAGCCGAAGGCAGCCGCTCAACCGACTGAGCCACCCAGGTGCCCCCATACTATATTAACTCTTAACTCTTTCCTTGCTCCTCAGCATTGATCTTGGCAATATTTGGTTTTGGTTTTGGGTTTGGGGTTTTTTTTTCTTGGATATGACACCAAAAGCACAAGCAACAAAAGCAAAAATCCACACATGGAACTACATTCAATTAAAAAGCTGCACAGCAAAAAAAAAGAAAAAAAATCAACAAAATGAAAAGTCAACTTATGGAATGGGAAAAAAGTTTGCAAACCATATATCTGATAAGAAGTTAATATTTAAAATATGTAAGGAACTCATACAACTCAACAGCAAAAAAAAAAAAAGGAAAGAAAAGAAAGCAAGTCTGATTAAAAAATAGGCAGAGGACTTGAATAGACATTTTCCTAAAGAAGACATACAAAAGGCCAACAAGTACATGAAAAGGTACTCAAAATCACTAATCATCAGGGAAATGCAAATCAAAATCACAGTGATATATATCACCTCACACCTGTTAGGATGATTATTATTAAAAAGAAAATAATGCTGGTGAGTTTATGGAAAAGAGGGAATGCTTGTGCACTGTTGGTGGGAATGAAATTAATACAGTCTATACAGAAAACAGTATGGAGGTTCCTCAAAAAATTAAAAATAAAATTATCACATGATTCAGCAATCCCAGTCC
Organism: Leptonychotes weddellii; assembly: GCF_054177405.1. Classification (NCBI taxonomy): domain Eukaryota; kingdom Metazoa; phylum Chordata; class Mammalia; order Carnivora; family Phocidae; genus Leptonychotes; species Leptonychotes weddellii. Next base: position 59,183,347 of record NC_138380.1, read on the forward strand.
TGGGTATATATCCAAAGGAGATGAAATCACTATCACAGAGAGATATCTACACTCCCATGTTCACTGAAACACTACTTACAATAGCCAGGACATGGGAACAACCTAAGTATTATTCAGCCTTAAAAAAGAAGAAAATCCTGCCATTTGTGACAACATAGATGGACTCTAAGGGCACTGAGTAAAGGTATGAAAGAAAAAAAACATTAAATCAACATCACAGAGTCACACATCCTAGTCTCAAGGCCTTGCAGAGCCTTAAAAAAGGGAGATGTAGAAGATGGTAGACAGCCAACAGTGTCAATGAAGTTCTACCCCATAAAGAACCAAGATATGAAAGGAGAAAACAACGCCTTCAGGGAATCTAATAAAATGCACATATGCTAAGTGAAGTAAGTCAAACAAAGAAAAACAAATACTGTATGATCTCGCTGATATGTGGAAGATAAAAACATTGAACTCATAGAAACAGAGGGTAGAATGATGGTTGCCAGGGGCTGAGGGTGTGGGAAAAATAAGGATATGTTGGTCAAAGGGTACAAACTTTCAGTTATAAGATGAGTAAGTTCTGAGGATCTAATGCACAGCATGATAACTATGTGTACAGCATGGTGACTATAGTTAATAATGCTGTGTTGTATACTTGAAAATCATGAGAGCAGACCTTTAATATTCTCACCATAACAAAAATTACAACAAACTGGTAATTATGTGAGGTGAGAGATATGTTAACTAACCTTATTGTGGTAAATATTTCCCAATATAGATGTGTATCAAATCATCACTTGTGCACTTTAAACTTATACAATATTGTATATCAATTATATCTCAATAAAGCTGGAAAAAGATCTTTGAGAGGGGATTGGCTCCTACAAATATTAAATAAAGCTAAACAGTCTTTCAAATTAACATAGTGTTTCTGGTGCATACAGACCAGTGGAACAGAAACAGATGTAAGGATATTTAGTATATGATAAAATCAGCATCTCAAATCACTGAAGCAAACATGGGATATTAAATAAATGATGCTAGGATGTCTGGTTAGCCATTTGAAAACATAAAATTAAACTAATACTTTACACCATACCCAATACATAAATTCCAAATGGATCAGGGTTCTAAATATAAAAAAATAAAACCACATGTGTATAAGAAAATATGGAGGAATTCCTGTATTAACTAGGTATAGGCTAAAGTTCTCTATGACTCAAAACCAACAAACAATAAAAAGGTCAATAAAAAGACCACGTTAAAAAATCTTTTTAATAAAAAAGGAAAGGGACGCCTGGGTGGCTCAGTCGGTTAAGCGTCTGCCTTCGGCTCAGGTCATGATCCCAGAGTCCTGGGATCGAGTCCCGCATCGGGCTCCCTGCTCCACGGGGAGCCTGCTTCTCCCTCTGCCTCTGTCTCTCTCTCCGTCTCTCATGAATAAATAAATAAAATCTTTAAAAAAATAAAATTAAATTAAAAAAAATAATAAAAAAGGAAAGAAATTCTAACATATGCTACAACATGGATAAAGCTTAAGGACATTTTGCTAAGAGAAATAAGCCAGTCACAAAAGAACAAATATTGTATGATTCCACTTATATAAGGTACCTAGATTAGTCAAATCCATAGAGACAAAAAGTAGAACTGTTGGTTGCTAGGGGCTAGAGGGAAAGGGAACTGGGGAGTTGTCATTTCATGGGTACAGAGTTTCAGTTTTACAATAAAAGAGTTCTGGAAATTGGTTGCACAACAATGTGAATATACTGAACTGTACACTTAAAAATTATTAAGATGATAAGTTTCATTTTATGCATTTTTTACCATAATTAAAAATAAAAATAAATTTTTAAAAGCTAATTTTAAACTCTGTCCTTGCCAGAGACCTGCACAAATTAGATTTCTAAGGGAAAATTCCTCATGAGATTTTTTTTTTTTTTAAAGATTTTATTTATTTATTTGACAGAGAGAGACACAGCAAGAGAGGGAACACAAGCAGGGGGAGTAGAAGAGGGAGAAGCAAGCTTCCCGATGCGGGGCTCGATCCCAGGACCCTGGGACCATGACCTGAGCTGAAGGCAGACGCTTAACGACTGAGCCACCCAGGCGCCCCTCCTCATGAGATTTTTTCCAAGAAAAGCAAAGTAGGATCTCCTGAGCTATTAGAAGGAGCGATCCACGTTGATACTTCCTACCAAGGAGGGTCCAGTTAACTTTTGCCAGTGCATTTGCAAAACAGAGGAGAATTTATGCAGTGGTTCTAGTATTAATCCCCATAGCCACTTCACCCTACTCACCCCCAACTCTTTTTAATACTTTACCAGGCACCAACTTCTACAATCCCAAGAAATTCAGAAAAAGCAAGACGTGTCTACAAAATGACTACTGTAAAAACAGGTCAAGCATTTAAACAGAGGTATGGAAAATGTTTTCTTCTCCCCTCTCCCCACCATGCACTAAATGGCTTTGCCTAGCTGCCTATCGACTTGTTTAAGTTACCTATCACGAATAACTCCTGAGTAAAGGTATGAAAGGAAAAAAAAAAACATTAAATCAACATCACAGAGTCACATATCCTAGTCTCAAGGCCTTGCAGAGCCTTAAAAAAGGGAGATGTAAAAGATGGTAGACAGCCAACAGTGTCAATGAAGTTCTACCCCATAAAGAACCAAGATATGAAAGGAGAAAACAATGCCTTCAGGGAATCTAATAAAATTAACAGAAAATGGGGACAGGAAGAATATTCAATAGGAGCTGCTGTTTGAAGTTTCATCAGTGATAGTAACATATTTAGAGAAAAAAATGTATCAAAAAGACTGAATGGGTTTGTTCGCATAGAAAATAGGGATTCAGAGAAGCAAGTAAGGTGACGCATGCTCACCACTCTCAAGGATAGGAAGGCACAAGACAGAAAAAGAGAACCTTTACTTTGGGTTCTGCCATGTCTTCGTGTGAAATAACCTCAAAGCTATCTATATATATATAGATAGAGATATAAAAAGATACATAGATATATGGATATATATCAAGTTTTGATTACTAATTGGACTCTCCAGAACTACCATATTGAAAGAAATGTGCTCTGATAAGTGTTTCAGGTATTGTTCTCACAGGATAAGGGCATTATCAAAAGAATATTCAGGTTAGAGTGAGTCTATTTCTGACTGTTAACTCTAAAAGCACTGGTAAAGTTTAGTTTCTAGGCCTTGGGCCAAAACAATTTCACCAAGCTGATGCCACTCTGCAGGACCTCAACTAATCAGTCTTCTATCAACTTTTCTCATGATTGTGTAATACATAATATTTAATAAAAAAATTTTACCAGATTTTTAAATAAAAGAGTATGGGATATGTTCCATGAAGCACATCACGGTAGTGGCCCCTGGTTACCCAAGTTCATGAAGAACCTGAATGCTTCATGAGAAAGGGAGTGTAGAAGAGATGGAAATGCTCTTCTTGCCTGGTCAACAATCTTTCATAATCATAAGACTTTCATAAAAAGACTTCTAATCAACCTTTTCAGTCAGCCATTTGAACACTAAGTTACGTGTAAGACTACCGTATAATTTATCATCTACACCAAGACACTTTTGAAAGTAAGAGAAAATATTTTTGATATAAACAACAGGCATAAAATAGGATTGTCCCAAGCAAACAGAGGTATATTATTATCATAGTCTTATGGCCTTGGTCACTGAATATTCATTATATATCTACTTAGAAGGAGGACCAACACTCCTTGCAATTAAAAAAAAAAAAAAACTAGGAGCTTTTGAGACAGTGATCTCAATTCATTATTCAATAAACAAAGTAATTTCCCAAAGACAGAAAAACTTAGGATGACATTGGTCTGCTCATCTTCCCCCAAAAATGTGTTCTGCTCAAGGTTAGTATGAAAAAGAAACTCCTACTGCTGCTGATAAAGCCATCTGTGCTTCAGAGATGGCTGACAGGTGCCTCCAGAAGAAGCAATCAAAAGTCATCAACGATCAAAATCATGACAATTAAATACAAGGATCTATTAGGGTCTTATTATCCAAATTTCAATGAAAATAATTCAAACACCCTCTTCCCCAAAGAGAAGAGCAGTTACTTTATTTTCTAAATCCATTGGTTGCACTCTGCTTTTCAGATCATAACTGGAATAGCTTGAGCCCTCAAAATTTTTCAAGAGTACACTCTTCTCTTGTTGTAGATTTTCAGCCAGACCACTTTTATAACCAAGGAAATGTATTCTGGGAAGATGTGGCATTTTTAAAAGCTCAAAATTGAAAACATATATTCTATAAATAAATCTACAATGAAGTGCTAAAAGGTTTATTTCTGATTTCTTATTTAACAAACTAGGAACTAGGCATAAAAATATTGGGCCATAAAATGCTTAAAAAGTAGATTACTAGAAACTAATAGAACACGTTATTATCTATTGAGCCAATGATGGGTCAAATGGCATTCTGAATTCTTGCAGAGAATATGAATATGACCTTCATGTATACCATTTACAGAAAGCAATTTTATTTACATTTTTAAATCCACATAAAGGTGAAAGATGATAGTGCTGCAAAATGGAACATTTAATTTTTTGCCCCAAGGCATAACTGAGCTCTCCCAAGGTCAAATGTAGCACAAGACTGAAATGAAACCAGGCTCTCCCCCTGCCATTCCATGCCAGAGGGCTTCCACTTTGGGCAGAAATATCTTGGATCTACTTTTATTCTTCAGAAATAGAAAAATTCCTAAATCCAACATGAGTAATTCAATAGAATATTTTGTGAGCATTTTTCTATTTTATTTTTAAAATCATATATCCAGACTATGATAAAAATGCCTAAGCTAAACTAGTTGAATGTTTGGGACTATTCTGACAATAAGGTATTAAACTAAACAGATTTTTTAAAGTTTCTTAGTTTGTATCATCACACAAAAATTTTGCTCTTAAAAGAATATGGATTTACATCTCTGTTTTATATCTGGTAAGCTGTTGGAACACAGGATTCATGAGAATAAATGCCACGGGAGAAACTGGAGTTTATGCCTCCTACATGTGGTTATCCCCTTACAAATAAGCTCTACTCTCCTCTCCCCACCTCCTCATGTCCAGACATGGCAAGTAATTCACAAAACAGATGTATGATTTGCTAGGAGAGATACAGATGTTATGGATCATTTTAAACTCCATCACAGATGACTGTGAGGGTTGTGCTTTATGCCCTGGTCTCACTTATTACCTTACCCTGAGGGCCAGGGATCATTTTTCATATCAGTCAGGTCAATAGATGCAGACATCCTAAAGAGATTGTGTCCCACATGCCATCAGCACAAACTTAAGTCACAACCATTGATATCAAACTTGCATTTGTTACCCTTGTATCCCCCATTTTATGGGAAGCCCTTCAAGAGTAACAACATCTAATTAAAACTACTACATTATGGTAAAACCACGGCAATTTTATGTACACTCCAGCTACCCAAATAAGAAGAACTGTGCATTAAAGTGGAAAGCAACAGTTACCTCTTTCAAAAACTTTAAAATGAGTCTCATTCTCCTCCCCCTCCATTATGTGTGCCCATGCATGCACACATGCACACATGCACACACACACACACACACAATATGGTGCAGTAATTTGAAGAATTAGACTGTCTGGGATAGAATATCACCACCTTGCACCAGACACATTCTCAATGCCTCAATTTCCTCATCTATAAAATGGTGTATTACTAATGATATGACTAGGATGGGCATAGTAATAGCATAACATGATATTAACAAAACTTTACTGATATTAATAATACCTACCATCTCATAGGATTGAGAAAATAAAGTGAGAATGAAAAAGAAAATCCATGCTAAAGTCCAGGCACAGTGCTTGGCTCTGGGTATAAATAGGAATGTAGAACATTTTATCCCCATCAGTCACCCCATACCTTTCCCAATTCTCATGTCAAATCCAAGACACAAAATAGTGTTTCTATATAGGAACTCTTCTTGGATATCCAGAGCAATGCCTTGGAAAGAGGCATATGATGGCAGACAGGAGATATTTTGGGCGGCATAGGAGAGGGGTGCTGTGGTTCTCATCCTATCAAATTATTTCGTCTAGTACTACTGGGAGCTTATGGTGCTGCCACATCTAGGCATTCAGCTAGAATGAACTTTAATGGAGGAAAGTAGTCTATATCCCCTGCCCAAAGGTCCCTGCACTTTAAAACTAGTAGGCGAGATGTTCTGATTACCTTGTGTGCAAAGTTTAAGAGAATTTCAAGTGTTAAAGTAATTAAAAGCAATTACTGCTCATAAATACCAATATTTTAAATTAGATCTTAATAAATGTTCACACTGTTTGCTACCTAAAATTAAAACATCACAAGAATTCTCACTCAACTAGGCTATCTGTTCATTAGGCCTGTCAAAGGCTTGTGTCTTCCTTTCAATAAACACTTGATTGGTTGCTAAGGAAATGGCCATCTTTTTCTGGCTTTAGTCACAATGGTTACTATTCACATTAAATATTTACAGCTCTCTGGGCAACACTGGGCAACTGTCCAGCAATAAGCAAGTGGGAAACCAAAGATAGGATGGTCCTAGGGTAGAGTCAGTCCTTGCATTTCACCCATATAACGGCTGTGTTGGGAGCAGGAGACCCTGGCCCAGACACCTTTCTGTCTAATGGGTAACGAGACTTTTTTCTTTACTAGCTCACCACTCCTATGTGTCAGGCACCTTTCAGAGCTCTTTATAGCACATTAACTCAGTTAATTGTCAGTAGTAACTCCATGGGGTAGAAAGTATTGTTAACCCCATATTATAGACAAGGAAATCAGGGTCTGAGAGGTTAAAAAGTTTGCCCAAGATCACAGAATTAAGAAAATACACTGCCATTCTCTTCCCCTCCTTTTTCTTAACAAGTCTTTTTCAGTGCTGCTTCCCTTAAGAACTGAAGTGAGCGATCTGAGAGAGAGAGAGAGAGGGAAAGATCCTGGGATGACTGAAAAGGGGCCAGGTCCTCATTGGAGCCCAGAAGTCCTCCACTTTCTCATCAGAACTCCTCTATTTCTACCAAGAATTCAATGTTGACACTTGACACCATGACATTACCCACCTAGTAGGTATAGTATAGTATAGTATAGTATAGTATAGTATAGTATAGTATAGTATAGTATAGTATATTTTGGTAGGATATCAGCCATCTTTCCAAATGTACATTTGCCTTTAAAGCCTCTTGTTTTCTTCACCATTTGGTCAAAGAAGAGAAGCAGGCTGTGGGAGGTGGGGCTGGGTGGGGGGGTGGAATCCAGCAATCTGAGACATGTGCATATGCATCTGGCCACACATTAATTAGAACCATTCTAACTGTAAAGGATTTCAGTCAAGAATGCAAGGCAGGATTAAACATCTTGGGCCAAATCATTCACTTTTCATGCTTCCACTCTCCAGCACATTTCAGAGAGCAGAGCTGCAGATCCAAAAGTGGCAGTTCAGCTCATCTGTGCTCATGCCAGATCTGCACTGGTTTGATAATGGCTAGAGATTATGGCTGGCTCTTCAGTGCAGCTGTTCATAACTCTGCCTTATTAAACCTAAAGAAATAAGGTTGAAAATCTAACATGAGGCATTCATCATTCAATTATGTATTTCTTGTGAAAGAGGCAAAAACACTGCCATGTTTTGCAAAATCTCCACATCAATAGCAATTAAGTTTCACATGAAGACCAGAGAAATACTACACTGACTATGGATGAATAACTTCCTTTCAAATGCAATGGTTTGCATCTTTCTCTAAATTTAGTTCTGTAAAACAATAAATGATGGTGCTCTGGTGCAACAAACTACACACAAATGACTGAAAAAGATATGTGAATAAAGGTATTTTATACTTTCAATTTTAGAGATCATATAGTCAGCCCTATTACCAACACCACAGCTGCTCCAAGAACAAATCACAACTCATCATTCTACAAATAGATTTAGAATCAAACCTGGGATTAATTATAGTATTTTCATTGAAAACTTCTCAAACAGAAAGTATAATGGAATTCACGTAATCCAGCTCAGGTTTTTAAGAGTTTTCCATCATGCATTGAGCAGCATCAGCAATGAATATAGCCAGTTGGTAACTTAGGGCACTTGTTCCTTATTTAAAGATGTTAACAATAGTATAAGGGTCATTTTTACAGCAAGAGAAAAAAAAAAGTCTGACTATTCTAGGTAATCTTTAAATTAAATGAAATAGGGTGAAGGGGGAAGGTTTTGAAAAAGCAACTATAGTTTTTGGTCATGATAATTCTCAATCCAATCAGGCAAAAGAAAAGAAATGTTTTATTCTCTAAATGAAAATACACAATTAAAAACAAAGAAAGAAAATAGAAGAAAGAAATTCATAGTGAGGCGTATGGCATATCTTCAAAAATCCATAAACCAAGTGAAAGAATTAAGAAAACTATAGTCTTTAATATATGTCTAAAGGAAGAAAAGAATAAGCCCCTCCAATTTTTCTAAATTTTGCCCACATTTATGGAAAGTAGCTGAAGAGATTTATTTTAATAATTTCACTATATTCAGAAAGTCTGGTTTTTATGAAGTTTGAGGCTAACTTAAGCCCTCCACTTATTTTCTTCTTCAAAATTGCATCTTAAATATTTACAGTACACAACTCCAATAAAACAATAAATATACTGTTGATCATTTTAAACAAAATAATAACACGATATTGGAGGGTTGTTCTTTTTTTTCTTCACAGTGGCCCATGGATCTCCTTGTAATTTGGCAAATTAATAAATGCATCCTTCCTAAAATCTTGGTTGTGTACTTAGATGTTGCCTTGGAGTCTTACAATCAGTTTTCAAAAACTGGTCAAGTACATAAAAGAAGGGGCAGCCTTATGATTAGCACATCAGTGCACAAAGAAGGACAATAAATTTCCATCACATTGTCAAACTCACTCAAAACAATCAAATATTTCACCGAACCATTTACAACTGTTCATTGCACACAAAACCTGACTTTATATTCCTCCTATTTTAAGTAGATGTGATATTTTACAAGGGCTTCACAAGTAAGAGACTGAATGTAAAGCAGTCCATTAATTCTATATAAGCTGTTTTATATACCTGTGGGCCTCTAGTAACATTCAGATACAAGGTTACAAGGAGAAGAATCATCTTCTAAAGTTTGGTTGGAGAGGTTGCCGTATATTATATATACATAACTAAAATTCCAGCTGTCAAGCCAGCAGTCTCTCTTTTCCAAAACTGCTTTTGCGCTCTGGCTGAAAATACTGACATAAACAGGACAACAGTATAGTATCAGTTACCAGATTGGAAATGTTACTGTCAAACTCAAGTTGAAATTTCAAGACCAGCAACTTAGAAAACAAAAGAATTCCCCACTATGATTTCCCAGGGAATCTTTCCAAGAGAGATGTACAGATGTATATCCAATCTTGCTCTGCTATGTGTGCATATGTGTATGTTTAACTTGGAAATGAAAAAGACTCTTCTAAGTCAGGAAATTTTCTCCAAGCTTTTCTATCATAATTTTTCCTGGTAATAACCTATCTCAGAGAAGAAAATATGTGTCTCCTTCTTTTTAGACTGTAACTTTCAATTTTATTAAAATTCCTCCCTATCTGCAGTGTGATGTCTTTGTGTTGGCTCTGGAAGGCCATGTTACACTATGTATACATGTGTGTCTTGTGATGGGTTAGGTACAGGGAGAGACAGAAAAATGTAAGGCCTTGAAGGTGTTTCCAGCTAGCTCTTTCTGCTCAGCTTTCTTGCATCATACTGCAACTTTGCCATGCTAAGCCCATTGTACATTTTCAGTGAGTGGTTAGCCTGGCCTTTTGTTCCACTAAGTTAGTACAAGCTAATAAATGTCTTTTCACTTTATTGGAATCTTTCCTTTAAAAGGCATGACTTTGGGGTCTGGTCTTACAGAGATAGTCTTTTAGACTTGAGAAAAGTAAAGTAAAAGGACATTCCTGCTAATATCAAAGCAGGCTTATTACTTCAATATAAGCACTTCCTTAATTTTCCTTCCTCAGCATGCTACATAAATATAAGCAAAAAGGCTCTCCGCTGGATGCATGTTACATATATCTCACAGAGTTTAATTATAAAGCCTCTAAAAATGAAGATGGTGGGAGGAAACGATGTCAGTAGATCATACAGTCCTGGTATTGAGTTAGCTGGCTGTCTCCGACAGCATGCAAACAAAGACACTCAGGTAATCACAATATACCATGAAAGGCTGGGCTCTGAGGAAAAGAAAATCCAAGTGAAGGTGAAAGGTATTATTTCTACTTTAGTGCTTGGAAGTGCACAATTTTAATTTTTGTTTTCATTAATGTTACAGATGTTATTATAATTGTGATAATTTTAATGCAGTTAAGGAGGTGGAGTTAGTTTTTTTTTAAGTGCCACACCCTATCTTCTCTGCTAGACTGATCTGTTATAAAGAAGGGATGAGCCAGATGAAGGCCAAGCACTCAAAAATACACAACCACTCACAACACACACAACACCTCACTTTGTTGACCTTAAGAGGAATGGCATTGCAGGAAACAGTGAAGACACCCGCACAAGAATACAACTTCCAACCCAGCAGCTGCCCACCAGGGGCAGCAGGCAACTTCTAAGAGTGAGAAAGGCTGTGCCCAGGAGCGCGGGCTGCACAAGTGGGGAGAAATAGGAAAACGCTGTGCAATTCACTAGGCAGGACCCTGGACACTAGAGCCACTTTAGTGGGTTAAGGTGGGACCCATTCCCAGGCTTTAAAAACTGCAGTGGGTTGACCCATGGGCAAAAGGCCAGCTTCTTGCTGGAAAGAGGAAGGCTGGTCTCAGCCAGGCCTTCTAGAAAACCCTGGAAGGCGTTGCTCCTGAACCTTCCCTTCCATTCCTATTCAATTCCCGGCCTCTCTTCACCTCCAGATTGGCTCTCTTCTCGCGTGTTTGCCTTTCTCCAAGCTGGCTTCTCACACAGGTTGATGGGAGAACTGCCTGCCAGACCTTTGCTCCTTTAACACTGCGGGGATTTGCAGAATCGGGTATCCTGAAAGGATTACCTCTTAAACTGAGGCGAGAGAAACAGACAGAACTTCCCAGCCAACCTTCGCCTTTGACACAGAGAACCCCTAGCGCCAACTCTGGGTACTCCCCGGCTTATTTCTGGACCAAATCAACCGTGCGACTACCGCCAAGGAGGAACTGCGCAATCTCCTTATTTACTTAACAAAACAAACAGACAAAAAGCCCCTAAACCCCGAACAACCCCCAAACACAGCCACTGTCCCGCCTCGCCTTTCCTTCCTCCACCCCTCTTCTCCGGCTGTTGTTGCACACTCTCCCCTGGCCTTTCTGAACCCTCTAGAGCCAACACTGAGGTCATTTAAAGTTAAGGAGAAACTTCCCCCTACCCCATCCTGGTTCTAATGATGATAGATTCCACGCTGCATCAGGCCCCACGCCGGGGAAATAATGAGGCTGCATCCCAATTCGTCTGCATTAAAGGTGAGCCAAGCACTTTCGATAGGAAATATATCGATTCTTTTGCCCGAGCGGTAGTTTGTCCTGCTTCCCGTGAATAATTACTGCTCCTTTAGAAATTCATAATAATTACGACTTCCCATCCTCCACCCGCGTCGCTCTTTAAGAGCGCCTGATCCTGGAGGCTGTCTCGGTGTCTCCAGCCGTGTTCCCTGCAGGTGGGAGATAGGGCATGAATCACTTCTCCCCACCTGGTTTTACTCTGGCGAGAAAGGTAATCCCTCTCCGTACCTCAGTTTCCTTGTGTGTCAAACGGGCGTTTTACGTTGTTAAAGACACTTAGAGCTCTACATCACTTGATTCATGTTTGTTTGTGAGGAGGGGTAGATTTAACGAACTGTGCAAGGGAATGCGGACGCGGGAGGAGAAAGTGGGGGAAACAAGGATTCACCTCCCCTCAGCCTAAACTCTGTGGTAATCACGTGATGCCGCAGCCACGGAAGTTGGGGGGACGTGGTGCAAACGAGCCGATCTGGCCACAGGAAACACTCGGGACCTAGCGATCTGAGCTCAGTGCTCCCGAAAGACTGGGAGAGGGAGGCGGGTCGTTAGAGTCGCGCCTGGGCGGTAGAGAAGTGTCTGCGGAATGCGCCAACTCTACTTCAAGAGGGACCGAGCGCGCACCTCTGCGATGGAGTAGGGCCGGTCTGCGGACACCCGGCGGGGCGGAGCCTGTGGCTCTGTCCGTGGTTCTGAAGAACCGCTCCGCGGGCCGGGCTTTCTCAGCCGCCGGCCACCGACCCATTCAGTTTCAGTGTCCGCGACCTCCCTCCGGAGAACTGCTGCACTCCTGCCTGCTGCCCCAGAAGCACCGAAGCTCGGCGGCGTCGACAAAAAGTTCCCCCGAAGCAACGCTTTGGTGTGAAGGCTTGGGGTCTAGACGCGAGAGGGCTGTACCTATGTTTTCTTAAACCAGTTGGGATTGCCCGAGGTCACCTCAGGCTAAAAGAAGACAATAGAGCGCGCAGCTGTGGCGGCAGCGACTCCGGAGGGCAAACTTCCCGGGGCCCGAACACTGCGGCTTTGGTGAGAACGACAGGGTTTCCGAGTCTAGGATATGAAGCCTACGTCGAAGAAAGTTTCTCGCTTCTAACTGTAGAAGACGACTTGAAATGGCCTTTCAAGTCAGGTTCAACAGGGACTCGCAGAGCCCCCACGAGCCAGTTTCTAAGGAAACACTCGGTATTTCTAAGCAGCAATTTGTCTTATTGTGGGAGAAAGAAGCACTACATGAAAAGCCTCTCGGTTTTCCATTCTCATGCAGATGAGGTGATGCGCTCCGGCCGTGGCCTGTGTATCCCCCTCCCCAACGTATTTCCAATACTCTCATTAATTTAAAGGAAGTAGGAGCGTTAGAAGTCTTTTCGCTACTCGCGGCGGGAGAGGCAAGCCGATGCACTCTCACTGCTCCGGGGACCCCACGGTGCTCTCTATCCCAGAGACCCGGCTCTGGGCGCCACCTTGCTTTCCACCACCCAGAGCACCCGACTAAACGACAAAGGAACTTTCTGTAACGAAGGTCACCTGAGGAAAGGATTTCTCTCCGTCCCACCCCCACCTCACCCCCGCCAGCCCGCACCTCCATAGTAAACAAAATATTCCAGAAAAAGCTGTTTGCAGAGGGGGTAATTAGGTTTTCAGTCCACAGCAGAAACGCGGCGCACTCATTAGAAGTTTAAACAACAGCCAGCAACCCTTGAGGGCAGATGGCAAACTTGGAAAATGCGCAAACGCGCTCCTAGGCGCGCGGAGGGGCACGAAGAAGCCGCCAATATATATTATCTCAATAAAAAGCCGCTCTTGGAAAGCTTGCATAGTAATTGAGATGGGCGCTCATTTCTGATCTGGGCTGGCATTTCCTCATCTCGAGCTGACAGAGCCAACTCAGGAAATTGCTGGTAATATTCATCTGGGGAGCACTTTCATTAAACGTAATTCATTCGACTTTCACAATAAATTGAGTGACATCCTTACAGCGGAACCTTTTTATCCTTGATTAAGTGCTTGCCAAGCTTTGGTTTCCCATTTTATTGTCACATTCCTTCAAGCAGAGTCGTCAACATGCCAATCGACAGCAGAAAAAATGTGCGCGCCTTGTTTACCAAGCTCCGGGAGGGGTTAGTGCTGACACAGAAAAAGAGCTGGTCGCAAGCTTGAGTAGCAGATAAATCAAGACCGCAACTTCCTGCAGACAAGCGTCCGGACCTAAAGAACGGTAGCGAGGAGATTGCAGGGCGAGCCTAGAGAGCGTACTCGCTTTGCCACCCCGCTGCTCTTGTAAGCAGCTGACCCGACCAGCGGCTCGCCAACCTGACTAGCCCGCCTCCCCCTATTAATTAAAATGGCGAAGACTGGTTAGGTCTTAGAATGAGATCTGGAAGCTCCAGAAGGACTTGGTTGCTTTAAGGGAACTTTCCAGGATCGAATCAAAGCTAGGCACCTTACTTAAAAACAAACAAACAACTCCGAAAGAATGCACACTTCCTAACTGGCTATTTGAGAGTATGCAACTTTCAGAGCTTCCATCGGCTTTATTTCTGGGCGGAGGAGTGCAAGAAGAGTGTCATTCCTCATTCCCAAGATTCCCTTTCAACTCTTAAAATCATCACCGCGACAGCCAAACCCATCCAGGGCTCTTCAGACCCCGGAATTCCAAGCAAAGCTGAGGAGCACCTCGATATTTCAGGACTGGGAGAAACCAGGAAGGCGTCCCTTTGCCAATTCCTGGTCCCTTCTCCCCCACCCCCTATAAAATCAAAGAAGGCCAAGACAGAAAATTGCGTATTTGAAAAAGCAATACCCAAATGCTTTCATCACTCAAATGTCCTTTTGAAAATATTGTCCACAGTGGTTATTACCTGGACAATGCTGTCAATTTCTGTAGTCTGCAGAAAATTTTCCCTCAGATAGAAAAGTAGGACATTGGGCACCTATCTCAAAAAAATCAACCAATTTCCCTGCCACCAGATATATTTTTCACCCAGACAACACTTTCATTAAGGAGGAAATAGCCGTCAACAATTCAAAGCCAAATAGAAATCAACTTCGCACAAAGAGGAGCTACGAACTTAATGGATTTTGGAGAAAATACAGCTGAGAAAGTTGGAGTGATTCTGGTTCTCCCTTCCTAATACTGAAGGCAGTTTCTCCCAGAAGCTATCACTAGAAGGCCCCGGACTACCATCATCCTCCTGAAGTGTGGCAGAAGGGCAACCCATCCAAGTGCTTCCCACCCACCAGGGGAGCTGCTTTCTTGGTCAATGGAAAATTGAACACTTCAGGAAAATGCCTGAAATAGTAGCAACCCCCCCCCACACACACACACACAGAGCCCTAGAATATGTCTTTGGACTGGTAAGTTTTCATGTTGTGCTGCTGGAGCTCAGGCTCCTTCGAAAATCTAGGTTTAATCCTGTGTCAGGAAGGTTGGTCTGGGATAGAAAAATCCGGAAATGCGGTGGTGTTGGGGAAATTTTAGTACTGCCACCAAGAACTGGCCTTAACAGAAAACACTGAATAAGCCACTGTTAGATAGTTAATGCACTTTTCTTTTCAGGAATAAGCTCAAATTGTAAAATTTTCAGTGGGCAGAGGCTTAATTTTCATACCTAGTGCAAAGGATGGACATTGGTGGTCTCTCTCCTGCTGCTTTTCCCTCACCTTCCTCAGTTCTTAATAGCCACCTTCACACTGAGTGAAATTCATCCAAATGCTCTGGCTTCTAATAGTGCAGAGGTAGTACTCCATGGATATATTAATCACTCTTTAATCTCTGCTGAACAATTGGAGTGGTATTCACATTTTAAGGACACTCTAAATTCGAGGGAATAACTGACTCAAAATCTTTTTTAAGGACAAAGTTTAGAAAGAATTTTTCAATTCTTGCCCATATTGGTTTAAAAAGCAACTAGATTATTAGCAATTTTAATTCCTAGCAGAATTGGAGGGACCTAAATTGGAGGGTGAGGAGCCTCTTCTCATGAAAATAGAACTGTGGATGTGTGACTGATCACAATAACATCATTCAACCCCTTGCCAGATTCTCTGGACTCAGTTTCTGAGTAACTTTTTTGTTGCTATGCCCAGGGAGTGCTCATTAGATTCAGTTCTCAACTCTGAAAATTGCCACAGGTGAGCCGCCAACAGGACACCTCTGCTTTCTGCTGGGAGGTGCTCTCCCTGTGTGCTCTGGCCTATCCTTCAGTTTGATGCACCGAAAAGAACCCAGTTTAGGACTCCCTTTCTTCAGAACCAGAAATCACATTCTCCTAGTTTATCCAGTGTGTGCTTCAATTCAGTTAAAATGCCATCGTCCTGTTACCCCATTCTATTATACTGAAAACATCCTGGTATCAGTCCAGAACTGACAGGAGAATAAAGATTGCAGGACCTTTTTTTTTTTTAATTTTTAAACAAGTATTGTTATGCGATAGGCATGTCTCCTGATGAAATGAGACTTTTAAATCTATAATACACAAAATTCAACAGACAGAAAATCTCCTTGCCTTTATTTTTTTAAAAATGGTTTCCTTCTTCCCTCCATTTATGGCTGGAGTTAGCCCTGTGGTGATTTTTTTAGTCTGCTAGCTAATATGCTTCAGAAGCTTACTTTGTAGACACATTTCTAATTAACTTCCCATTGCAGTACTAAATAAGCTTCCAGTTTGAAATAAGAACAGACTCATCTCTCGATAAACACAATAACACTCAAAACCCTCAACCTAGAACAGGCATCCAAAAAAACCTGGGCCAAGAAACATTTTGAGAACATTCACTCAAATACAGGCAGAAGAGTGTGACTTAAGAAAGGAGCACTGAACCTGCTGGATAGAGAATTGTTTTTCACTTAAAAAATAAATTAAAAATCCCCAATTTGGGAATATTTAAGGTATTTCTCTGTAAGTAGAAGCAGGAATATTTTTGTATAAGAGATACCTACACAAATCTTGTTCCCCTGGACATAATGTGGCAATCACTGCTTGGAAAACATAACTGGGATTCCAGGGGCTTAAAGGGAAAGGTGCACTGTGCTATCAGCTAGGAGGCAATGCATAAATAGAGCACCCTGTCACTTAACTTGTGGTGTGAGCTCATAAAGACATAAAATTACTCATTAAACTCCTTCTTGGTTTATGGCAACTCAAGGAGAAAAAAATAAAATAAAATAATGGTTTTGCCACTCCTGCCTTCTTGGAGTATAACTTGAAGCAGCAGCAGCCCCTGACAAACTGCAACCATCTATTGCAGTTTCTTGCAAAGATCTGGGATGTTCTAAGATCAGCTACAAATAAATGATAAATTCAGTCACAGTGTGTGGTGTTTAATAAAATAGATGGAGAAAGAAGCTTTGACCATTTCTTGGTCTGTCTCATTGCCCTAGAGTTTTAATCAAGGCTCTCCACTTCCTTACCTGCCTAGAACCAACCTGTCCTGACTGCCCAATTCACCCTTTTAGGTTTATTTCCATGGTAAAAACCAGCTCCCTGCTCTTCCAGGAAAATATCTTGGAATTCTGTGGGCAAATAACCATGGGATGACAATCCCTGGAAATACTACCTTGGGTCACAGCCACCAGCCTTTTGTTTTTGTGGTGCCCTGTGGTTTCTAATCCCCGACACACAAAACAACTTTAAATCGGAGAGAAAAGAATGGACTTCTAAATCGCCTTCTCTATTTTATTGTTCGCGTTTCGTATTGTTTTGAGTGAAATTGGAAAAATTGTCTCCTTTCTCCGTATTGCCAAAAGGCATTCAGGTAATGAAGTCTGTAACTAAACGGTAATTGAATCAGCATAATTTGCACACTGAATGGTTTTCAAATGCTCCCAGTTTACAATTAAAGGAGAATTAATGCGCTTGTTGTTGCGAACGCAGCGCATTAGAATAAATCCAGCACTGTTGTTGTAATGAGTGGAAAACGGTTTAACTGCCAACAAACACATTTAAAATTTAATACAACGTATTGATTTCACTTCTGCTTTTGATAGATTATTTTCCAGACTATCGAAATACTTGCTCCAAGCAATAAACTGCACCACAGCCCCGAGCCTTTTGCCATGTGTGAGCACAGTCCAAGGACTTAACAGTCTTGAGGTTCAGGTCACGCGTAAAGGTATGCAGAGGAAAGGGGCAGGAGGGTTTCCATGGTCAAGGGAATCGTTAATAACCCTCCTCTGTAGCTTTCATTTTGCGCCCCACCCCACCCCTTCTTTCAATAAACAATCTCTGTATTTCCTCTGGCCAAACTTTCTGCCCTCAGTCTTTCGGTTCTCAATGTCAGTAGGTAGACTGGACACAGGTGGGGGCAAGAATGATTGAAGATAGGAAATGGGAAGGACAATTTTTGCATTCTGTCTGCGTTCCAGCCCGGGAAGGCACAGACTTCGGTGACAGAGTCAGAAAGGCTGTTCTTTTGGATTGGCTGCCCTGGCTTTCACCTGTTTACCCCAAGGTGTCCTGCGGCGAGGACACTGACGCGCAGCGCCCTCTGGCGTCCGAGGCTGCGATAGTCAGGCGATAAAGATGCAAAGACAGGCAACACTGAGGGTTCCTGGATTGAAGCTGAAACCCGTGAAAGGCACGCACCCTCACATACATATTCACATACGCGTATACATACACACTCATTAACATACACAGAGTTCACACAACTAGCAGCTCTGCAGTCATATGCACCAGGGCAACAGCTGGGAAACGCTCTCAACTGAAGGGTTGGCAACACTTTTGCTCCCTGGCTTGTGGGTTCTGAAGCCCTTCGGATTGAGGGACGGCACCGCCCCCCCATCCCGCTTTTCCAGCCGGGTCAGAGAGCTCAGGCTGCCCCAGCGCTCCTCGCCCCCGTCAAAACACAGTGAGCCCTCCGTGCGCTCTTGTGGCTCAGAAATAAGCTATGGGGAGTCGGTGCACTGAACACAACTTCGCCAGCAGGGTGCGAGTGTCCCTGGCCCTCCCTGAAGCCAGACACGAGAAATTGCTCTCTCCGTCTTGGCTCTACGCGGTGCCCACAGCTACCAATTCATCTGCACCCCCAGTTCCAACAGTGTGCAAAATCCAGACCCTCGAAACTCCACTCCAGAAAGACTCAGGCAGTGGCTTTGCTTAGTATTTTCCTGACAACAAGGTCTGCCATTCCCTAGTAAGGGGCTCGGCCCTGTAACTGGGGTTCGGTTATCTGGTGCAAAGAAGAGATTGGGAGGAGAGGGAGGAGAGCCGCTACATGTTTGCCGGGGCAACCCAGACCTAACTCTATCTAATCGCTTGTGATGCTCTTATCTGATACACTTGTCCTCTGTGAACCCTACAAGTCGAACAAAGTTACCTGCACTTCTTTATGTGTCATATCTCCAAACTGGGGGACTAGGTACGTGGATTCACTTTCAAAGTCACAGACCTGGGCAGATTCGTGCTCCACACTCTCAATCTCCATTTCCTTTCGTTTAAACTCTGTGGATGAACTAATGAGAGTTCCATGTATAATCAACCCTTTCTTTTGCCCTCTCTCCCCATAAAGCATCCCATCCCACTATCTCCTCGGCTTCTGGGCGTCTAGGGCGCCCTAGACGCTGTTCAGAATCACGCTTAGGAGAGGGGGGACTGGAGCAAGAAATGAGGGTGGGAAAACCGGAAAATCCCGCAGGGAACCAAAGACCAGCTTGCCAAAGTTGTTCCAACACGGTCGCTAGGAACGCTGCTCTCGCTGAACTGGCGATCTCACCCTCCTCCCGCGCGCCCCTGGTTGTCTGGCCTCGCGACCAGGGTGGGATTGCGGGGCCGCCGGATCGGCAGCGACTTACCAAGTAGACGGTGGGCTGCAGGAGGAGAAGCACGTACCAGCACGCAGCCTGCATCCTCCCGCGTCTCAAACTTCCTCGGCGGTGCTTTCGCTGAGTCTTTGTTCCTTCAAAAACATAGATCCACCTGACATCCACTTTACAGAGCAAGGAGCGCTCTCAGCAGCCTAGATACAAATGAAATTAGACATCCCATGACCACGCGGGCAAGGTTAGGCTTGGCGACCAAGCGAGGAAAGGGGGTCGTGGAGGGGAGGGGTGGACCAAAAACCCGGGGGGGGGGCAGGAAAAATTGAAAAGCGAGTAAATCCAGCGCCTGAAACCAGCGAGCGCGCGGTTCGCAGGCAGGCGGGCAGGAGGGTAGGAGGATGAGGGGCTCCTTGCGCCCTGCACTCCTCGGGTGCGAGTTCCCAGGCAGTGGAGACAGGAGGTGGCGGGGCACACAGAGCCGCGTGCAGGCTGGTTCCGAGCCCAAGCGTCTCTGGCAGCGAGACCTGCCCTAGTGTTTGATGGCCGGGCGGCTCGGACTTAAAGGCGGCGGCTGGTTCTTCGCCAGCCCTAGCAGTGCTCACACACGTACACACCAGCAGAGGAGAGAGAAAGAGAGAGGGAAAGCGAGCTGGAGAGACTGAGTAAGGGGGGCGCGGGTAGAGGAAGGGGTAGGTAGAGCTGACCGGGATTAGGTCCTGGGTATCTTCACACGTTCCATGGAGTGGGGGTGGGGAAAGGGAATGCAATTTGCATACAGTAAAGCCGGGCTCAGTTTACCCATTCGAGCCCCCTGCACATAGATACACGCGCATACAAGCACATCTTTGGCACTACTTTTTTTCGAGCCAAGGGGAAGAGTCAGTCGCTAACTTCTAGAGTGGAAGCCTGCCCGGGTCCGTGAGGTCACCCGCCAGGCTCACTCTGTCCCCCAACCAGTGGCCCTCCCGCCGCCCCTTCCCCGTGTCCCACCACCCCGCTCCAAGATATCCTCTCCTGGACTGTGGAGGCGAAGTGTACGTACCGCACAGGACCAGGGGCGAAACCGGCGAGCAGGGACCGCTCTGGGCAGGCTCCATGGAGGAGCTACTCGGGCCTGGCGTCTCCGGCGCCCCGGACATGCCCTCCCTGGCGCTTCATTTCCATGCTCAGGCACGGACCGGTCCCTCTGCTTCGTCCAGCGTCGGCGGAGTCGGCGTCTCAGTGCCTGGGTCGCGCTCAGGCTTGGTTCCGTGGGAGCCTAGGCTTGGCACAGTTGGATTCACGGTGTAGGAAACTTAAGAGGCAAGAGAGGGAGGGGGAAGCAGAGGAGAAAAGAGAGGAAGAGAGAAAGGGAGGGAGTAAGAGAGGGAGGGACAGAGGCCAATGCGCCGGGCGAATGCGCCGGACGAACTGGGACCGCCAGCGCTGGCTCCTGGACGAGCAGTCCGGGGCTCCTTGCTTTGCGAGGCTGCTGAAGGATGGTAGAAATGACTTAAGGGGTGGGGGAGACTGGGCAAGTCCTCGGGACTTGAACTCGAGAGATAAAACACGGGCCTTCCAGAAGAAAAAAGCAACACGGCAAGCGCAAACGGTCCGAGTTTCTGAGGGAGGGTTGGGGTGGCAAGACCTGGAGGCTCCTGGCGCACCGACCAGCTGCACGTCTACCGCGACACTGGGAAGCCAAGGAGCCACTCCCGAGCGGAGTCGCAGGCGCTGTGCATGGTCCTGCCCGGCCACTGGGGGACGCTCTGGAGCACGCTGGGGTTCGGGGCGCCGACGAGGTGGTGCTTTCTCCGTAGGTCTGCCGCTCACGGCGCCTACCTTCCCCACACGGGCAATTGCATTGGCACGTGGGTGAACGATTCCTCAGAGACTAATTAATACCCCGAATAAATAGATCCCACTCCCAGGCTCTCGGTAGGCCGGGCCCGTAGGGAGAAGTGGCTCCTGCGGTATCTCTGGTGACCGCAGTGCCCAGTCCCCCGGGGGCGTGAGGAGGACTGCGACCGCCAGAGGAGTGGTGGGGAGCGTAGTGGAGCGGTGCGTAGGGCAGGAATGGGCGCAGGAGGGAGCAGGGGCCCCCGGCCCGCCTCGGGCGCGGACTCTGGGCGCCGCGGACCTGTGGCTAGGGGGCCCGATGCGAGGGCGCTGCGGACCGCCAGCCATTCAGCGCGCGACAGCCGAGAGGACTGGGCGACCTTGCGCGTTCGACTCCTCGCCGCGGTCTGGGCCGAGCGAGAGGAGTGGGGTGGAGGGGGGACGCGGGTAGAGGCTTTGAGCCTTTGCCACCTCCCTCGTTCCTGATACCTCCTACCAACCAGCGTCTCCCACTCTCGGTCTCTTTGCTCTGACTCTCGCGGTCCTTCTCCATCTCTCCCTTGCTGTCTCTCTCTCCATCTTTCTCCTTCTATCTCCTTTCTTATGCTCTGTGCCTATTCTTCAGCTGCATCTTTCTACCTCTCTCTGTGTGTCTCTTTCAGGATTTCCGACTCTCTCCATCTCTATTTCTCTGTCTCTACCTCACCCCGCCATTCCTCTCAAACCTTGTCCTTTTTTTCTCCCCTTCACTCTCTCCAGCAAACAACCCTTAAGCCAGCTTCGCCCTTATCCGAGTTCCCGGGACCAGGCCCTTCTACTGCCGGCCGCGCCACCAGCGCCTCCTCAGGGTGCCCAGACTCAGTCAACAAGTCTGAGCACGGCTGAACGCATTTTTCTTCCCCTCACTTCACTGGTTATCTCTCCAAGCTCGCCCTTCACCAGAGCTTGACCTGGAATGATGCCCTCTACACAATGAAAATTAATAATCTGTAAGAGTTGGGATGAAATTTATCTCAGGAGCCCTAGTTGATGGCATCCAAATATGATGGTGATTTTTAATGAGTCTTAGGGAGTCCTTTCCTCCAGTGTGGCTATTGGACACCTCAGGCTCCACCATTTCTGACCGGCTGGGGGCCCAGACACAATAGGTCTCGGAGGACTATAGGTTGAGCTCCCCTGGAGAAGCTGCTAACCCCCAGCCCCCAACACCGACAATCAGCAGAACCACCCTTTTCTGGAACAAAGGCAGAAAGAACCCCACTGAGACCTTCCCCTGGAATCAGACCTCCAATTTAAATCCCCACTGGAGGACATACTGCCAGGCACTTTGAGGCCTACACTTCCCCTTCCAACTAAAAATAGCTCTTTAAAGAGCAAACTCTTCTAATCTCAAAAGTTGTACTCTGCTGCTGTGACCTCTTGGAATTCATTGGGGCATATGCAGAGTAAGGCAGTGAAGCACATTTTCTAAGTGGGACTCTGAAAATGCACTTTGGAAAAAATGCACATTTATATATAGCATAGTTGCAATGTTATCTTGGCTACCTTCATTTACCTGGCTTTTCATGTTCTTAAAAAGTTTAAAGAAGAAAAATAAATTTTAGGGCACCCATATCTGAGGCTGAAGGGTCAAAGTAGAGCAAGGGAAGCTTTGTCTGTCTCCACCCTTTAGGATTCAAAAATGGGGATCAATCCTAAAATCGATCCCCATTTTTGCATGAGCTCCCAGGCCCTCCCAGGATGGAGTGTGGAGCTGGAGTAAATGTTGCCTGCCTCTCCCCAGATGCCCAGGTACAATGCAGGCAGGGCTGAACTTGGAATATGACCTTTGGGAAAAACAAGAAAGAGTCAGGCCCGCTTTGGGATATACCAAGTTCTTTTTTCTAAACCTTACTTCAAAAACATTCTGCCTCTAGTCCCATTTAGCCTTAAAAATTACTGCTTATGATATAGAGAGACGATCAAGGACCTTAAAATCTCTGTCTGAATGGGACTGATTATTTAAGAAAAGCACCACAGGCACCAAGTAATGGGAACTGGTCTGACACTTTGTTCTGTGACAGAGGGTGCCAAAGAGCTTTTTATGGTAATTACCTGAGACCTTCTGCCCAGACATTCAACTCTTACTGGATCCTATGAGACACTTGGCCTGAGATATGAAACAGCAGTGGATTGTCATTTTTTATATCTTTGCTAGAGTCTTCATTTCCTGTAGTACTCAATTAGAAAAGGACACTAAGCCAGGTAAGACTTATCATTGTTTCTGCTAAACCTCTCCAATTTTAATGACATAATTTTGGGGGGTGGGAGGCAATGGGAGACAAGGATGGCTCATTCACCCTCTTTCTTTCCTATCATTTGCTTTAAAAAAAAAACAGTAAAAACAATAAGGACGTGATTTTCAGACATTCTTCTGTTTAAAGTGTTACCCACTCTAAAATATACTCTTAGAATACATCCACAATCAGCCTTACCAGGATAGGACAAAAGTGTACCCTTAAGGAGTATAGTATTTGTGCCAATTTTTTTTGAAAAGTTTATGTTAAGAATCCTTTCAGAAATCACTCTCTAAATTTTGTGTGTGATGCAACTTAATACACATGTAAACTCAGCATCAATTATAACCATCGTATAATACAATCCTCTGCCCTCTGCTTTTCCCCAAGTCTACCTGATCCAATCTGAAATGAATAGTATAAAGCAATATATATTCTTCTCCAAGAAATATGTCTTTTAAAAGAATTAAAATGAGCTAACAAAAGGAAACAGTAATATTAAACAATTTTCCTGATAATTAAAACCAGAAAAAAATAAAATTAGAATTCATCTGAGATATACTGATAATTCTGTTAACTGTAATTAGTTGTATTGGTTGATTTGGTTTGGTTCACCTGTATGACTCTCTTTTTCTGAGGGGGAAAGAAAGGGCAGAAGTTGAAAGTTTGAATTATCTTGGGGCTGGGGAAAAGAAAGAAAGAGATTAACTTTGAGTTCTACAAAACTCTGTCCTAAAATGAACCTGTCTTAAAATGCATAAATATCGGGCGCCTGGGTGGCTCAGTTGGTTAAGTGACTGCCTTCGGCTCAGGTCATGATCCCGGAGTCCTGGGATCGAGTCCCACATCGGGCTCCTGGCTCAGCGGGGAGTCTGCTTCTCCCTCTGACCCTATCCCCTCTCATGCTGTTTCTCATTCTCTCTCTCTCTCTCAAATAAATAAATTAAAAAATTAAAAAAAAAAGATTTAAAAAATGCATAAATATCATCATCTTTCACCCAAAATCCAAATAAAAACAGAAAACGGTTGTTATAAAGCACCCAGCTGTGGTATTGCCTAAGCTTCAGGCCAAATTATATCACTTTGTACATAGTAACTGCATTGTACCTATTTTTTCCCTAACAGTGACACAAAACTTATAAGGCATGCATTATCCTTCTGCCTTGACCTCAGTATAACCTGGTATTTGCATGTTGATGACCTTGGATAAATGCCTGAAGATTCCTCTGGCCTCAATACCCTCCCCTCTATAATGAAGAAGTAGGATTAGATGATGTGTAAAATGCCTTTATTCTATTTTTGTATGATTAAATAAATGTAAAGTCATCTCTGCCTTAAAAAACTTCACAAACGTCAATTGTATACTACATTATGATTTTCAAAAATATTAACAATTTAAAAGAATATATTTTGTTCAGTGCACTGCAAAGATTTTAGGCAAGTGTGTTTGTGGGTTTGAGGCCTTCTTGTGCATTTCTTCTGTGCCCCACCCTCATAACCTTTCTTCTAGGTTAAGGGTTGACTCTATTGTATTAATTATATCATTTTTAAAAAATAAATTGTGCATGTTTTTAATGTCATTGATTTATGAAAATGTACACTCAGAATGGCATCCCTATTAGACTTATGAATATTTGTTTAAAAGACCCATAGCCATTTCCACTACCTTTGTAAAATTTTCAAATGTCACTCAGGACAACTAAGAAACTCCCTGGCCCTTCCACACCCCAAGCTATTTTGCTAGTGGAAGGAAGGAAGGGTCATTTGCAAAGTGATTTGGTATTTGAATGTAGTAGAACTTGGTTAATAACTATGAGGCATGTGTGCTAAATTACCTTTATAAGAATGCTTTAATAACAAGATCACTAGACTAGAGAGAAAAAATAGCCATCAAGCTCTGGAATAAAAAAAAATTAAAGAGAATCAAAAAGCTTTATGTAGAAGGCATTTTCTTTTTTAGAGGTAATTTATATGCTCAGTCTTTGTATCCATATTTCATTTATTCTGCTAGGTGAGAACAGAGGGTTCTCAAAGGTAGGGTAGTTTTAATTATACTCACAAACTTTAAAAAGAGAATGAGCACAACAAGAGAAACTGAAGAAAGTCAGCATTAAAAAGGCAGTTGAATGTAAAAGATGGAAAGATTGGGGTCATCGCCCAAAAATCATAACTAAAATTTTAAAAAATATCGTGACTAAGCAAACCTTTGCATTATAATCTAATTACAAAAATTCTTCATGGTGGTCCCTCCAGGGATTATTAATTGACAGTTCCCTGAAGCAGAATCATTAAAGACAAAGAACTTGATAACCAATATTCTGTTAACAAAGTGAAACACAGTCTATGCTTTCAGCCAGAAAGAACACTGGGGCTCTGAACCACATAGAGGTAGAAGAAATTACGAGGACAAAGGCTGCAAGCCCTGTGGTTGCCTGAATGCTGAAAATGAGGCTGCGAATGCATATTTCATCTCCATAATCTAAAGTCCATGGCTACTTTGAAACACACAACTTTCCAGATTTTATCCTGATTTGGTGATACGAAAAGGGAACTGCAAACTATAGGACTGATACAGGCAAGGAGCAAATGGCTGTTTCAACCCAACTATCATAATGATAAGAATGTCTTGGGTTAGACATCTTTTAAATTAGAACTTTCACAGGGATGCAATGATCCCCTCAATTTCCCCTTTTAACATCAGATTAATGAAAACAACTACAACAGAATTTTGCCATAATTAACTTCAAGGCTGATGCTGTAAGAATCACATAATCTTACATTTTTCCACTCTTCTAGCTCTAATAATAAAATGCTTTTGATAAAACTCAAAGCAAAATGGTGTAACACCAAATTTTGTATTAAACTGGGGGGTAGTTTCTCAAAGGTCCACAGATTTCAATAGGATAATAATGGCTACCCATTTAGGGAGTGCTAGGCACATGCTGGAACCGTGCCCTGGGTTTTATTTGCCTTATCCCACTGTTTCCCTAGTGATTCTGGGAGCATTAATTTGCAATTTAGGTTTTTTTTTTTTTTTTTTAAGATTTTATTTATTTATTTGACAGAGAGAGAGCGCACATGCAGGCATAGCAGCAGGCAGAGGGAGAAGCAGGCTTCCCCCTGAGCAGGGAGCCCGACGGGGGGCTCAATCCCAGGACCCTGGGATCATGACCTGAGCCAAAGGCAGACGCTTAACTGACTGAGCCACCCAGGCGCCCCTGTCATTCACTTTTGTACCCCTTGCCTTACCTTGGACTAGATTAAGTTGAATGTTCAGCCACACTTGGAAAGCACAGTGTCCAGAGAACAGCCTAGTGCACCTCTTAAAAGAAAGCATATCAGAGACTCTGGAATAACAAGTCTTCCTCTATGAAGTACATAAATAGTACATAATTGGAGAAGGCTTTGAGGCAAATCTCAGCCTAGTGAAATTAGTAAAAGAACAGGATCAGTGTGGGAGGCTTAGGCCAGAAGGCATAGCTCCTTCACGCCAAACACACAGTCTTCTCAGAATCAGGGGCTAAATGAATAATCGGGTCTGAATGTGTCACTTCTAAGACCAAGAATACCTTGGTACCAAAAAGTCCCCAGATATCCCTAAGTTCGAGTTTCATCTTGCATAGGTATACCCCAGAACCTATCTCAAATTTCAGTTGTTTCACCTCTTAATTAGTTTCCTACCCAAAGATGTATTATAATCAGACCCTGCGTTATCCCCTCTGCTATAAGGATCAGCTGAAAGAGGCCAGGGGATGGAGTGAGGAGGGTTCAAGAGAGGAACATGAACACCATCATCATAGCACTACCAGTTCTGGACCTGGTAAATGCGATTAACCCATAGAAAAACAGGATACTAGGCCTTAGGACTGTGGGCTTCTGAATGCATCTTTTTAGAAGAAAGTAGAACTATGAGACCTTTGGTCAAAGAAAAGCACTAGCACTTTTTTCTGTCACAGTTAAACTCCTGACATGATAAACACCAATGGCTCTTGCTTCATGATCTCTGAGGTCTCACTAAACACCCCTGAATCATGTCTCCCTCCCTCCATTGACAGGACTCTAAGGTAACCTGTAGCCTACATTTTACCAGATTCAGTGGCCTTTCTCAAATTTCATTATTAATTCTCCAAAAAACCATCCTTTCCAGGTTTCTTTTCTATGTCTTTGGCAGTTCTTTTTTATCTCTAGTGCTGGCTGTTCTTACCAACTTTCTCCGGGGTTGTCAGTGTTCAGTCTTTCAAGCCCTTCCCTTTGGCCTAAACTGCACTCTAATATCTTCAGCTACCAGAGGACATCTTCATTCAAATGTCCTACTGTTGTCTGACACAAAATGTTCAAGAATGAACTCACCATGGGGAACCTGGGTGGCACAGTTGATTAAGTGTCCGACTCTTGATTCCAGCTTAAGTCATGATCTCAGGGTCATGAGATGGAGTCCCACATTGGGCTCCATGTAAAATCTGCTTGGGACTCTTTCTCCCTCTCCCTCTGCCCCTCCCCCCTGTTCTTTCTCTCTCTCTCTCTCTAAAATAAAATCTTAAAAAAAAAAAAGAATGAACTCACCAATACCCTCAATAACCACCCCCGTAACACAGACACATGTTCCTACTCACAGCCAACCTAATTTCATTAGTGGCATCCAAATTTTCTCTGTACACAGCCTTTAAAGGTTAGAATTAACTCTCGTTGTTTTTTTATGTATCTCCTGGACCATTCAGGCATACTGTCTTGTCAAGTCATCCTTCAGAATATTCCTTGCATTCACTTTCTTGCCACTGTAGACCACATCTTCATCATCTCGTATCTGGACAACTACCTCCTAACTGATTTCCCTGGCTATAATCTATTTCCCCAAATTAATCTCATCACTGCAAGCACCATAATGGTAGGGACTATGTCTTATTCATCTGTGTACTTCCAGCACATAGTAGATTCTCAATAGATATTTGCCTGATGCATGGATCAATTCTTTACGCTACCTCCAGATTATTTCTTAAATAACATATTTGCCGTATTATCCATTGTGCTCACACACACTTTCTTTTATCTTCCTATGTCCATAGAAGCACTATTTTTGTGTATTTTTTCCAATAAACTATTTCTTCAAGAGAGCTCTCACTCAGAAACATGACAAGCAAACTGAAACGTAAAGTGTCTCTGGTTAAATCTGGGGTAGAATGCTAGATCTACACCTATAGCCTTCTCTACACCACCTTTCCTCTGTCCCATCCCCAAGCAATCCTAGAGCTAGTAACTGTCTAGGGTACCCTAGGACAGTAGTTTCCAAACATTAGTTTGCTTAATTTTCACCTAGAGGGTTTATTAAAATGCACATTACCAGGCCCTACTTTCTATTATGATTTATTAGTCTAAGCTTTGATCCTGAAAAGGATGCATTTTAACAAGCATCCAGGTGATCCTGATAAACACTGTCAGAAGAATGCACTTTGAGAAATCTTACTTTAGAAAGTGGTGGATTGGAATGTAAAAACCCTATCTCACAGGGTGACGTCTGAACCTCCTGTGGTAGCAATTAAAGTCAAAGCCTCATGAGAAGATGACAATTGAGTAAAGATTGAAGGAGGTAACAGAATAAACCATGTGGATATTTGGAATAAGAGCTATTCAGGCAGGGGCGCCTGGGTGTCTCAGTCAGTTAAGCGTCTGCCTTCAGCTCAGGTCATGATCATGATCCCAGGATCCTGGGATCAATTCCCACGTCAAGTCCCGAATCAGGCTCCTTGCTCAAAGGGGAGTCTGCTTCTCCCTCTGCCTGGTGCTCTCCCTGATTGTGCGCACTCATGCTCTCAATCTCTCTGGTAAATAAATAAAATTAATTAAAAAAAAGAAAAAGAAAAAACAGACTGAGAAGGAGTAGTCACTGATGTTGGAGGAAACCTGGAAAGAGGAGGAGGCAACTCAAACACCTTGATAAGTCAGGGAAGATTGGAATTAACAACTGAATTTAGAACTAAGGAAGTCTTTGGTGACCCTAACAAAGGAGCTTTAGTGGGTGAATATGGGGAAGCTGAATGGAGCAAATTCAAGAAAGAAATATAAAAAGCATGAGTGTGTACACAGTGAGTATGGGCCAGTCTTTCTGGATGTTCTTTCATCCCTTTTTAATTTCCTTCTACCTGAGTCTCTGTACCATCTAGTATCAGTGTACTCATATTGGCATTTTATCATATTTCGTCCTCAATGACACTATGTTTATATCTTCTTTCTAACTAATTTGGAAGATCTTAATGGAGAAAATTGATATCTCTTTTTACATCTGCTAACCCCCCCTCAGTGAGTTATATAATTCTGCACCTATAGTATTTGAAAACACATGAAGAACTAATAAATCTTTATCTAAGGACATTCTTTACCCCTTTTTCTAGCTCTTCTGTCTGATAATTTTAATTATAGGTCAAATTTCTACTCCTCACTTTGAACTTGAAGGACCTTCATGAAATGGTCCTACCCAACATGTATCTTTTAGTATTTTCTTATATAGCCCTCTGCTTTAGTTAAGATGGTTTACTGACCGGGGTGCCTGGGTGGCTAAGTCGTTAAGTGTCTGCCTTCGGCTCAGGTCATGATCCCAGGGTCCTGGGATCGAGCCCCACATCAGGCTCCCTGCTCCGCGGGAAGCCTGCTTCTCCCTCTCCCATTCCCCCTGCTTGTATTCCCTCTTTCGCTGTGTCTCTGTCTCTCAAATAAATAAATAAAATCTTTAAAAAAAAAAAAAAAAGAAGGTTTACTGAGCATTTCCTGAAAACAGGACATTTATTTTTACCTGTCATCTTAATTATAATATTATCCTTGTCTGGAAATTCCTCCTCCAACCCAAGGGTTTTTCTCCTCTCAGAAAGTAACCAAGAAAGAATCCTAATCTCAACTTTTGGTGCTCTTTTTTTTAATATACAGTTACTCCAGATTTTAAGCTTATCATCTATACCTCAACATCATGACTTCTCATATTATCTACTAGATTCAAAAATTCTACTTTTTTTTTTAAATGTTATGCATTTTTTTTTAAAGATTTTATTTATTTATTTGACAGAGAGAGACAGAACACAAGCAGGGGGAGTGGGAGAGGGAGAAGCAGGCTTCCCGCGGAGCTAGGAGCCCGATGCGGGGCTCGATCCCAGGACCCTGGGATCATGACCTGAGCCGAAGGCAGACGCTTAACAACTGAGCCACCCAGGCGCCCCTCAAAAATTCTACTTTTATATACATTCCATTTTTTTAAAAAAATATCTTAGACCAAGCTTAGCATTTTTAGTTTTCTATTTATTCTATCCATCAAATAACACTTTTAGGACAAATGAAAAATCAGGTGAAAAACAAAATATCACCACACATGAGGACATTTAATGAAAGATTAATATGAGAGAATGGATAAATGATGAAGGGACGAATGGATAGATGAAAATGACTTTACACTACAGTTATTTCATTTATCATACAGTATCTTCTTTAATACTCTCAAGAGCCATAGGATGTGGGTAGTATACTTTTTATAAGACTATGATGAAATAGTCTTTTTAAAAAAGATTTTATTTATTTATTTGAGTGAAAGAGAGCAAGAGAGAGCATTAGTGGGGGGCGAGGCAGGGGCAAAAGGCAAAGGAAGAGGGAGAAGCAGACTCCCCACTGAGCAAGAAGCCGGACACTGGCACTCAATCCCAGGACCCTGGGATCATGACCTAAGCTGAAGGCAGACACTTAAACAACTGAGCCACCCAGGTGCCCCTACAGTGAAATAGTCTTAAAGAGGTTTACCTGCCCAAGGTTAATGCCAGGACGTTGGAACCTAAATCTCTGACTCTAGAATTCAGCCCTTTCCTGTTTCCTTCATATTTGTTTGCTAGATAAAAATATAAAACCACTCAAAACCTAATTCAAAGCTGTTTTCCAACTTCTTCACTTAGATAGAATTGATTAGGTTTTGCTGAATTTGTTTTTCAATGAAATTGTAGTTCTTTATTCTTTTCTTCTTTAATAACATATGAACTACTAGTATCACAATTGGTTTGATCATTTAACTTAAAGTATCAGCAAAACAAAGTGCACCATTCTTAAACAACTCTGGTTTTGACCCCTTTACATCTCGAAGCTTTGTCAGACTACCATTGACTCCAGCAGTAATGATTTACAAGTTTGAATTTCTGAAAATCAAGATAAAAATCTTCTCTGGGAATACATTTCCTCTTTGGAGTGGACTTCTTTCTACCACAAGACCTTCCTCTCAGATTTCTGATCTTAAGAGAACAAAACAAAGAATAGTTTATTAAGCAAGTGCCTTCTGAGCCTATATGAACTCCCACCTCAGATATACTTAAAAAGATGTTCTATTTACTTCCTTAGTATGAAACTCTTATGAATTTTGAAAGCTTTCTTAACCTTCTTAGGTCACTGGGGCACCATGAGATCTGAGTGAATAATTTAGTAACAGGTACCCCAACATGATTAAATCTTTCAAGGTTAACAACAAAAATCTGGCAATCCTATTTTACTTTTGGTAAAAGTACTTTTACTTTTTACTTTTGGTCAGGGGCTCTAAGTAAAAAACTAAGAAAGGAAAGTTATATGATGCTATAAAAGAAGTATATTCTCTAAGAATAAGAACCAACTAGTTATGACAGCCAAGTAGTTCACTTAGCATCCCAAGTGTCCACCCAGGGTGCCCTCAGTCTGTAGCTTATAACCTAAAATCATCTGTCCCCAAACTTGAGGTTATGTTGAGATATTCAGAGGAGTTGTATATAAAACCAAAGTGCTTTAATTTTTAAAATTATCTTTGACATGGGTGCCCAGGTGGCTCAGTTGGTTAAGCGTCCAACTCTTGATTTTAGCTCAGGTCACGATCTCAGGGTCGTATCAGGATCCACACTCAGCATGCAGCCTGCTTGAGATTTTCTCTCTCCCTCTGCCCTTCCCCCCACTCAGGCTCTCTTTCTCTAAAATAAAGTCTTTAATAAAATAAAGTTACCATTGACAAATAGAAATCGATATAAGTTAAATTTAACTGTATATTAGTTATTTTCTCATTTTATATAACATTAAATGCTTTTTGGTTTCATGGCAAATTGTGAATCTGCAATGTAGAGATTTTGGATTTCAGTTTCTATAATTCAAAATAAGATGAACTATATTAGACACATGTTAATTTTGTGAAAAATGATCTTCCAATTGACTAAGATACGATTTATCTTTAGACTAAGTATTTTTATATTTTAAGTCTCAAGTTTATTACTTCTAACTCATGTCTTAAGATTTTAGAATCAGTTGATAGAATCTTTCTAGGTATCGTGGAGAAATTTGACAAACAGCTGGTTGAAACACCAGGTATATGCTTTCTTTTAACATTTTCAAAAAGAGAATAGAAATGTAATGATAATTAACCCTGCATACTATTTTCTCTTTTGCCAAATCTTAACAGACTACCAGAAAGTGCATACCTTTTGGTGAAAATTGACAAAAATAACCCTCAATGGAATGATTATGAAGAAGATTTTCCTGTTGAAGAGTGAAGATGAAACATGAAAAAGATCAGCTTATGCAGCAGACATTTTTCATTCTTTTTTACAACGTGAGCAAATAGAGGGTGAAGGAACAGCCTTTACCTTTCATCATGTGCTCTGCTATGCTCCAAGATTTACAGTGACCCTTTAAATTAAAAAAAAAAAAAGGAAAAAAAGAAGAAAAAATCCTGCACAAAATAAGGAAACTGTCAGTCACTAGAGCGGTGACTATCGAGTACATTTTAACATGGATTACAAAGAGTTTATGACTGTCAACAAAACTAAGACCATGACTTTGAGGATCAACAAAATTTGAAAATGGGAGCATCCAAAACAAAGGGATGTTGTTTCTCCAATGTAATGTGTTTTGAAAAGTTATTGCCCAGTGAGCACTGTAAAAACCCTATTTCACTCATGACAAAACTGCACTTAGATTTTTAGTGAGTGAAGCCATAGTCAGAAGAGAAAGAAATCTGATCATTTGCATCACTTTTAATGTAAAATTTCACACTCTCCTTGATTCTGACAATAGTGTGATTTGTAAAGGACTCTTAATTGTGGTCAATTATTACAGTCCTCCAGCGCCACCTAGCGTTTGCCACATATTTATGTTGCCCAGCTCACCTATTCAACCAAACTAACAATTTCTTACAAAAGTATTCATATATCCTAAAGTAAAGGAACAGGAAGACTTCATAACTTGATTTTCAAATCTTATAGTCAAGATATTTTCTGTTACCTTCTTTTAATACTTCTAAATTGCTGAAGGTCTCTTGCTATTTTTTGTTGAAGTGAAAGTTTTATATCTTTGGAGTTCATTCCCATTGATAAAGGTTTCATTAACTATTGCTTTCTGGCAAACTGATGCAATTATAAGGTTGACCTTGTTTTCTCATAAAAGGTAAGTCATTTTATGATTGATTTAGTGGAATACTTTAGAGATTTTAGAGTAGAAGCCTACACATTACAAACTGGGTTTACAGAAGCAGCCAAGGAAACATGGAAACAAAGGATGACGATTGAACATCCAATGTTTGTGAACTGACTTGGTTAAGAACACTGTCTGATTCTTATTATTAGAAATAGTGATCACAAAAAGTTAAGGTGGGTGACATCTACTTCCCCACAACCTCATTACCAAATGATAATTGAAAGCATATCTCAGATCATATTATGCCACACCCATAGACATGTATTAAATAAATATTCAATAGCAATCACATACAAAACTGTTCATATAGTCTAGTCTGTAAGTTTAACAAAATCCTGGTTCCATTCTTCCCAGTGATAACCGAACTGCCTTGTATGATGGATTCACTAGAGGCAAATATGGCAACATCCTTGAGGCAGAATTTTGTTATATTATGATCAGCGTCAGGCAACCAGTATCATTCTAAACCAATGGCTGGACACAAGGCCACTTAGAGGTAAAGCTTTATGCACCATCCTTATGGAAGAAAGCTATAGATCTCTAATTTTACTTCATGGTAATTACTGAAAATAATTTTGTCATACAGAGAAAAAGTGGAGTTAAAAAATATAATCCATTCCAAGTGTCAAATAGGTTAGGTATGTCCCAGAATAGCACCACCAACAACAACAACTAAAAATTCCCTTGTTCTTAACACACATGGAAATGAGGTGGTTTCTCTATGTGCCTCCAGGAAATATCCTATTATTCTGGTTTTCCCTTTCTCAAATCTCTTTATCAAAGTAATCCAACAACCAGAAAAATGTCTTTGCTTCTAGATAAGAAGTGATAAGATTGGGTCAGATAAAAAGCATTGTCTAAGGAAACAGAATTACAATCTGGATCTTTGTAATCCAGATATACACCAGGGTAATAAACTAGCTTGGTCTGCTCATGGAAAAGCCAAACATTGCTGTGCAACTCCAGTCAGGTAATAAAGGAGGAAGGAGAAAGTTCATCATTTAGACCTGACTAGCCATTTCCAGCCAAGTCAGCAAATGGAGAGGAATCTAGATTCCCTATATAACAATTTCAGTTTCTTCGTTTACAAAATATGAATGGGAGCAGAAATGTAACAAAGGCATTTGATGCTCAAGAGGAGCTGTGACATCACCTTGTACTCAGCTTTTAAAAAAATATCTTAACAGAGACATTTGATTTTTATACAAAAGTAATTTTACAATATTTTCTAACATTAATAAATTTGTTTTGAAAATAATTAGTAAATATATCACTTTATTTCAATACATTAGGAGATACATCCAGGTGCAAATACTCCTTTCCTATAGGTGACTTGTTCTGTGTGATTTGAAGGATGTCCTAAAACTCACATGTGCCTAAATATCTCCCCACTTGCTCAGTGAGGTGCCATCTTCCTTTCTTGCTGAAGCTCAAAATCTCAACTTTAAAGTCAGAACTCTGATTTAGATAACCTCAAAAGAATCGGTTCTGTTTTAAATCCTAGAGGCAGAGGTTGTAAACACCCTAAAAATGTATGCAAAATATTGTGTATTTATACATATGACCCCCTTTTTGTTTCTGAAAAGTGTGTCCCACAGCTTTAATTAGATGTTCAAGAGTGTCCCTGCTCTGACTCAAAAAGCTAATGAGCACTGTCTACAGGATTTAACCAGCTCCTCCAATTATCTTACTATTACAGATTTAT
Source organism: Leptonychotes weddellii (assembly GCF_054177405.1). Lineage (NCBI taxonomy): Eukaryota > Metazoa > Chordata > Mammalia > Carnivora > Phocidae > Leptonychotes > Leptonychotes weddellii. The sequence goes on from NC_138380.1 coordinate 59,218,885, forward strand.
CTCTTAGAGTTACCCAACTCTCCTGACAGGACATAGAAAATCCACAAGGAAGTTAGATCTTTTGCAGGTAAGTGCTGCCTTGCATGACCCAGTCTTAAAGCATCAGGTTCTGCAATTAAAATCCATGCTTGACAGGCATGGGCTCTGCAGCGAGGCAGATCTGAGGTTGCAGTTTCTGCTCCGTCATTCACTCCTTAGGTGACTGGTCTGAGCCACCTCTACCTGCTGCCTGCATCCCTGCAGTAGCCCAGTGACTGCTTCTGCCCTTGCCCTTCCTCCATCTGTCCTCAGTGCAGCCCCCGGAGCAGCACTGAAGGTTCTATCACCTCACTCCCCAATCCTTTCATGACTTCTCACTTCAGCCAGCAGGAAAGCCAGTGAAGTAAAATGCCCCCAAGCCATGAAGACCCAGCACCACTTCCTCTCCAGACCCTGTCTTCTCAGACCTCATCTCCTCCCTCAGATTCTCTTCTCAAACTTAGGGACACTCTCCCGAGCCTCAGGGTCTTTGCAGTTCCCAGTCTATTCCCAGGTCACCATTTCCGAGAGTCCCCCTCTCCATCCTAAATGACACCACATACACCCGCATATCCCACTGCCGCACTCCCTGTCTCCTGTTACTGCTTCATTGTTCTGCACTGCATCCATCACCATCTGACATACAGAACTCTGTAGTTCACTTTTCTCTATCTTCTTCAATGCCTAACCGCCATTTCCCATATGCTCAAACTTCTAGGACACGGGTGAGCAAACTTTCGTTAAGGGGCCAATTAGTAAATATTTTTGGAGTTGTGGGTCATATGGGTCTCTGTCACAACTTCTCAACTCTGCTTATCACAAGGGAAAGGAGTCACTGACAATATGTAAATGAATGGGTGTGGCTGTGTTCCAATAGAACTTTATTTACAAAAACAGGTGGCAGGTGCTGAGTTTGGCCCATGGGTGACAGTTCGTTAACTCCTGCTCTCAAATAATAAACTCCATTTAGGTGAGGACATAATCTGCCTTATTCACTATTTTATCTCCATCCCTTTGAGAGAGGCCTGATACAAAGTAGTTCCTTAAACATTTGCAGAATGAATTAATGTCCTTGACCACTATATCAGTTTCTCATTGGTAACATAAGGTAATAATATCAACTGTGGGGTTTATAAAAAAACAAACAGTCCAAGAAAGTATGTCATGCGGTGAGAAGAACAGGTAAATAGTAGTGGTTAAAATTATTCTGAACTCTATCCCCCAAGAAGAACATGGAAAGACTGAAAGACAAACAGACTTTAAAGAGAAACCAAAAATATATCTTTGAGGAAATATTGAAGGGAAAGAGGGTATTTTTGCCTAGAGGAAGCCCAGAGGCGGTATGGTCATTGCTTTCCTAAATTTGAAAATTATTTTGAGCAAGAGAGATTTTCTATATACATTGTGGCACCAAAACTGGTAGAACTAGGATCACTAAGTAAATATTACGTGGAAATAGATGTCTGCTCATTGCAGGGATGCACTTTCCTGTCAACCCTGGAAAGGAGAGACCACATTCATTTTCTTCACCAATGTACTTTAATGCCCTAGCATGGGGCCTTCATTGAATGGATGAATCAGAATGAAGAGTGAATAATCTAATCTTCAGAGCTGACCAAAGCTAGAACAGGCTTCCTCCATCTGTGCATTCAAAGGTTCAAGAAGGCACTTTGTGACCTCTTGCTAGGGTGCAGCCAAGATACATTGCTACAGTACATTTGTCACAACTAAAGGACATTGTTGCGTTCCTATGAACTAAACACACTTTGTTCAGATTTCTCTAGCTTCTCCACTAGTGTCCTTTTTCTGTTCCAGGATCCCATTCAGGATACCAGGTGATATTTAGTTGTCATGTGTCCTTAGGCACCTCTTGACTGTAATAGTTTCTCAGATTTCACTTGTTTTTGGTGACCTTGGCAATTTTGAGGATATATTTTGAGGTATATTGTAAAATGTCCTTCTATTTAAATTTGTCTGTTTTCCTCATAAATAGACTGTGGTTATGGGTTTGGGAGAGAAAGACCCATGGAGGTAAAGTGTCATGTTTAATCACATTATATCAAGCACATGTCATCAACATGACTTATGACTACTGATATTAACACTGATCACCTGGCTGTAGCAGTCTTTGTCAGATTTCTCCATGTAAAGTTACACTTTCCTCCCCTTCCCATACACAACTCTTTGAAAACAAGTCAATGCACAGCCCACACTCTGGGGTGGGAGCAATTGAGCTCCACCTCCTGGAGGCAGTAATATCTACATAAATTATTTGCAGTTCTTTTGTAAAGATGTGTCTCTTCTCCCTATTTGTTTATTCATTCGATCATTTATATCAGTATGGACTCATAAATATTTATTTTACTCATCAGATGAAAATCCAGTATTTCCATTACTCATTTTGTTGCTCAAACTCTTCCAGCTTTGGCCATGGGGGAACTCTTTCAGGTTGGCTCCTGTGTTACTTACACATGGTCTTATCTCTTTGTTTTTTGAGCATTTCTTACTTTCTGACACTACGAGATGCTCCAGGCTCATTTTCTATTTTTTTTTTTTCCTGTTTAGCACCATTTATTAAGTGATCTCACGCTGTTGTTGTAGCTGCTGCATGTCAGCCTGTTCTTAAAACATAAAATGCTCGGGCGCCTTGGTGGCTCAGTTGGTTGGGCGACTGCCTTCGGCTCAGGTCATGGTCCTGGAGTCCTGGGATCGAGTCCCACATCGGGCTCCCGGCTCGGCGGGGAGCCTGCTTCTCCCTCTGACCCTCTCCGCTCTCATGCTGTTTCTCTCTCTCTCTCTCAAATAAATAAATAAATAAAATCTTTAAAAAAAAAAAAAACCATAAAATGCTCTTCCAGTTCCTCTTGTCCAGGACAGAAGGATCTTCCAGGTAGCACACCAAGAGAACAAGAGACTCCAATGATGCCAGCTTCAATGATGATGCCATCCAGAGAGGGAGAGGGTCATGGCACATTCACCCGCAGCTTCCAGAGGTTTTGAAAAAGGAGCCTTTGGGGGCCCAGCCTGCCTGGCATTTAGATGCTGTCGGTGTGGGTTTTTGTACTCCGTAATGGTGTTGGGAGGTAGGTTAAGCACTTGCCAAAGCATATCTCGGATTGGGGCTGTGGTTGCGTTGTCACTGGCAGTCTTACTCTATATTGAAAAAATGTCCTCCTGAAACCAGACAGAGACCACAGCCCACAGATCTCCCCAACCAGAAACTCTTCCCCCGACATGGCCAGGATAAGGTTCTCCCAGCAACAGGATGCCAAGCCTTTCCATAGCCGAATAATCCACTTGCCACCATTTTTATTTGCATCATCCTCCCACATGGGTTTAATTCCTTCTTTGATGAGATGGAAGTCACTGGGTCCAGGCTCATTTTCTATTTTCCCTATCCTGACTCTAGAATCAGCCATCCCTCCACAAAGCCCTGACTCCTTTTTATTAGAAAAATATAGTATAAGAAACAAGATCTGGGGCGCCTGGGTGGCTCAGTCGTTAAGCGTCTGCCTTCGGCTCAGGTCATGATCCCAGGGTCCTGGGATTGAGCCCCGCGTCGGGCTCCCTGCTCCGCAGGAAGCCTGCTTCTCTCTCTCCCACTTACCCTGCTTGTGTTCTCTCTCTGGCTGTCTCTCCCTGTCAAATAAATAAAAAAAATCTTTAAAAAAAAAAGAAAGAAAAGAAAAGAAACAAGATCTATGTTCTGAGTATGTGTGTTGCTCCTGGGGTGTTACTGCTTCTATGCCCTCTCAGCAGGCAAAACTAGAAAAATAAATGTATGTATGGGTTATACATAGCTATAGTTATTTCTGTATCTATCCACATTTATCTATCTTAAGTTAAACAAGATTTCATACTGATGATTCTGTCTCTGATCCAGTTCATTCTAGCTTCCCATGCCCCCTCCCTATTTATCTGTAACTTCCCTCTTCAACAGTAAGAAACCTGCCTCCCATCATCCACCATCCATTTCTTCTTCATTTGTTCAATTCCCCCCCCGCCACACACACACGCATAGCAGTTTCTGAATTTTTAACCCAAATAGCTACCATTTTTTACATTACATCACACTTTACATATGTATATTTATATCTTGTCTTCATAACAATCCAATATATAAATAAGGAGACTAAAATTAGAGCTTTTAAATTACTTGCCCAAGGTCACATATCTACCAAGCCTGGAACTGGAATGTTAACCCAACTCTGTGTGTTTAGAAAGCAAATGATCTTGCTACTTTGCATATTGCTTCCAATATTATAAAAAAGGAGAAAACTAGTTTGTAATATATAGTTTGAAAATAAACATACTGAGTTTTCATTATAAAAGACGTTCAGGTTTATTATAAAAACCTGGGAAATTTTATTTATATAGTCCTATTATATGTATAGTTTGGTACACTGTTTTCTTCTCAAATAACATTTTTGTGTTTCTATACCTAATGTATACTTTGTAAATATACTTTTAATGACGACTTAATGTTCCATCCAGTCAACAGATCATTATCGGCTTAACTATGTCTCTATTGTTGGAAGTGTAGACAAGTTTTATATTCCTTATCAACATAAAAAACCCTGAAATTCATTTCATATCTCCAAGAGATAGAATTACTGGGCCAAAATGTTTAAGTTTTCAATGCATTTTGCCAAATTGCTATCATAGGAAATTGTACTAGTTTAATTCTAATATTATCAGAGTGGTTGTTTCACTGTCACATTTTAATATTATTGTTTCAGAGCAATCTACAAATGGCCATATGAGTCTTGTTCTTATCATGACCAAATACAATTTAATTCACTCAGCCCCTACTTCCAGGTACCAAGTGATTCCAAAAAGAGTTAAGCTCTCTGATAGGATTCTGATTAAACACTGAAAAAGTGTGTGTGTCACTTGATATTGTAACATACTGTTCTTACCAGTAAATTTTCTCAGAGAATATGCTTCTGTCCTTCAGGCTTAATCTTGTTTTGCTTACCATCCTTAATTAAGTAAGAACTCTTGGTAATACCGGTTAAATAAATCAACTTTTGTTTTTAACTGTAGTTGCTGGACTATCATGCTCTGATCCTGACCCCAAGCTTATCGTGAGGAGTCCCAGAATCAGTATGTGAACCAAGGGTTATTTATAGATTGAATAAATATTATGTGTCATATAAACACAGATGACTATTTTACCAAAGTATGTATATATTGTGGTGAAAAATACAAATTTATTTCAGAACATTGCTAAATTCATAATAACTTTGTCTTCAAGTGTTTTCTCAAAAGATCCTAAAAATACAACTGCTATTATGAAGACTTAAGAGATTAGGGGATGTTAAAAACATTTCTTCATATTCAAAAATGTTGAAAATTACTTAAATAGGTGTACACATGTCAATTTGGTGGTGTTAGGCAAGGCATGCACTTACTGAAGACTTTAATCCAAATCTCATTCAAAGGATCCCTGTTCAGCCTGTGTTCTATACTGGGTAAAAATTTAATTATCTTATCCCTTTCTGAGAAGTTCAGGCAATGTCTTCTTTCAATGAGGAATGCTGCAACAATTTTAAAAAGAAAAAAGTGGCAACAATACTCACCTTCAAGGTTGACATTTTCCTCAAGCTCCCAGTATTCAGGGTGAAAGCTAAGCATAGCCAAAATGCTCCCTCAGTTACTTTATTTGTCTACTCAGTCTCAGCCACCAATCTCAGACATTTCTCATAGTGTAGATCAGGGGCATGTGTAGGCAGTGCAGGGTGAAGAGACATTACAGGGAAGCTGAGCTATCATCAGCTGATGGGATGGTTTTCTTGGATTCCTTTGCTCCCATTTAAATATCCTCAAAGCCTGAATGACCGTGCTAAGGCAGGCACCAGGCAAAAAAAAAGAAGGCTGATTTTTATAAAGAGAAATGGAAGTACCGTTACTCAACTCTGCTGTAAGACCATGAGACCTTACAGCTTGTTTTATAGGGAAGAGCAGTGAAGCAGGAAATTGCTACTGCAACAAATTTGGAAGAGAGGAACCATGAAGATACCAGGCAAAGATGCAGAGATTTTAATAACTACCTAAGCCCCTGCAACAGAGGCTAAAAGGTTCAGAGCACGCATTCATGGAGTGAAATGCCACTTAATTAATTACAGAGTTGAGCTCGATTAGCTTTAAGGAATCTTATGAACAAACAAATGGGGTTAATTCGTAGCATTTAGTTAGCGGGCTTCATTTTTCTTTGCCAGCTTCGATCTGCTATTGTTCTTATTTCTACTAAAGCACGGTAGCTATCACATATAACATAGCTTGTAAACATATAGTCTCTGCTCTAGCATCTCATAAAACTTATGTCTCAGGTATTTATTTATTTTTTAGATTTTTTTTTTTAATTTATTTGACAGAGAGAGACACAGCGAGAGAGGGAACACAAGCAGGGGGAGTGGGAGAGGGAGAAGCAGGCTTCCTGCATAGCAGGGAGCCTGATGCGGAGCTCGATCCCAGGACCCTGGGATCATGACCTGAGCCGAAGGCAGACGCCTAACGACTGAGCCACCCAGGCACCCCATGTCTCAGGTATTTACACTACACTAGACACATTATTTCTTTAAGCCTTATAATAATGTTCAACACATAAGAACTTCCATAGCATAAGTGGATATAGATAGCTTTAAGGAAATCCATTTTTAGGTCTTCAACTTCCACTTATATTCTTTCTTAAAACTTATTTGCTTAGCTAGAAATTAAGCAACAAAATACACAATAATATCGGTTTATCATCCAAAGAATAAAATTAAATATCCATGATTCTGTTGTGACATAAACAAATGACTGAATAAATAAATAAATGGAGAAGGACAAGTTTTCCTTATATAGTTGCTTGGATATGAGTGAGGCCAAGAAGAAATGAGTGAAAAAGAAAATCACCATCAGAATGCCACAGTAATAATCACTGTGGATAAGATCCACTGATGCAAGCTAAAATTAGTGGGCCAACTTTAATGAGAAACAGGATCGTTGAATAGCCTCAAAGAATCTTTCCCAAAATATGTAGTAATTACTGTGGTGGTTTTAACATATATCCACATTCTCTGATACTCCTCCCTCCAGGAAGTGGAGCTTAATTTCTCTCCCCTTGAGTGTGAGCTATACTTAGTGATTCCATCAAATAAAAAATGGAAAGGGAAAAAGAATAACTTTTCTGTGGAGAAACTGGCATACAACACTTATCCAAGTGATCAAGATTAACATCACCCATAATAAGTCATGTTGATATCATGCACCCCTGATATAATGCAATGAGAGCATTTCACCTCTGGGATGTTCTTCCTAAAAATGCCTAACCCTCGTGTAACCATGATAAAACATCAGACAGACCCAAACTGACAAACATTCTACAAAATATCTGACAAGTGTGCTTCAAAAGTGTCAAGGTCATGAAAGACAAGAAAACACCAAAACACCATCACAGACTGAAGAGTTTAAGAAGACACAAGGAAAAACTGGTGAAATGTGTACCAATCTATAATGTCAATACCAATGTTAATTTCTCAGGTTTGATAAATACACCATGGTTGTGTGAGATGTTAACATCAGCAGAAGCAAGATTTGTTTGTTGTTGTTTTGAAGAAAGAAACACCTTTATTTTCATCAGAAATAATAATACTGGGGCGCCTGGGTGGCTCAGTCGGTTAAGCGACCAACTCTCAGTTTTGGCTCCACCCTCACTCAGCAAAGAGTTGGCCTGAGATTCTCCCTCTTCCTCTGCCCCTTCCCTCATTCTTGCTCTCTCTCAAATAAATAAATAAATATTTTTTAAAAAGTTGTAATAATGCTTATAAACTTGTAGAAACCATTTACTCTAAGAGACAAGAAGCCAGGAATTAGAGTGAAGGTGATAGTAAAATGAGAAATTACATAAGGTTTAACCTTAATGGTATGCTTGCTCTGAGATTAAGTGGCTTAGGGAAAGATTTAGTATTACCCAATATACCCAATGGCTAAAGCAATCCTTCCTTTCCTTTGCTCCCTTTTTGGTGGTGGCTGGTTTACAGAGTAGTGATCTGCTCTCAAGGTAGCAGTAGGGCGGGGTGCCTGGGTGGCTCAGTCATTGGGCATCTGCCTTCGGCTCGGGACGTGATCCCGGGGTCCTGGGATCAAGCCCGGCATTGGGCTCTGCAGGAAGCCTGTGTCTCCCTCTCCCACTCCCCCTGCTTGTGTTCCCTCTCTTGCTGTGTCTCTCTCAAATAAATTTTTAAAAATCTTTAAAAAAAAAAAAATAAGGTAGCAGTAGTGCATAACAGTAGGTGCTTAGAGGTCAATTATTGGTTTAGGATAGATCCAGGCTATTAACTTCAAGATGTGCTTCTATGAGGAGGAGATTTGCTTGTCTGACTTGGCCCAAAAACAGTGGCAGGCCACAAGCCACCCATTCTCTGTTGCGAACAAGGATGCCCTAGTTTCCTGGCAGGACTTACAGATCCTCTAGCCTTCTCCCCTTCAAAGCAGATCTGAAGGCCATAGTGAGATAGGACTCTGCAGCTACAGGCATGGCTAGGAAGAGAGCTCAGCATTCTTATGCAGGGTGAAGGGCACAGGGAACCTCTCTGGACTACTTCTGCCACTCGGCTATAAATCTGAAATTACTTCAACATAAAAAATGTTTTAATTGACATGCTTGAGAATGCTTCTCCTTCTGACCATTTTCTTTTTACCTTCTTCCCTTCACAACAACCCTTCTCCCCACTTGACAAAAGAAAACACTTCTTCCCCATACTTCATTTTGCTGTGGTCAGTTGCCCTGGGGTGTAACACCACCTACAAAGCACACCAGGGTACAAATCTGAAATGCTTCTGAGGGAGAGCAAAGAGAGTACAGGAAGGAATAATGACCAGAGCTAAAACTTTTTTAACCTGTAGCAAATCTCTGTCTCTCTCCCCCACCTACTTCCTTAATTACTCCTATTAACTTACCAACCTAAGAATTTTAATTCAGAACTAAAAAGGTTATCACAGGAATGTGGTAATGTATTGATTTGAATTTTTCAAGAATTAAAGTCTAACATTTTTTCTTGTCGAAAATAACTTTGATCTGGCTGAAAAGTTCAACTGCAAGGACTGACTTTGCTAATTAAATGATATGTCAGACACTTGAATCTACTGAATGAGCTTAGCAGCTCTAAAGTTTTGATTCAAATATATTTAAAGGGTATACAATATACCAGATTATACATCTTCTGCAACTATTTAAAATTGATAAAAATTTTATATATCCATTTTTAGATGTGAGGTTGCAAATAATTTTTCAAAATTTTTTGGAAAAATGCAAGCAAAAATTTTTGAAGACCAATTCAGTCAAGGAAGAATCACCTTACCCACTTTAGTCATGTGAAGTGGTGTTCTTGAGAGCTGGGAGGGTGTTTGGTCCGTGGGAGTGCATCAGTCAGAGCTCCAGGAGCCACAGGGCATGCTGGGATACAGGCAGTGGAATAAGACACACATGTGTCTGGACTGCAGAGACTCCGAGGGAGGAGGCCAGGTCCCTTATCTACTCTGGTTTTTAACCTGCCTTGGGTCTTGGATCCTTTTGAGAATTTTATTGATGTTAAAGACGTCCCTCAAAAAATAATGCACATAATTCCATACTGTCTAAATTTGGGGTACAATTTAAGGACCCAGTTAGGAAGCCTTGGTAGAGAAGGAATGATCAAAATGTCAATCAGTGTGTTTGAGCATTCCAGAGCATTTTTACACCCATTAAAAAGCTCAGCCCAGGGCGCCTGGGTGGCTCAGTTGGTTAAGCGACTGCCTTCGGCTCAGGTCATGATCCCAGGGTCCTGGGATCGAGTCCCGCATCGGGCTCCCTGCTCTGCGGGGAGCCTGCTTCTCCCTCTCCCACTCCCCCTGCTTGTGTTCCCTCTCCCGCTGTGTCTCTCTGTCAAATAAATAAATAAAATCTTTAAAAAAAAAAAAAAAAAGCTCAGCCCATGTGGAATTATAAAAATGACCTGAGAATGAAGCCAGGCTCATGACTAGGTATGTCAACTAGGTCCATCATTAGTACATTAGCCACCCTACCCTCCTCCACCTCCTCCACCACCACCTCTTTCAATCACTATCCATCTCAGTCTCCCTTCTTCCCTCTGCCCACCCCCACCCTTGCCCAACATCTGAAAAATACTTTTGGATTTTTAGTGTGAACTGAATCTTGGCCAATCACTTCATCAGATAACCTGATTTGAAATGAGAGCCAGTACTAGCCTATAAATCTTTAAAGGCTCCCCCCTCTCAGCAGACAAATTAGAATAGGCTCCCTCCTCTAGAAAGATCCCTCATGCAGGGATTGGCAAGCAGATAACACTTTTGTAGAAGGAAAAGACTGTCCCTTCCTTTGGACAGATGAAGCCCTGCAACAAGCCCTAAGTTTTGGTGAACAGTGTAAGCTGGATTTCTGCCCCTCAATCCTGATGTCACCATTTGAGTTTCCCCTGAAAGCAAAGACTGATGTAAAGTCTTAAGCACAGGTAGTTTCTTTACGGAATATGATTCATGGAACAGCAGTGAGGGATCAATGAGAGTGAAACAGAGAAAGAGGAAAGAATACAAAGATGCATTACAGTTTGCCCCTGCTATATGTGCCTTGTGCTGGATCCTGCTGTAACCTTCTGAGCAGCCTTAGGAAATGTCAGAACTG
>NC_138380.1:59230068-59295390 GCF_054177405.1 Leptonychotes weddellii
AGGAAATGTCAGAACTGTTCACCCAGGAAACAAAAGAGAGGCCGATGTACTTTATCCATTGGCTTCTGTTTCCAGTGGTCAAGGATGACTCCACAGATGCACTTTCAGGATGCACATGTGTGGAGGTCAAGGTTTTGGCACTAGAAAAGCTCGGGAGCAGGAAGGAAGATAGATGTTAGCACCTGAGGTGAGGTGTTAACAGACAACACCTGTGAGAAGCTACCTGAATGATGCACAGAACCAGTCACTGAAACATGGCTGAGAGGATGCAAAGTGGTTTGGAAGAGGTGTCCTATACAGGTTCCCAGCACACTAGTGAAGGCCCCTTCCTGACCATATTTGAATCTTCCCTTAGCTCAAATCCTCCCAAATATTCAATGTTTCAATATCTTACATTTGCCCTACCTCGAAGCCCGCCTTAAAGGAAGAAAATGTGAAGAAAATTGAGATGTATACGGTTTCTAAAAGAGAAAGAAGGGACAAAGAGGCCCAATCAGTAGATAATTTGTCACTGGGCTAAGAACACCCTGGAGAAGGCAGCAACTGACTCAAAAATGAACCCAAATTACTCTCACCTTAAGTGCTCCAAGAGACTCAATCCAGAGATACTTTATGAACAAAGTCTTTTAAGTCTTTCCAGAGGGTTGGCAGTATCCAACCTTCACTCATCCAAATGAGGCAGCATGTAGTTAGGGAGAACTTGATGTCAGAACTGTGGCAAACCACCTGCTCCTGAGTAGGGAGTGGAGAGAAATCATTGTACATGCCTTGGACAAATCATACCTCCTCATTCAATGTCAGAAATAGTCTTTCAGTCACTGATGGGCCCACAGAACAGGCTGTGGGAATGCAGGGATCCTGAAGGAACAAATCCATTTTCTAGTCCACGTTATACAAGAACAAAGGAGCAGCATAAGGAAATAGAGGCAGAAGGAATAAGTGGTTGGGACGAGAAATCTGGCAGGTCAAGGCCAATGGAGATGAGAGGTTTGGCAACTCAGAATGGTTTAATTAAAAAGATGAAGGGGGGCTAAGTCCAACCCCACTGGGGCTGCCCAATTGGAACCTTGGCCAGATTTCTGCAATAAACACTTCTGGCCCACATCTACAAGAAATTTAATTAAAATAAAATATAAGCGAATAAACAAATAAATGGAGAGGGTAAAAGGAGATGGTGAGGGATGCAAGAAACAAATGAGATTTAACTAGTAGAATTGAAAATAGTAGAGAGAACATGGTTAAAGTCAGATTAGCACAAAGAGAGAGAGGCATGCATGTGCACACAGAGCAGAAACCACAGACACTGGTGCCCTCAGTCTTTGCCTGTGCAGGTGTTCCTACTTGCAGGAAGGCCCACCCAATCCCCAGGCTGAACTGACACCTCTCCTGGGTACCCTCCTCTAATATAGTCCTTCTCAAGATGCATGCAATTGTTTACTTGTCTGTCTCCCCCTTCTGAGTGTTCATTCCTTGCAAGCAGGGACCTTGGCTCTTCTTTGTATCAGTTTATAATTCAAAGTTGATTTTCAGTGAAGAAATGTTTGTTAAAACAATAAACCAACTATTTTTTCCATGAAATGGAACCGTGAAAATAAGTCCAGAAAAGTAAAATATAGAGTGAAGTAGTTTTGGCTAAAGACAAAACAAAAATAATAAAAATATGGAATTCTTATTAAAAATACAGATTCTTTGTTTTCATACCAAGAGATTCTGATTCAAACTTTCTATCTCTCCAATTACAGTTCCAGGTTTAGAAAGAAAGAGCTTGCCCAGGAAATTCTTGCCATCAAACATTTTCTCAAATTCTGAGAAAACAGTATTTTCAGCTTTCAATTATATATTCAGAAAAACTTTCAATACAGAATAAGAGAAAAATGAGATCAAACAGTATTTGTCTTTCTCTGTCTGGCATACTTATATAGTCCACATTTTCTTTATCCATTCATTCATTGGTGAACACTTACGTTGCTTCCATGTCTTGGCTATTATAAATAACACTGCCATCAACATGGGGGTGTGTATATCTTTTCAAGTTAGTGTGTGGTTTTTTTTTTAAAGATTTTATTTATTTTTCAACAGAGAGAGAGACAGCTAGAGAGGGAACACAAGCAGGGGGAGTGGGAGAGGGAGAAGCAGGCTTCTGCCAAGCAGGGAGCCCGAGTTGGGGCTTGATCCCAGGACCCCCGGGACCATGACCTGAGCCGAAGGCAGACGCTTAACGACTGAGCCACCCAGGCGTCCCTCAAGTTAGTGTTTTCATTTTCATTTCATTCCATTTTCTTCAGATACATACCCTGAAGTGGATTACTGGATCATATAGCAATTCTTTTTTTAATTTTTTGGGGGAACCTCCATACGGTCTTCTAAAGTGGCTGCACCAGTATACATTCCCACCAACAGTGCACAAGGGTTCCCTTTGCTCCACATCCTCACCAACACTTATTTCTTGGTGGTTGCCAGATGTGGGAGGTGGGGTGTGGGCAAAATGGATGAAGGGAAACAAAAGGTCCAGTTATAAAAGTCATGAGGATGTAATATACAGCATGGGAACTACAGACAATAATACTGTATTGCATGTTTGAAAGTTGCTAAGAGAGTAAACCTTCAAAGTTTTCATCACAAGAGAAAAACTGCATAACCAAGTATGGCGGCAGTTGTTAACTAGATTTATTGTGGTGGTCATTTCACAATATATACAAAGATTGAATCATTATGCTGTACACAAAACAAACTGATGTGGTAGGTCAGACACATAGTGCATCAAAGTCCCCCACAGTGGGAAGTGTGTTTCAATTCTTCAAAGAAAAGGTTAATAGTCAACAAAAAATATAATCAAATATGCTTCATAAGGAACTTTTATTCATTTTCTTGGAAACACTGAGGAGCTGCCCTAAAAAGGGTGGGGCTGACAGGTGGAGATGTGTTGGAGAAAAGAAGGGCATAATGAACCAGCAGAAGCATAATAGAGAATGACTCCAGAGGGGAAAGTGTACTATTGGGCTGGAGAGTTTCACTGATGGATTTTATAAAGGGCTTTGACAGTTTAAGCCCTGGACACAGGTTTAAGGGAAATGGTCAAGTCCACCATACATAGATGAACAAAGATCTTGATGAAAACAGGATTATAAAAAAACATCTGGAAATGAAAAGCCTTCCTGTTACTGAATCCAATCAGCATCTTCATCCATTGCTGTGTCTTTCATGATATTGTATATAGAGCAGTCACCTAGCAGGTACTCCCAGTATTGGCTAAGAGAGGTATCTCCTCAGAGCCAAAAAACATGTAATCCAAAAGAAAGCACCTTTCAGAATTTTTAATCATCATAAGAAAAATAAGGGCACCAAGTAAGACATAAAGGGATGGCAAGGGTGTACCTTGGCTAAATCTGGAAAATCTAGAAATATCTAAATTGGTCTGATGCTGTGAGTAGCTCTTCCAAGAGTAAATTTACATGAATGTTATTTGGCTTGAGGAGGGTTTTTGTTTTGTTTTGTTCTTCTTTTTCTCTTTTTTTGGCATGGGAAATGCTAAGTTTCTTTAAGCTTTTTTTTTTTTTTTTTTAGAGAGAAAGAGAGATCATGCCTGGGGCGGAGGGGAGAGAAGAGGAGGATGGGCAGGGGGAGAATAAGAGAAAAAATCTTAAGCAGGCTCCACTCCCAGCACAGAGCCCGACTCCAGGCTCAATCTCTCATGACCCTGAGATCATGACCTGAGCTGAAATCAAGAGTCAAACACCTAACTGACTGAGCCACCCAGGCGCCCCACTAAATTTCTTTAAAAGACACAAAGTCTTTTTTTTTTTTCAAGAAAAAATTAATGGACTGTTGACAGAAAAGGAAATATCTTAGGTCAGTGGGGAAAATGATACAGTGAAATAGAACAACTCAAACACTGCTGGAGTAAGAATAAATTAGTATAAAATTTTAGAAACCAATCTGACAGTATATACCACATATCCTAAATTTTTTTACAAAAACTTCAACACCCTCAAAACTTTACTTCAGAGAATCTATCCAGGAAATAACTGAAAACCTTGCTATTTATCAGTGTCATTTAAAATAGCAAGAACATTGAAGAAAAATATCTGAACATCTTTATAGAAAACAATTGGGATTTCAGCACCTGAACATCCTTCCCATCTCAGGGAAATCCCAAGAGGTAAAGAATTCAAGGCCTTGTGACTTGAGGGCACATGCCTACATACAACACAGGCTCAATCAATTAGACACTCACACCTGGAATTTTGAATATTCAAAGTGTGACACAAAAAGCCAGGTGACAGTTGGAAATCAACAATAATTGAGAATGTTTATCCTAGAAATTACTGAATCACACCATTTAAATTCATATGCTCATCTTGTGTCATATGTGAAAATTAGGACATTAATTTTGGAAAGTAATTGGACTTTGAAAATTACACTGAGGATATATGGCACTACGGACTGAATCATTTCCCTCCAACACTCATATATTGAAGTTCTAACCCCCAGTATGATGGTATTTGTAGATGGGGCCTTAGGGAGGTAAATTTAGATGATTCATGAGAGTGGGGTCTTCATGATGGCATTAGTGCCCTTATAGAAAGAGACACCAGAGAGCTCGCTGTCTCTCTACTGTGTGAGGACACAGCATGAAGGCAGCTGTCTGCAAGCCAGGAAGAAAGCTCTCACTCAGGAACCAAATCAGCTAGCATTTTGATCTTAGATTTCCAGCCTCCAGAACTGTAAGAAATAAATTCCTGTTGTTTAAGCCACTCAGTCTACGGTATTGTGTTACAGCAACCTAAGCTGACTAGTACATATGGGGAAGGTTTGGAGAACTCGAAGTACTTTAAACCTTCAACTGCCACCTTTGTGTGATGAAGCTGTCCCTACTGTATGTGAAGGCCCTCTAGTAACCTCATACAAAGAGTTGTTTTGCAAGGAAAAGCCAGTTCTCTTTATCCCTCGCTTCTTGCTATCACTACCTTTTATAACTAGTGTCAGATCCCAGCATGTTTTGGGAATACAATCACAAAGTCAAACACTTGTAGAAAAGGATTCTACACCAAAAGAATTTCTGGACTCCACAATTTAAAGTCAGAAAAGTCTGGGGAATATGTGTGGAAAGAATTCTGAAGGTGCTCAAACAAGTATACTCAGCACAAGTATGTTCGCTAGAGAGTCTAGATTTGAGAAATTAATTCAAGCAGTTACAATCTGTTTTAATTGGCATTTGGAGGCTTTTCCTGAAACTTAGACATGACAGTGGGCAACACTAAATGAAGCTGACATGCTAAGTAAAAAAAATAACTTGGTTTATAAATAGGAATAGATGCAAACAGCTCATGAAATACAATAATGGAATGGATTAATCATGTGCAACTCATCTACCACCAATCCTCTAGGTCCTTCAAGAATGGTCCTAACACCATTCACCAAGGCCTTGAGAAATATGTGGTGAGGAGAGTGCCAGCATCTCAGAAGAGCACTTAAATGGTTCTTGCCTAAGGTCAGGATATTGAGGGAGACACTGCAGCAAAATGGAGACCCTGAATGCTCTGAGGATGGGAGGATCCTGAGATGACAGAGACTCAGGGGCACTGGTGAGCCACCTGACACAGAGAGGCTACCACAAACCAAAAGGAGGGCCAGGGTGAAAATTGGAGTGGCTGACTTGCATTTTTTCTCTTTGGCAGAGATCAACTGACCATGAAGTCTATAGCACCAAAATATATGAGCAGATCACCAAAGTGCTTCTTAAATTTGTATAAATGGTAAGTCTCCCGGCTGGTGAAGAGAGACCTAACCTGAGCCACAAGTGTCAGCAATCCCAACACCTCATGGGGGAAGAGCTTCTTAACTAAAGGGGAAGTAGGGTGTCCTTGAGGAGGACTCAATAGAAGCATTCACTGTGAACACTACCCCTGGCCTTCAAAGGGGACCCGTAGCACTGGGGACTTTTGGTCACATGCTAAAGCTAACTTCCGAATCTTAGCTACCCAGAGCACCACTGGAGTTCACCTGTTAGATAGGGGCTTATGTAGGTCTTCCAATAAATACAGATAAATTCTGAATAAAGAGAATATCAGAGTAGTCCTGTTGGAACTCCCAAAATATCATGGGCATAATAACCCAATTAATAATGCAATAACATGGGTTATTTCCCTATATCTTGGGTATACCATTGCCCACTCATCAGCTGACAGAATCCCCTTCCTGGCTCCTTGATTTGTGGAACCAAAGAAGTGGTGAATCTCAAGTCAATAAAACTTGAGAAACATTTTTAAAAGCCTGCTTTACTTCCCTGGAATGAAATTCATAAATATAACCAATCTACACACATAGTTTTAAACAGAACAACAGAATGGCCTACCTATAATATGAAGAATAAATAAAAGGAAATTAATTTATAATTATGCAATTTCATGATTACATTAGAAGTCATAATGAATTAGTCAGATGCTTGCCCCATACATAGAATCCCTGTGAATATTACAGCTGCCAATGAAGACTGACATATGTGTGTCGTGTTGGTAACTCAAGGGACAGAAGCAGTATTGCCATTGTTGTGATTTTGAAAAATTGTGTGCAAGCCTTAAAAAGTTCCAAAGAAAGAAAGTAAAATCAACTTTCAATTTATACTCCTGGAAAATTCAAAGAGTATCAAAATTGTCCAAACATAATTAGTATTTTTGTGAAGGATGTAATTAGTTTAGGCTATAGAATATCTGGAGTATCATTTGCAATTTGTGCAGGAGTAGGACAATCCTCTCTTGTGGATGTCTGCCTTGCACATTGCAGGGTGACTAACATTCCTGGCCCTGGTCCACTAAATCTGGTAGCACTGATCAATCACTTCAGCAATCAAAAATGCACCCACAAATTTTCAAAATGTCCCTCAAGGTGGTACCAAGGTTGAAAACAAATGTAGAAAGTGCCAGTAGAGGGGCGCCTGGGTGGCTCAGTTGTTAAGCGTCTGCCTTCAGCTCAGGTCATGATCCCAGGGTACTGGGATCAAGCCCCACCTCGGGCTCCTTGCTCCGCGGGAAGCCTGCTTCTCCCTCTCCCACTCCCCCTGCTTGTGTTCCCTCTCTCACTGTGTCTCTTTCTGTCAAAATAAGTAAATAAAAAATGAAGAAAGAAAGAAAAGGAAGGAAGGGAGGGAGGGAGGGAGGGAGGAAGGAAGGAAGGAAGGAAGGAAGGAAGGAAGGAAGGAAGGAAGGAAGGAAGGAAGGAAGGAAGAAGAGCCAGCAGAGCAGGAAGGGCTACCTGGAAGCTCCTGGCACCCTCCCTCTCTGCCCAAATAGTAAATCTCTGGGATGAGTGTCTTCCTCTAAACCAGAAAAATGCAGACGAGGTGATTCCCATAATATAAGCTACATGATGGCAGGAACCTTTAACTCTTTTGTTTGCTTAGCAATCTCAGAGGTTAGAATAGACCTGGCACTCAGGATGATAGACATTGGGGAGGGTATGTGCTATGGCGAGCGCTGTGAATTGTGTAAGACTGTTGAATCACCAATCTGTACCCCTGAAACAAATAATACATATGTTAAAAAAAAAGGAAGAAGAAGAAGATAGCAGGAAGGGAAGAATGAAGGGGGGAAATCGGAGGGAGAGACGAACCATGAGAGACTATGGACTCTGAGAAACAAACTTAGGGTTCTAGAGGGGAAGGGGGTGGGGGGATGGGTTAGCCTGGTGATGGGTATTAAAGAGGGCACATTCTGCATGGAGCACTGGGTGTTATACGCAAACAATGAATCATGGAACACTACATCAAAAACTAATGATGTAATGTATCGTGATTAACATAACATAATGAAAAAAAAAAAAAGAATAGACCTGGCACTCATTAGGTACTTAATACATATTTGTGGAACAAATACATGGAAAATTCCATTTAACTTTCAGTTTAGCCTGTGCAGAAGACATGAGGGTCTTAGAGAATTTAAGGTAGTGACAACATGTTCACTTCATCATTTGGTTGCTCTACGTGAAGGTGCTGTTCCATATGTGCTGTCCTTCCTGAAGCAAACAAACAGATTTGGGTATCTAATATGTAGCTTTTAATTTTTAAAAAGTGTCTTTCTCTCTATATATCACTAAAAGCAGAAAAGTCCAGAGCAGTTTGCTATAATCTGGCAAGGAACATAGTATATTTTTACTATCCATCCCGCCTCAGATTCTTATGAAATCTCTAGCTCCATGCCACAGTTTGGTATAAAACAAATTTTGAACATCACATCTCTACACAAAACATCATATTTGTCCCTTGTATGGATGATATCTTGATATGATTTGGAAATCAAGGTAGAAGTTATCCTAGAAACCTTGGGAAGATACCTACATATCACAAAGTGGCATATAAATCCCTTAAAAATATAGAAACCTGATGGTTTAAGGAATTTTATAGAGGACAATATCAGAATATTCTCTCCAAGGTTACTATGCTATGCAGGGAGCCCCCTACCACAAAGATTGGCACAATGCTTCTTGGGCCTCTTTGTGTATTGGAGGCAATTTTGAAAGATGGTATAGTCAGAAGCAAAAGCCCCACAACCACGATCATAAGTGTCCTGAGCAGCATGATCTTGGCTACATCTCATCTCCCTTGATTCTCTAGTCTGCCCATTAGTTCCATAAGTCACCAAATACCCTTTCAATATAATTCTTTTCTGTTTCCATTAGCCAGAGTTGATTTTTTTTTTTTTTTTTTACATTTGCATGCAAGAACCCCTCACTGCGTTTGGGTTTATTCAAGAATCCAAATTGGAGAACAGAAAAAATTATAGTTACAATAAGTTCACAAGCATACAGTGAATATTTATATAGTGTTAAGTAAAAATAGCAGGACACAAAATGTTATTAAATAAGTGCAATAAATATAAAAACTGTGCATAAAACATTAGAAGAAAAAATGTTGAATGGTTTTCTCTGATAATGGGAAAATGGATGCTTTTTCTTTTTCCCTCTATTTCCAATTTTCTATAATGAATACCTAATTCATTTATAATAGAAAATGCTTATCTTGTAAAAATCAGGTGAGCAGGAAGATAATAAAATTTGAAAAGACTTCATATATTAGAAACTATTAATGTTTTTGTGTGCTAAGTTAGAATAAAATCCTTTCTAATAAAAAAAAAATCTGTTGGGATAAATGAATCAATGCAGAAAAGTTTTTTAAGCTCATTAAAAGTCACATGCAGCATCCCTCTCTGGAGCTGCATTTATTACTGTCCCTGCTTAGCTCATGGGAATCACCAAACAGCACTATAAAAAAGGAGGCCCAAGGGGTACCTTTGGAGGAGAGACTAGAGCCTAGAATCTTGGTGTGTTTGTTCCCATTGCTGCTGTAACAAAGTATCACGAACTTAGTGCTTAAAACAACACAAATTTATTATCTTGCAGTTCTGAATGAAGGTCAGTAGTCTAAAACAGATGTTGGCCAGGCTGTGCTCATTCTGGAGGCCCTGGGGGAGAATCTCCTTCCTTGTTTTTTTCCAGCTTCTACAGGCTACCTCATTCCTTGGTTCATCACCCCTTCCAATCACTCAGACCTCTGCTTCCATCATCACGCCTTCTCTGACTGACCCTCCTGCCTCTCTCTTTTAAGGACCTTTGTAATTTACATTAGGCCAATCCAGATGATCCAGGATAATCTACCCATCTCAAAATCCTTGGCCTAATCTTACCTGCAAAGCTCCTTTGGCTATGTAACATGTTCACAGGTTTCAGAAATTAGGATGTGAACATCTTTTGGAAGGGAGGGCATGATTCTGTCTACCATTCTTGAGCTTTCAAAATCTCAGCTATCAAATAGGACTCACAGACTTTCTGGAATGGAAGAGGGGTTATGAATCAATCTTTTCAGGGCAGTTTTCTTCACTGCATTCCCCAGGGCCTGGGTACTAGTCATGGCATGTTAGGGGCTGCTAAATGAACTGAAGTGACCTCCCCCATCCCTCAAACAAGGTGTCATAACATAGCACTTAAAAAAAAAAAAATCGTTGCTGGGTTTTTTTAAAGTTTGAAGAATGTTCCTTTAAAATATTCAGGCAGGGGTGCCTGGGTGGCTCAGTCGTTGGGCGTCTGCCTTTGGCTCAGGTCATGATCCCGGAGTCCTGGGATTGAGCCCCGCGTCGGTCTCCCTGCTCGGTGGGAGGCCTGCTTCTCCCTCTCTCACTCCCCTTGCTTGTATTCCCTCTCTTGCTGTCTCTCTCTGTCAAATAAATAAATAAAATTAAAAATAAATAAAATAAATAAAATAAAAAATAAAATATTCAGGCAGGCTGGAAATTCTTGGGTTTTTTGTTGTGGTTTCTTTCTATTGGACTAGTCTATTTTCATCACAATATCCACCAGAAAAGAGTATTACACGTTTATGTGGTGACCTCTCCCAATAAAACATTTTATATCTACCTATGAGAGAAGCAAAAATAGAAGACATGAGTCATAATGCAATTAACCAGACATCTCGGGGAAAGGAAATAAAAGAAGAAGAAAGCGATAACTAAACTCTCTTCTGGGATTGCTCTAGCCTAATAGCAGCAACAGTTATATCAGAACAACTGAAGAATCACCTTTTCACAATTATTTTTACAGTATTTTGCCAGTTTAGTTGCACTGGGGAGAAATGTTATAAGTCTCATATGTTGCAACAAGTGATTTCAAGAATTACATTTATATAGCACTTCACACTTAAGAATGCTTTCACATACATTATTTAATGTTACTTACTGTGTACATTATTTAGTGTATTTAATAGAATAAATGTTCACTTTTAGTAATATCTTTTCTCTATTAACATTTTTGCCTGGCATCAGGGTGGTATGATGGTAATCACTGTAACTACCAGCTTCCCTCCCTACCCCCCCCCCCCCATTAAAGCCCTGATCTGTGGCAATTTCAAATTTCCATATGGGAACACTCCCACCATAGCTGATGACAAGTTACCAGTGCATCCCTGAACAAGGAGTTAGGAAGAGATGTGCACAATCAACTCTTAAAAGCAGATTGAATTGGGCTCCAGGATATCTCTTCTATTTAGCATTCAAGCTTCCTGCTAATGGACTCGTATCCTAGTAGGCTTAACTAAAGGGAAAATAATTCACCTTTGAGGAAACATCCAAGTGATACTATGAAGCCCAAACCAGCTCTCACAGAATTTAGAGCACGCGGTTGTGCCATACTCTGCCCACTTGCCCCTTGCTGATTCTGTGGCCTCTTCTGGCTGCAGTGGGCCTTAACCTTCAATGGATAATACTTATTATTCTTCTGTGGAATACAGCCCTCAAGCTACTGAGTCAGCTTGCTTCACCCTCAGAGTATTTAGCTCATGGAGTACAGGATTAGAAAAGCCCAGTTTTCTTGCCTCAAGTATTTCCCTGTGGGGTAGACCAAAGTCAGTCTCCTCTGGATCTTAGCATGGAATCACACCCTTGGTTCCATCACTCCTTTGTGTTTGTCCAGGGGGCATTTCTTTAGCAAATCACTCCTATGCTAATCCTCATCTCGGGGGTCTGCTGCTGGGGCACCTAACCTAAGACATGTATGGGGATGATCACACCAGGTCTTTGCCTCTAATTTGACCTTGCTTCAACCTCACCCTCTGGATGCTTTTAACTATTCTTCTGATAATTGGTGTGGAATTCATCTAGAATTTCTGGTCAATTATGAGAAGTCAATGTAAATACAACATAAAATATTTAGTGGATATTTAGGGGGTGGAGTATGGTATCAAATTCTGGGGAAATGTGCATATTAAACTGTGTAATTAAAATACCAGAAATATGAGAGGTTCTTACATATATTTTCTGAAGCTTCTAGCTCCAAGCTGCCCCCAACATAAATTAGGACTATTTAATCATACTACCCACTTCCTGATTACATCCAGTCATATGAGGAGTATTTCAGAAGATGCATGGTGAGAAAGTCATGCCATAACATGGGGGATTCTGTTATTAACATAAGCTAACTAGATCTTTTCTGGCTGAGGGAAGAAAAAGATCTCTCTGCTCTCAGCAGAAAAGATTTAATTTGTCTTCGGAAACACATACTGTAACTAAATGGAAAGGTCTGTCGCTCCTGTAAAGATGATGCCAAGTGCACAATCTGTAATGAGAAACCTCCACAATTTGCCCGTAACAAAGCAAAGGGAAGGCACAGCTTCTGACTTCTAGAAACTTGCTTTGGCTCCACACACACAAAAAGAACCCAGAGGAATGCTTGTGTTTCCAGACTAAAATAAAAATCCTACTACCAGGAAATTTTAAAAAGAAGTTCTCTGCAATGAGCAGTGAGAACTCCTCTTGGTGTAAAAAGCACATGCCTGTTGGTGCATATACCTGGCTGAGGTAATACGAATGAAATTGGGTCCTTACTCCATGTGAATCATAACACTGAAGCAGGATAAAATGCACAGTTTGGTGGGAAAATGGGAAGATGCAAAAAGACCCCATTAAAATCCTCATCTGTTAGCATTCCCTTGTCCTCTGGAAGAGAGAAGGTTAAATTCTCATATAGCTTCTACAGAATACTTACAAATGCAGTCAGAAAATAAAGCAGATGCTGGCAGCAAGGATAAAAATATGAACAAATGGGAACTATTACAGAACTTTATAATCTGCATCCACACATGAACTATTACTTCAATTACTGAAAAAAGTGCAGTCCAAACAACTTCTCAGGCCATGCATTCTCAGGCACCTTGCAAATCGCTATCCAAAGATAGCACATAGGAAGTTAAATCTTGAGAGATTCTTTTTTATTTTACTGATTTTATCCCACCACCTAATTATAAAATTTTCCAGTTTAAGGGGAAAAAAGGTTTCAAAAGAAAAAAAATAGATTTTTAAAGTGTTACAGATTGGAAATAGGATAGCAGAGTAAAGAATAAAAATTATTAAAATAACTTTAATATTATGCTAACTCTGTACACAATGGTGCTGAGGAAAAGAATTGCAGAAGCCTGTGTAGGTCATAAAAATTAATTAGAGACTTATTTACATAAGACATTACCTATCTAGGCAGATATGAAAAAGAGATTGTTATGGAGTAGTGTGTGTGTGTGTGTGTGTGTGTGTGTGTTCACTCATTGCTCAGACAGAAGTCCAGGGATGAAATATATGCACACCACACACATATTGGCTTGCAACATGCTATGGTGCATACTTTTTTACTGTCAAGGAAATGCAGCTTTACTCAATTCAGTGCCATTAAGGTAGGAAGTAGGTTTCTACATCTAGTAAGAAAAAAGAGAGAGAGAAATGAAACATTTGAAGAGAAGAAAGTATAGTCATATGACAAGACCAATCAGCTTCAGAAGCAATGTGCCTTACCCAAAACAAAACAGATTATTTCTTCTCTTGTATAAACCATTAAAGGAGCCTTATGACTGTTTCTCTCAAGCCAATTGTTTATCATCTTCCCCACAGAGGTGTATGGGTGGCAAGTGAATTGCAATTGCCTATTCTTCCCACTCACTGCATCAGTATTGCCACCAACCTTCACCTTTCAAGTCCTACAGTTGTTCAAGTTAAAATCCCACTTAATAGCTACCACGGTTCTCTCTGATGGGCATGTGGATAAGTGACAAGAAGGGTGAGAGGCATGTAGGGAAAAACTACAAGCCAAATAGGAAAGCCTGGGTGAAACTGCCTCATAAAGACATAATCTTTGACAGGTGACTGAGTTCAGAGCCTCTCCTAGCCCTGTCTTCCTTTGTACCACACAACGGCACCTTAAGCATGGCACTGAGGCTCCGTCCACTGGCAGAGAGAAAGATGTATGTGGGCAAAATGAGCAGGAGTATTGGTTTTGAACTGCAGGTGACAGGCTGCTGACAGACTGTAGCCTGACACAAGGTTGGCAAAACCCAAAGCGAGGGAACAGATAATGAGACACTGTTTACACCCATAAATGGGCACCAAGTAAAGAGACATGAAGGAAAGGTCATTAGGTGGAATGCATAACTGACAGAGCCCAAGGAGGTAAAAGTCACCCGCCCTGAGCGGCATCTGCTCAAGGCCAGCAGCAGCGTTGAGCTGGAAAGTGGGGATGTCCCGTACAGCCTGGCTCCTCACAGCTGTGGCCAAAAGGCAAGTGGTTTCAGGATTCCCCGGCCCACTGCCACAGGGGACTAACCTTGACACTTGCAGACCTCCAGAGTCCTGTGTAAGGGCTCAGCACCGTTCCTGGGAGTTATTTAATTTTACTGAGAGCCCACAGTGGGTGGGGATTAGCGTTCTGACAATCCTCGGTATTGGGGATTAAGCTGCAGTTGACACTTCCTGACAGGATGTTAGGAACAGGGAACCTGGGTGTGCTCAGGACTCCCAAGAAACTCGGCAGGCCACAGTTTCAGGAGGCTGGGTAACAGCTAGAGGAAATTCACCAAAGAGGAAAACTGATAGGACTCACAGGTCTGTTTGAGGTTATTTTAACGTAGGTTATGAAAGGAAGAACCCCCACAACCTGAGGCCCTCCTTGAAGACAAACATCTGAGAGGAAGTGTTCACAGTGCAATGCCCAAACATCCATGGGCATCTGGACTAGAAAACCAAGCATCCTCTACTTCATGTCACGCTGTCTCTACATGCTGTTCCACTTGGGTAAGTCAGTCACTTTGCATCTATGGGGGAGTGTCATGTCAAACAGGCCTCCCAACTTTCTCTCTGTGTGTCAATTCTTGATAGACATCAAAGCCAACATGATTATAAACAGCCTGACAGCTCTATTAAGACAAAGGAAACAATTCGTAACTGCTTCAAAGTATTGAGAACAACTCAATTTGTCAAATCTGTATTTCAGACAACATTGCAGAAAACAAAATTAAAAAAAACATATAATGAGATTATTAGGTATTAGTATATATGGGATAAAGGCCATGTTTTTAAAAGTCCTTTAAAAATTCCTTCTCTAATGCACTCTAAGTCAATTCCACAAAGTTGGCCTGTTACACTTTATTCTTTCAAATACCACTACTCTCATAAAGGCTTCTACTGAAGGCCTGCATGGATTGTTAAGAACTGTCACCATAAAAATATCATCTCATGGTCTTTGATATTTTCTAAAGTAAAAGAGCAATTAGAATGTAACTCTGGTTTGAGTTTAGTTGGATTCCAATCCAATTAGCTTTATAAATTAATAACTCTTTGTATTTTAACAGTAGGTGACGTTGTTTAATTAGTCAGTTTATTGTTTCCAAACTTAGTTCAGAATTTCACATTCTGATGAGTTACAGAGTTTTAATTGAGTGGATGAACATTCATCTAGAAAACTGTGCTCAAACTGTTCTGCCGGAACACTGTGGTAACATTAAGATTCCCAGGTGTAACAAAATTACAATATTCTATTTCCAGAACTCATAGTATTTACTTTATGGCAGGAGTTACAAAAAAGCTGCCTATGGTACTCTGGGCCTGCAAACACCTTTTCTTTTCTTTTCCTTTCTTTCTTTCCTTCTCCCTGTCTTTCTTTCTTCCACAGGACATGGCCTACATGCTCTTTCCTTCTTCTCCATTCTTACGAAGTCTGTGCCACTCACTTGCTTTAACCACCTGGCCCCTGTCTGCCATTCAGACACGAGTGCCTGCACACTACCTAGCCACATACAGGGCCGTGCAATGTTTGTCTGACCTTAAGGCTGTATCTTTCTTAGAATTTTCCACATCTCTGCCGTAGAGATTCTGCACCTGGGATCTGTAGTAACTTTCTCCCCTTTTTTCACCAAGCACATTGGAAATAAAATCAATTCACCAAATATTAGATTATAAAGGGAATTAAGACCAACATCAGCAAATGCTTTAGTGCCAACAGGTATCAAAATGGCCAACACTGCCTATGATTTGGCCTAAAGATTTAAGGATAGAGAGTGTTATCAAAAGGAAAAGGAGAAAAATGTGACATCCAGGGAAGAAGGGAAAAAATACCTGAGTGAGGAGAAAGAGAGAAGCAAACACAAGGAGAGAAAGACACTGTCCTTCTGTAGAGAGACACCTCCAGTGCCACCTAAAACTCCCTGAGGGACAGCTCAGGGGCTCCAGTGACACCAGTTACCTACCCTGGATTAAAGCAACATATTAGAATAAAAACGGATAGGGAGGAGGAGGAAGAGAGACAGGATTTTATCTGCTAGGTAACAATGTTATGCAATCAGTTGGAAAATGAGTAGAGATATCCCATTTGTTCCAAACAAATCCATTAAAGAAAAGTAGCTCTCCTGAAATGTGTCTGCTTCTCTCAAGGTTTTGCTGGTTTGAGTGCTTAAGTGGGCCTACCTAATAGTCAGTAATAGACACTAATCTCATCATCTCCTAAACCATCCACTCTGATGACCAAAAAAAAGCTAGTTTCATTATTTCAGCTTATTCCCAATATTTAATAATAGGAGACATTTTGAGGGCACTAACAGGGTTCCTTGTCAAGAACTCCTTTTACATAAGGCTAAAAACATGCCAGGAGTGACACTTGAAATTGATCATCCTTTTAGCCATTCTGTCAGGCTTCCGAAAATTAATGAGTGCGCTGCAGACGGGAAGTGGCTTACCAGAACATCGCACAAATTTGCTGATCCTGACTTGCTGAAATTCTGCTTACCTAATGCAAAGTTAAACACTTCACCTCTCCACAGTATTTACATTCTACCCAAATCTTCTCTTGGGTTTCTTCCATTCAGTGTTGCTCCCTCCTCAGGCAATAACAGTGAAATACAAAAGAGAGCAGGAAAAGTCACTCTCTTCAGCTGATGGAATGACACAATGGATATTTTTCACACTTAAACTACAAAATCACTGTGCTTATGTAATAATCAGAATTCCAAATGCTGTATGACATGTATTCAACAATACTAACTGAGTGGATATAATGTTTAGATTGCTACTTGAGATGGAGTAAGAAACTTACTTGGCTGACGAAATACCTTGATCAGGAAGGTGTTTCTCCCATGGCAAAGTTTAGCTTCTGCACTCTGTAGGAATGACTTCTGCCATTTTCCGAGTATGAGAAACTCAACTGCAGGAGCTGTGGAAAGACAAAATATTCTCTGTCCTAAAATACTGTAATTTACTGAGTTAAAGGGAGAATATAAGCTCAAAAAAAGTTAAGGATAACAGCAAGTGACAACCATTAATAAGTCATCCTCCAACTTATGACAACTGAATAATAAACACTCCACACATATTTCTCACTTTCACTTCCCCCTACAAACCCCAGGCCCCGGGTTAAGCAGATTAAGCCACAAAGCTGTAGCATGCAACACTGCCACCTAGTGGGCCTTTGAGGAAACTAACATAGCCCATATTTATGAAGTTTTTTTCTTCCTTCTCGTTCGTTATCTACAAAGCACTTAAAAGGGTCCCAGAGTTATTTTCTGAATATACTTACTAACGTTATATTATAGGCTTTTTTCCTTAACACTGCTGTCAAAATCATAGGATTTTGTGTTAAGCACCTGGGCTCTACCACTTAGCTCCACAAATTTGAGAAGTTACTTATACCTCCTTGTGCCTGCCTCAGTTTCTACCTCTGTAAAATAGGCAAAATCATAGTATTTACCTTACATGAATATTGCAAAAAGTAAATGAATTAGTATTTGTGAGGGACTTAAAACAGTACCTGGCACATATGAAGCTCTAATATTTTATCTTATTGTCACTATCACAATAATATTTTCTGATGCTCCTTTTTAAATATTTGTACTTAATCCATACTTTGGGATAAATAGCCTTTGTTGCTTGGCCTGGAACCATAACTACCAAATATAATATTGTTGAAATTAGAAAATATGTTTAGATTTTTTTAAATATTCTTAAACTTTTAGAAAGGATCTTGGTTTTAAATTAATAACCATCTGTTCACATAAACTTCACAGAGGCTAAGGAACAATTGAGAGATAAGTGAACAGGATTGGCAGTAGATGACATGAGAAAAGAATAATTTCCTGAAGCATTTGTTTGGGGTTTTGTTAAAATTAGAAATACTGAAAAGCAGAGAATAGAAAAAAGGAGGATACATTCCAAGTGATGAAAATAACATGTGCAAAATCTTAGAGGAATGAGAAAATTGAAAGCCTACAATGTAGATAAAGCTTTGCTTAAAAAAAAAAAGATACCTTGGCAAATTCAATTTATTTTAATGGCTCTTGAATATAAAAAAAAAAAAAGAGTATAAACTCTTTTTCTTACATTCTAGAACATAATACTGCTGTCTTAAAACCCAAACTGTGATCTAGATCCAAAAAAGAAAGTGGAGTGTATTGTCAACATTCTTTTTCCATTACAGCATTTAAAGTGGATGGAAATTGAACATATTAAAAGAGATTTGCCCTCCATTTTTCACACTGCTCTAAACTGAGCATGAGCTGATGCAGGGGATCTGAGCAGTGGGGGTGGGTAGCAAGAGGCGTGTGTATTCATGACAGCAATCAGAATCAGATGCTTAATTTATGGACTCATAGCACATAAAAGATAAAAAAAACTCAAGCATTTACTGTAGCTGCTGCTGATTACTGACTATTCATTAAAAAGGTATTTGGCTTGTGCCAATGTAACCCCAATGTTCTTTGTAAAGAAAAATTCTATCGTGCAGTTTTCCTGTAAATTATGTAGGTCCCTGTTCATTCTTCTTCAAAAACTCATGCCCTGCTTCATAATAAAGAGCTGTTTAAAGGTTCTTACAGCCTAGGGATTGTGGTTAAAATACTGAAACTGCACAATTAAAGGGAAGAAAAAACTAAATTAAGCCTTCAAAAAGAGACACTGCCCAAGTTAATGCTTTCCTTGTACCCGAGTGAAACTCACTCTGACAAGCGGGGCTCAAACGTGCTCTGGTAATTGCTTCTTTCGCCAGCACAGCTGAGTAACTGCTCTGCAACTTTGCCCTCCCAGCACACACACACAGAGCTATCATGATGTGATCCCAAAATGACACCTAGACCCAAAGAGCAATGTCTTATAAATCCTGCATTCAAGTAGAATGGGAAATATTACCAAGAGAACTCAGTTTTCAGTCTAGCAGCATCTTTGGCTTTCATCCAGAAAGGAAAGAAACACATCCAGAATACCATCAGAACTTATGCCCTATCTTCTCTCTCTAAACACCAGTCCCCACAGCCAAACACAATCGACCCAGATGTTTTGCCTGCTCAGTGTCTGCTCCAATTGCAAGAGCTGGAGAATATAAGAAATGTCCTTCTGGTTCAGACAAATAGCTTATATCATCAGGTCATCTGTGAGAAGATATGTTCATCCTCCCTGATACCAATCTCAAAAGAGGGAAGGTTGACTCTGAAACACCCCTAGATTTCCTTTCCTTAATAAAGCTAGTATGCATATAATATTGCTCCTTTTCTTCCTAAGTCCTTCTTGATTTCATATGCATTTTCAGCTTGTACCCACCTCTTGAAGTTTATAAAGCCTGCTATGATAAATAATGTCTCATTTGTTTGCCTTAACCTTTTTACTGATGACTGGCACAGTGGTAAGCACACAGAAGATGTCTGGGGGAAAGTGCATACCAACATGAATTGGCTGGATTGGAAATACGCAAGGTCTGACCCCTAAATGTAAATACACCACCTGATTGGTTCCCCTTGACTGGACTCCTCCGGATACCAACCTGAGTTTTTGGCTTTGAGGGGAGACAAGCACATGATATCTGAGTCTCTTGTTTTTTTTAAATATTGATTCCAAAAGAGATGAGACAGGATTTTCGTGATTCCACTGGCTTAGGGATATGGATCTCAATGATAAAGCTGACTGAATTCCTCACAACATGGCATAAAGCCATCTGGAAAATAAATGCGTAGATCTTGCTTCAATCTATTCTAATCTCACTTTCCCAGGAAATGCAAGTGGATCATAATCTCTGTTTCTTTTGTCCTCAGTAGACATCAAGCCCTCCACATGTCCTGCTGCTCATTATTAAAATTTTCTCCGTACTTTCTATGACCAATCAAGTAATATTTAAACTCAGAGAAGGGATCTGGGATAGGTCATTTATAACTGTGAAGCTTTGGGAGACTGTTTGAGAGATAAATTCTAAGACCATCAAGGGAAAATCACCAGAAATCCCAGACTAAATTACATATATACCCAAGCCAAACCATCTGTCACGAACTGAATGCAGAACTGCATGTATATGAGCCAATACTCAGGTTTAAAGTAATCCATGTTATAACAGTTTTCACCCTATGAGAATATCTACTCTACAGACT
The DNA here is from genome assembly GCF_054177405.1 of Leptonychotes weddellii. Lineage (NCBI taxonomy): Eukaryota > Metazoa > Chordata > Mammalia > Carnivora > Phocidae > Leptonychotes > Leptonychotes weddellii. Next base: position 59,250,266 of record NC_138380.1, read on the forward strand.
CACTACTCTCTAAGTAATATCTTAGTTAAGAGAAAAACTCATAATACTACAAGCACACCTTGTAACACTGATTTTCCCCCTTCCTGAAATACCCAATCCTATTCAATGGTTAAACAGTAAGGTACCTGCTCCCCCTGGCTCAGAAATAGACGACATTTGACACTAATGTTCGTTTTCCCTCTGCTGCAGTCACAGCTTATCACTCCTATTTGATGGTAGGTAGACCCACTGCTCTGACTTATTCTGTTACTTGCGTGACAAAGGCTGACCCACCAAGGTCAGTGGTTGGATGTCATCCATCATTTTGCCAATATGTCTGCCATGATTGATGGGGATGATATACCTCAGGGTCCCTGACTTCTGTTACTGTCACATTTTTTCCTCTCAGCCACACCAGGACTGGAGCTCTCAGGTACTGTGCCACCTCATCTAATGGTCCTCTGATTACAATGGCTCAAGAACTGGCCTGCTTTTACAGAGCAATTGGACACAAGGCAGTGCAGGACTAGTGTTCTTGCTCACTCAAAAAGCGTGCTGACATGTAGGACCAAGGGCGAGAACTCAAACTGAGTTGTAATCCTTTGCTTGAGTGTAAATGTGGGTGATTTTTACCTAAACCCATAGCCCTAATAGATAAACAAATCCCAAACATTAAAGCCTGGATGATGTGAACAAGCCCATTGAAGTCACCTCAAATTTTTAGCAAAGTTAGCAAGATATCAGTGAATTTTATAGCTAAAAAATGAAAAAGGAGTAATCTTGTTTTTGAAGATAACATGCAATCTTACAAAAATGATTAAAATCCTCACCCTAGGTTAATAAACACAATACTCCTGATTTTCAAGCTTCTCCTCCCGGCAAACCTGACAGCTCCAACACAGCCAGAAGCACAGAAGTCGATTATGGGGAAAATGCAACTGGACTGTGTGTACACTTCCCCTTCATCGTCTTCTCCTTTTAATCAATAGCACACCGAGTCTCCAGCTTCTATTGAATTAGGTTTACAAAGCTTTTTTGTTCTCACCTGTCGCTAAGAAAAATCATTCATGGCATCCTGGATCTGAACTAGCGGAGACTGCATGAATCAAAAAGGTAAAAACGTTTCCTCCCTAGGGGGGCTGCCAGCTGTCTCATTGATTCAGCGCTGCTCTTGGCTGATTTGGAGGCCACCCTGGCACCAGTTCCACAGAGCACCGTGTAATAAGGTACCACAATGCAAACTGTTACCAGGGAGAAACAGCACATCTGGTCTGGAACAAAGGCAAAGTCCATTGCTAAGAAGCAGCCTGGCCATCCGCATCCAAGCGTGAATATGCCGGGGCCTGGCACCTGAAAGAGGGGGCCCCTGGAGCCAAATAAGTGAAGACAAAGTAAAAACCACAAGGAAAAAGAAATCCTGAGAGAGGAATAACATACCATTTTCTCACCATTTCTGTCTAAATGTAAAATGATAGTCTCAAATGGGATACTCTTTCTAAGAGCTATCTTTTTTTAATTTGACCAAAAACAATGGTAAGAACCGAAATTTTTAAAAGCAGACATCAATCTATTTGTGTCTTTATTCTGTGTGTGTGTTGAATGACTGAAAGCTTCCCTTGCTATCCTGCTATTGTAAGCACAGCTAATGACTGGCCTCTGTTCTGTAGAAATATTTTAACTGCCAAGGACCTATTGATGTGGGCAGTGAATCTGAGGGCAGTGAGAAGCAGCAACACGCGTGATGCCTACCATACGCCTTCTATCTATTTTTACCCAAAGGTGCTGCGCACCTACACCCGAAACTTCAGAGTCTGACGCTGTCCGGGTGGTTTTACAAGCTAGTGTTGTTTTTGTTTAGGTACTAAATAACATCTTCAGAAAAGGAGAAAAATTTGACTTCCAACTGCTTTAAAATCCAGTTTAAAAAAAAAAAAAGAAAAGCAAAAAAAAAAGAGAGAAAGAATGAGAGAAAGAAAGAAAGAAAGGAAGGAAGAAAGAAAGAAAACCTGCTTACCCTGTTGACAAAGCCCCTGTCAGAGTGAGAGTCATTATACTCTACATAAGGTTTGTGTACTTCATTCCTTTCCAAAGCCATCTGTCTGAATTTAATTCACTGATAATTTTATCAGTCTCCCCATGCTTTGCCTGAAACCTCTCCATTGCATTTTTTATTCTTCACAGATGTTAACTCTTTGAATGACAGTTTCAACGCAGTTAGAATTTTGATGAAGATACACATTCTGTGAAGGATCTCTCTCATACAGAACTCATTCCAATTGCCCCGCTGCACCAGCAGTTGGGCTTTCCAACAAAAGCTGTGCTTCTCCTGAACAAAACCAATCTAGATGTAAAACTGTATCTAGGACATTGCTAATGAAGCCACCTACAGAGCACCATCCCAGGCACACTCAATACCTATTATTTCAGATGCCTTTTTGGAAACTGGAAATCAGAATACATTTTATAGGGATAATTCCAACCTTCCTTCCTACCTGATTAGGGAATTTAAGACTATCTTTTTAAAATGCAGACCATTAAAATGCCCCATAGAGGGGCACTTGGGTGGCTCAGTCATTGGGCATCTGCCTTCGGCTCAGGTCATGATCCCAGGGTCCTGGGATCGAGCCCCACATCGGGCTCCCTGCTCCGTGAGAAGCCCTTCTCCCTCTCCCATTCCCCCTGCTTGTGTTCCCTCTCTTGCTGTGTCTCTGTCAAATAAATAAATAAAATCTTTAAAAAATAAATACATAAATAAAATGTCCCATAGATCTATTTCAAAATCAGCTATCTGAAGGAATTGCTTCTTCTAAAAAAAAAAAAAGAGAGAGAGAAAGAACATTTAAATGCACTTTTAGGGGCGCCTGGGTGGCTCAGTCGGTTAAGCGACTGCCTTCGGCTCAGGTCATGATCCTGGAGTCCCTGGATCGAGTCCCGCATCGGGCTCCCTGCTCGGCAGGGAGCCTGCTTCTCCCTCTGACCCTCCCCCCTCTCATGTGCTCTCTGTCTCTCTCATTCTCTCTGTCTCAGATAAATAAATAAAATCTTAAAAAAAATAAAATAAAAAAATAAATGCACTTTTAGGTTGTACATAAGTAGTTTATCTCAAGTACATTATCTAGTCATTTTGACGATAGTCTATTTTTACTTTCCAGATTAATTCAAGGAAAAGGTCCTTGTACAGTTGATGTCACATCCTGCTTTTAATTTTGCCCAATAGGCATTTCTAAGCACCTTTGCTCAACAAGGTGTGATGCTGGGCACTGCGGGAGGTGGACAGGAAGGCTCACCAAACAACTACCCCCTAAAAGCTTGTGGCCTAGTGGAGAAGATGAGACACAAAGCACACTGTGACTAGTACAAAGTGCTACACAAAAAGGAGCAAGAGAGAGACTTCTTTAATCACAAATATGGGTGTAGACTCCATAACAGACATCAATTTTTACTTGGGCCCTGAAAAGTGGGTAGGATTTTGAGGAGGAGAAATGAGAATGAGAAGGTATCTAGATGCTGGGAACTCAATTCATAAGAGCATGGATGTGGGGCGCCTGGGTGGCTCAGTTGTTAGGCGTCTGCCTTCGGCTCAGGTCATGATCCCAGGGTCCTGAGATCGAGTCCCACATTGGGCTCCTTGCTCAGCGGGAAGCCTGCTTCTCCCTCTCCCACTCCCCCTGCTTGTGTTCCTGCTCTCGCTATCTCTCTCTCTGTCAAATAAATTTAAAAAAAGAAAAAAAAAAAAAGAGCATGGATGTGGGACAGCATGTTCTGGGAACACAAAGGGTACCAATTGGACTGGATCAGAGGGTGTGTGAGGGAAGAACCCAGAGAAATAGGTACAGATGTAAAGTGGGGCCATGATTTGGAGATGGAGAGGTGCCACTGGTGCCAAAGGTGTCTGAGCAAGAATAAGACCAAATGTGAACTGCACTGTCAAAAGACAAAGGCCATCCTCTGCAGGATGAATGAGGGAGAGATATTAAAGACAGGGAAATTTTAGATGTGTTGTCATAAGGAGGGCAAAAGAGGTCCAGGAATGAGGCAAGGGCAGATGGAATGAAATTCAGGGAACTTGCCCAAACACTCCAACCAAACAGATGGTATAGATATATTCAAATCAAAAGAAAGGTGGGCTGAGCAAAGCAACCTGACTAAAGTGCTTTGCTGATTTGCCTCTTCTTTTTTGTTAACTGTTGGGAGTCCCAGGTGTTGCCACCATTTCCCAAAGGAACCAATATATAGCCCCTTCTGGAAGTGTCTTCCTCAAACTTGTGATTTTTAACCCCAAGGGGGTGCACCTTTCCTAGAAGTACATGACACCAGGTTGATGCATGGAGTGTACAGAGCAAGCTCCTATTCCATCTCCCTGCTCCAAAAATCCATTTAGTATATTGTCCTATGATGGAGGATGTGTCAGATATTAAACTAATAAGGACAAATACTATACTTGATCTTAGCCAAAAGGCCGAGAAGCAATGGTGATCATTTTTTGGCTATTAATGATCACTGATACTGCTTTCGGGACAGTTAGAAAGTTCCTGACACCCATTTTGTGTTTATACTCTCTGAGCTTTCACTGGAAGACACCATTCTGAAAGCCTGACACATGGACAAGAGAAAGGCCAAGAAAACAAGGCATTGACTCCTCAGTAGCCCAGGTCTAAGTGGCCTGACAGGAGGAAACGATGGGAGAGCAAGTTAGTGCCCTAATTAAAATAATGTAGATACCAGCCATAGATTAAAATGTCAAAAATAAGAATAAAAATGTATCACTTAAAATTGGGGATGCTGATGATTATTATTGCCCCTCTGAGGGACAATACCATAGAAGAACTGAAGATCCTGATCTTCTCAGGACATGATTGTGTTAACTCTCACTAATCTCAAGGATAATGTGTGATACTAAACCAAGTCCCAGCCTAGAAAAACTGCATTCATTCATTCATTCATTCATTCATTCATTTAAGATACAAGTGTTGTAGTTTATTTTTTTCTCAAGTTCTTATTTAAATCCCAGCTAGTCAACATACAGTGCGATATTAGTTTCAGGCATAGAATTTAGTCATTCATCACTTACATACAACACCCAAGGCTCATCACGAGTGCCCTCATTACCCATCACCTGTTTAACCCGTCCTCTACCCTCACCCCCTATCCCTAACCCTACCCACCTCCCCTCCAGTAACTAGCAGTTTGTTCCCTATAGTTAAGAGTCTGTTTCTTGGTTTGCCCCTCTCTTTTTCTCCCCTATGTTCATTTGTTTTGCTTCTTAAATCCCACATATTAGAAAAACTGCATTTAGAGCAAAGTGTATAAATGCTTCCCAACAAGCAACTTAGGGGAGAATCTGGCTTAATGTGGTATGGTAGGACTAGCTAGTCATTCACCAAAACCCAATCTCCTTTTTTGCTGAGGACATAGCCAGACTGTATTTCCTGGCCTCACGATGGATTCAATGACTTCTGCCTAACTAAAAGTGATCACAAATGATGTTCTCCACTTACCAGCCTGAAAAGCTTTCAGCTTGAGCCTCCATATTCTCTTTTTTGTCTTCTGATGAAGTAGAGGAGCAGAGAACTCCAAATTTCCAGGGAATGATGGGGCCACATGAAGGAAGGACTGTGTGAAGCAGACATTTCCAACAACCCATACTGGAATATGTTGGGAATAAGAATACTTTCATAAACTGTTACTGTGTTTAGCCACTGAGATTTTGGGGTTGTTTGGAACATCAATCAGCCTGCTCTGGCTGATAGACATTTAAGGCTTTAGAGTCAGACAAACTTAAGCCTTTGTTTCAGCTCTGTCACTTCAATAGCTCTGAAAACTTGACCAAGTTACTTAACCTCTTAGAGCTTCAGTTCCCTTATAAGTAAAGCACGGAAAATAGAGCTGCTGTGAGCATAAAATAAAATGTATGTAAATCTACTGGCATTGTCCCTGGCAGTAGAAAGCATACAATATAAGATAGCTATTATTATCAATGGTAGAGAGAAGAAGACATCGTTTGTATGCTCTTATTATCCAGCATTTAAATGGCCTTGGGGAATGGCATAAGAAGGTAGAGCTATCAGAAATGTTCCTCTCTAGTATTTTCTAGAGAAGGCAACTACAATTTTATCTTCATCTGTTATAAAGAATTACTTCTGATTAAAAGAATATCTTGTTAATCTCAAGGAATGATAAGGAAACCTAAGATTTAGAGTTGAGATTCAAATTCCAGTATGAAATATCTACCTCTGGCCATGGTTGAATGACTGGTATGGGAAATATTCTCATTCTAAACTATAAAACTGTACAAAATATATGAGTCAATTGTTGTCAAGCACTGGACAACGAACTATACAGGGCTGTGATCCTTGACAGAAGGGAAACATGTAGGGTGAGCTTCATGTTGACCCCATATTTCTATCTAGGGCACTTACTGAAGTACAGAAAGTGGCAGTCTCATTAGTCAGAGGAGACAAAGTCTGGAATTTAGGGCTGCTTAAGAGACTAGAATTTAAAGAGAAAGGCACGGGGTGCCTGGGTGGCTCAGTTGGTTAAGCGACTGCCTTCGGCTCAGGTCATGATCCTGGAGTCCCGGGATCGAGTCCCACATCGGGCTCCCTGCTCGGCAGGGAGTCTGCTTCTCCCTCTGACCCTCCTCCCTCTCATGCTCTCTGTCTCTCATTCTCTCTGTCTCCAATAAATAAATAAAAAATCTTAAAAATAAAACATAAATAAATAAAGAGAAAGGCACTTGAGATGGGAAAGATGCAAAAAGTAGGGTCCCCAGAACTCTGCATGGAGATGCCCCTCACAACCTTGGCCAAGCACTGGACTGTACTTGAGTAGGGTGAAACTCACTGAGTCCATCCAGAGAACAGTTGCTGGGAAGTGATTCCTGAGTGAAGATACCAGAGGCTATGAAGTGCTGGGCGACTTTGGAGTTCTAGCCAGTCAGGGTGGAAGAAAGAGACTTCATTTAGTAATTTGGACACTTAGTTAAGACTCCACAAAGGCCACACATTAGAAATAAGGACTATGCCCTAGAATAAAGGATATGCTCTAGGGGGAAAAAAACTGTAAAAGATCCTTTCTAACAACATCTAAAACATCTACAATAGGGTTTCTCATCCTCAGCACTATTGAAATATTGAATCAGATTGTTCTTTGTTGTGAGATGCTTTACTTGTGAATTATAAGATATTTAGCAGCATTCCTAATCTCTACCCACTATATGCCATCATCACCCCCAAGTTGTGACAACCAAAAATATCTCTCTATATACATTGCCAAATGGGGATAATTACTCCTGGTTGAGAACCATCACTCTACAAGATCTAAGCAATCACTATGAATTAACTGTCAGCCAGAAAAACTCAAAATTCTGTAAAGAAAACATCATAGTCCATAAATTATGTCTCACCCACAATATCCAATATATCTTTTTAAAAACTGCTACAAATGCAAATAGGAAAAAAAAAGTTTGACCTAAAGTGAAAAAAAAGTTAATAAAAATAGTCCCTCAGAATGATGTGGGTGCTGATATTATCAGAGAAGTACTCTTAAAGCACTATTATAAACATATTCAAAGATTTAAAGGAAATGAGGAATAGAATGAGTGAACACAGACTATCAATAGAGACATTAAAACTGTAAAAAAGAACCAAACAGAAATTCAAGAACTGAAAAATAAAAAATATGAAATAAAAAACTCACTGGATGAGCTTAGGAGAAAATTGGACAGTGGAAACAAAGGGATCAGTGAGCTTGAAGCTGGGTCAATAGAAATCACCCTAACTGAAGAATGAAGATAAATATTAATTTTTAAAAATGAACAGCACCTTAGTGTCCTGTGTCAGTAGAAAGATGTTTAATAGGCATACAATTAGAGTATCACAAGAATAGGAGAGAAAGAGATTGGGCATAAAAATATTTGAAGAAATAATAGTTGAAATTTCCCCAAATTTGATGAAAAATATCAATGCACAGATCTGAAAAGCTGAGCAAACCAAAAACAGTATAAGTACAAAGAAGACCATACCTGGGCACATGACAGTAAAACAGCTGAATGCCAAAAATAAAATATTTTAAGAGCAGCCAAAGAGGAAAAATTATTATACATAGGAGAACAATAATAGGGATGACTCTGACTTCTCATTAGAAACAATGGTGGCCAGAAGACAATGAAACAGCATCTTTAAATGCTTAAAAAGGGGACTTTAGCTTCCAGCCAAAATAGAATAACAAAACAACCTAAAATAAGAAAAGGAGGGAAATGAAATACATGAAACAATGGTTTTCAAAAAACTGGATATCAGTCAACAAAGCACAGTGATCCGAGAGATAGGAAATAAATAAGGTGAGGTTCATGATTGCCCCATTTTCCTGTCTTAAGAGTTTCCTGGCCACTAATAGGGAGGGGGAAACCAGGCAGAGCCCATCAGACTATCTGAGTTGAGGAGATGTTGCTTAGAGCCCAGGGAAAACAAGGCAGATGATGTTTGAAGAAAGACTGGCACAAAGAGAACCCTGGAAGTCTCCAGAGAATCTCCCTCAGGTATTGAGCACAATCATTTGAGGAAACTACCTGGGGCCAGGGAATTAAAGGAATAGTACACCCAGTGGCCTCACAGGACAAAGACCAGTGCCCATTATCACCAGCCAGACTGAAAAACCACATTATTCAGGGAACATTGGATAAAGTACTTGGAAAAGTATTACATTAGACATGAGGAATAACTAATTAACTCTAGACTAAATGATGTTCTGGTTACACATAATGAAATTATAAAAGCAAGACCCAGAATGTTCAAGCTGTTTCCAAGTAACTCAACTGCATCCTAGAACAAAGCACAAGAATATTTAAAAGAATATAAAAATATTCAGCACCCAACAAAAGAAAATTCACAGTGCCTGGCATCCAATCTAAATTTACCAGAAATACAAAGCCAGAATATACAACCCATAAAGAGGAGGTAAATCAATCAATTGAAACTGACCCAGACTGAGATCAATGTTAGAATTAACAAACAAGGGCACTAAAATAATTATTAAGACTGTATTCCATATGTCCAAAATCTTAAGTAAAGACAAGAAATATTTTTTTAAAAGGGAGACTCTCCAAAGCCAGAAATCTGAGGCGATCAAACTGGATAGGAAAACAGCCATGGCTAGGATGAAAAATACACTGGATAGGAATAACAAGAGATAAGATGTTTCAGAAGAAGAAAATAATAAACTTGAAGAAGTAACAACAGAAATTATCCAAAATGAAACTCAGAAAGAAAAAAAGAATTTACAAAAATGAACAAAGCATCAGTCAGTGATCTGTGGGCTAAGTTCAAGTGGCCTAATATTTATGTAATTAAAATCTCTGAAGGAAAGAAAGGGAAGGACCCAAAAATATGTTTGAAAAAATGATGGCCATAGTTTTTCTAAACTGATGAAAACCATAAACTCACGGATCCAAGAACTCCAATAAATCCTAAGAACAAGAAATAGGAATTAAACTACCAAGATTAGTCAAATTAATCAAATTGGTCAAACCAAGTGATAAAGAGAAAACCTTAAGAGCAGCCTGGGAACAGGGGGTCAGGGTGGGGAGGAGAGCATGTTACATTTAAAAAATAAATAAGTAAGGATGAGAGCAGATTTCTCATCCCAAACAAAGCAAGCAAGAAGACAATGGAGCAACACCTTTAAAACACTGAAAGAGAAAAACAATCTGCCAACCTATAATTCTATACCTAGCAAAAATATTTTGCCAAAAATGAAGGCAAAATAAAGTCTTTGAGACATGCAAAAACTGAAATAATTTATCACCAGAAGATGTGCACTACAAGAAATGTCAAAGGAAGTCCTTCAGGCCAAACAAAAAAGATATGAAATGGAAATATGTATCTATACAAAGGAATGTAGATGACTAGAAAAGGTAGCTACATGAATAAATATATGTTTTTATTCTTACTTTTTAGATCAATTTAAAGGAGAATTTACTATTTAAACAAAATTAATAGCAATATACTATAGGATTTATAACATGTATAAATAAAATGTATGACAGAAATAGTCTAAAGGCTAGAAGGGGGAAGTGGAGGTATGATTATTACATTATATGGGAAGTTATCTAATACTGATTCTAAGTAGACTATAATAAGTTAAGGATGCATATTTTTATTCACATCAATGCCTTTTAAAAAATGAGCTATAGTTCCAAAGCCAATATAGGAAATAAAACAATATAAAAATATTTCATTAACCCAATTTGCAATTGTACTTCTTACTCTCTGTGTGACCTTATGTTGAGTTATTTCAACTTCTCTTTTTTTTTAGAGTGTGCACAAGTGGGGGTGGCAGGAGCAGAGGGAGAGGGAAAGAGGGAATCTTAATCAGGCGCTATGCCCAGCATGGAGCCCGATGTGGGGCTTGATCTCACAACCCTGAGATCATGACCTGAGCTGAAATCAAGAGTCAAACACTTAACCAACTGAGCCACCCAGGTGCCTCTATTTCAACTTCTCTTAATTTCCATTTCCTCATCTCTCACTAAATGTATTTAATAATACTAATTTCATTACATTGTGATGACAAACTAGACTTTTAGTTCATTGGGGAAAAGGAGAGTATCTTACTAATTTTTATATTGCCTGTACCAGGCATAATGATTGATATACATATTTTTATATTTACTAACCTTTTTCTTATACCCTACACCTTGTAAAGTGACTTAGTGCCTGGCATATAATGAATAACAAATATTTTTAAGTGAATTCATTGCAAAGTACTCTATAAAATGATGAAATATAAAAAGACAATAAATGTATCAAATTAATTAAAATGTCATGTATTTCTATCTGCAGTAAGTTAAGGGAGAATTGCACCTCTTTATGCCAAAAAAGTCACATTAAGAATATTTGAGGATAATACTCTATTTCTTTGCCTCAACAATAATGATATGAATATCAAAATCTACCTTACAAATGTGACCAAAAAAAGTTTATCCTCCAATGACTTAAAACTGTCACAGGTTGTCTTGATGACCTCAAACAATTGTTCTTCCCAAGTCACGTGGTCTCTGAGGGCTCTGGTCTGCAGCAAGTCCACCAAAAGAAAGGAAAACATTCATAGTCTCCATGTCACAGTCACAGATGGCTGCCTGATTAACAGGTACTAAGGCCCTGAACTGTTTGGCTAAGAACCACTTTAATTTAAACATTAAGTAGGGTCAAGGATAAAAAGCAAGAGTAACTTACTGCTTCATCTCTAAGAAGATGCATCAGGGATGTCTTCAGATACGAGGAATATTTACTGGCCTCAAAGGATCCCCACTCACTCCTCTCATATTAGTAATGGCAATCATCAACTACTGAGCACAAATTCCATCAGACCCTGAACCAAGCACTTTGCATATATTATTTAACTTAATGTTTGTAACTCCATAGACCAAGTATTATATATACATTACCATTTTATGTATGAGAACACTAAATCTTAGGGACACATACTGACTTGTCCAGAATCACATATTCAGGAGACAGAAACAAATGTGAACAAGGTCAGATCTGAGATTACTAAATCCAGGCTCTCTTAAATACTTGACCCTACTGCCTTCCTTAAATTTACTGTGGAAATGAGGAAATCTGATATCAGAACAGCATTCACCTAAAGAAGTATGTATAATATTGTGTTCTAATATATTTTAATTGTTTATAACCCAGTTAATTTCAATCTGAAATTTTGGGAGGCCTCCAGTAACTTGCATATAAATCTCTTGCTCTTTCTCTCTCTCTCTTTCTCTCTCTCTCTCTCTCACACACACACACACACACACAGATAAACATACTTAAGAATCAGTGTGGTGAATGGAAAGAACACAGCCTTCAAAGTCAGCTAAATTTGTTTCATACTTTGGTTTCATACTCTGACTTACAAGCTACATGATCCCGACAGAATATTTACCTTTCTGTTTTGTGATATGTAAAATGAGGATAATAGTGTCTACCCTGTAGAGATTCTTGAGGTTTAACTTAGGTGGCATTTGTGACAGGTCCCAACACAGAGACCAGTGAATATTTCCCATCTTTCCTCCTCCAAAAACTCACAAGCATTTAAAATGAAAGACTCTTACCAACAAAGAAATGACTGGCTAATTAGGCATCGTTCATTGACATGTGGACACTATTGGAGAGCACAGGTCCTATTTCGGTCTCCAAATAAATATCAAAGGGCTGTGTCTGCCTGGTCTCCTCTTGCAGGCTCAGTAACCTACCACCAGATGGCAGAAGATGTGTGATGAATCAGATGTGATAGGGCATCTTGATTGGGAAGAAGATAGGCATTCCAGAGAAAACAAATAGTATGGATGCTTTCCACAGATAGATACAAGACATTATATAGACAATTCCTACTGTCCATGAAAAGGTAATGCTTAAGATCTCTTCCAACTCTTAAGAGTTATAGTCTTACACTTCTCAAGAGAGCTCTGGTCCATGTTAGATTCAAAATCACACAACTCTCAGATTCTCAACATCAGGACTAAGTTAGTGTGGATCTAAATTAAAATGATTCTAACTTGAGTATCAAAATGCAGAATGGCAGAAACAAATTATAACACAATGAATTTTTTAATCCACTAGTCCATACAGATATAAAATATATCTTACATGTATATGTATTATAAATAATATTTTTAAGTGGGGTGAAGAAGAAAAAGCTCTTCTTTACAGAGGAATTATAACTAATAAATGACTGAGAAGAGTCAACAGAATTAGAAAATCACCATTGGGAAACCACCACAGTAATAACGGATTCTGGTAAGAATCAGCAATATATGTCAAAACAAGGGTGAAAGACTGCTGAAGAAGAGGATATTCACATAGTGTGAACGTCTCACTTCACTGATTATGTATTAATTTCAAAGAGGAAAAAGTAGGGGCGCCTGGGTGGCTCAGTTGGTTAAGCGACTGCCTTCGGCTCAGGTCATGATCCTGGAGTCCCGGGGTCGAGTCCCGCATCGGGCTCCCTGCTCGGCAGGGAGTCTGCTTCTCCTTCTGACCCTCCTCCCTCTCATGCTCTCTGTCTCTCATTCTCTCCGTCTCAAATAAATAAATAAAATCTTTAAAAAAAAAAGAGGAAAAAGTATGTTTGGTAGTGGGAAAACCTGATGGACTTCACCTTAATTAACTTATCAAACTTAACATCACCAATGAAAAACAAAATGACCTAATGTGTCTCCTAATTAGAGGTACTGAGAAGGGTACAACATCAAGTCTGTAGTATTCCTGCAAAAGAAAAAAACATTTCACCTGAGTCATAATAAAACAATCACACAAATCCCAATTAAAGGATTATCTACAAAGTAACTGATCTTGACTTTTTAAAAAATGACAAAAAAGCACCAGGGAACTATTCTAGGAAGACCCTAAAGAAGCAAGACAAGTAAATGCAATGAATGATCTTTGACTAAATCCTGACTTCAAATTTTGGGGAAAAAAAAAAATTTAACCTATGAAAACATTATTGGGACAACTGTGAAATTCTGAATATTGACAGTATATTAGATCATAGTGTTATGTTAGTGCTAGATGTCTCAATTATGAAAATAATACTTGGTTATGTCAAAGAATGTCCATTTCTTAGAAAACATAAGCTGAAATGGGAAGTATCATGAATCCTGCAAGCCTGCACCTAACCCTCAAATTGTTCAGGGAAAGAAAAAAAAGTGTGTGTGTGTGTGTGTGTGTGTGTAATTTCATATATGTAGCTGAGGCCAGAGGGAGGAGCCATTTCTTTCTAACATTGGCAAAGTCTAAAGTCTAACCCTTTATTGTTTTGATTTGCCTTTCCAGTTGGACCCAGAGAAGTGACTATCCGTGCATGCATAAACCTGGCTGCTCTGAGCTCTGGCAGCACACTCATTTGTAAGGCCACATGTGTGCTCCACAGGACAGCAGCAGGTAACTTCATCTGAATTTATTCTCCACCTGGAATGGAAGTGGGTCATCACATCCCCATCTGAGAAAGGTCAAACTTCAGAGCTTCTCTCAGCACCCAAGCTGTTTTTCCTTGTATTATTACACTTTACAGGGCTCCACCAAGTCTATTTTGAGATTTTTTTTTTTAATGGGTAAGTTGGTATGGTGTCTGTGATCCACTGAAATATATTTGCTAAAGGACAGACTTCAGTATGATGCCCTCCCACTCCCACTGTCCCTTATGCTTGACCTTCAACCATGTTAAACCTGAAACACATACAGGAATCTGTTAGATGTTAAAAGAAACAACATGGGCCAGGAATTCATTCTGGCATGGACTTTCCTGACAGATTTCCCTTCTGGGTCTGGACCATCTTTAAGTTTTTCCTTTTTCCTATGCACTTTCTCAGCAGTGTGCTATTTGTAAAAGTATATCTTTATCTTTCACTATTATACTAATCTGAATCCAGAAAAAACACAGGAATTCCCAATGTTTTACGATGTTAGACAAATCACCTGATCTCTCTGCATTTCTGTTGCCTTACCTCTAAAATAGCAAAAAAGAGTTGGTCTATTTGAAAAACTTAGGTATTTGTATGGCTAAAGCACAGGGAGTGAAAGTGAGTGGAAATGAACTCAGGTGGGTTGGCAATAGTCAGATCAGGTAGGGTTTTGTAAGCCAAGGTAAGAAGTCTGTACTTTATTCTAAGTGTAACAGGGCAACAATGTAAGGAGGGAAGCCAGTGAAGAAGGTGTCATAGTAGTCCAGGCCAGAGATAACAGTAGGTCTGACCAGAAAAGTGGGAAAAGGTCAATCTGTTTTGAAGATACAGGCATCAAGTCAGTCTGTTACAGGGGTAGAAGTGGGAGGTGAGGAAAAGAAGAATCAAGGATGACTCCTTCAGTTTTCGCTGTAGCAACTAGATGGATATGGTTGTCATTTGCCAAGAAAGCAAGACAAAGGGGAAGCAGGTTTGGGGTGGGGGACAGATCAAGAGTTCTGTTTTGGTCATACTGTATTAGTTTCCTAGGGCTTTTGTAACAAATTACCACAGATGGGGTAGCTTAACACAACAGAAATTTATTCTCTCACAGTTCTGGATGCTTGAAGTTCAAAAGCAAAGTGTGGACAGGGTAATAAATTCTAACTGATTCATTCCAATCCTACATCTACTGAAAGCTGAAAAGATCTCTTTGATTAAGAAAAACAATAGCATAATGATTAATTAAGAGTATACATGTTTTTTTGCAGGTAGATAGCCTGGATTTAATTCCTGATGCTGCCACTTACTAGCTGGGAGACCCTGGACAAACTATCTGACCTCTGCATGCCTCCATTTCTTTATCTGTAAAGTGGGGCTACAGTGCAATTCTGACATTAGCTACCTGGAGTTAGGCAAAACTTTACAGGTTAAGGGCTCAGGCTTTCACAAGACTGTTCTCACTTCAAACACTGGCAATAAGCTCAGGGGTTCCCCAGCCACCTCCACTTCTGACCAGCTGGCTAAAACTCTGGTAACACAACTTGTAGAACTCAGGAAAGCACTATTCTACTACAATTTTGTTATTGCAAAAGAATACAACTCAGAACCAGTGAAAAGAGACATACAGGGCACAATCTGTAAGGATACCAAATGCCAAACTTCCATGTCTTCTCCCTGTGGATTCAGGACACATCACCCGGCTCACTCAAGCTTTAATGTGTAGAATTTTCCTTAGGGTTTCATTACGTAGGCATGAATCATTGGCCATATGACTGAATTCAATCTCCAGCCCCATCTCCCCTCCCAGGAGTTTGAGCTGATGTTCCATGGTTCAAAGACTCAACTCTGTAATCACACATTGGTCTTTCTGGCAGTCAACCCCTCATCCTGATACTATATAGGAACCTATCATGAGTTGTCTCCTTAGCAAAAACTACCAGGGCCTACTATGAATAACAAAACTAAGGAAATTCCAAGGATTTAGAGGCTCTCTCCCAAGAACCAGGAAAAAGGGCAGC
Source organism: Leptonychotes weddellii (assembly GCF_054177405.1). Lineage (NCBI taxonomy): Eukaryota > Metazoa > Chordata > Mammalia > Carnivora > Phocidae > Leptonychotes > Leptonychotes weddellii. The sequence continues at coordinate 59,266,202 of NC_138380.1, forward strand.
CAAAGTCTTCATTATACAACAGCGTCTAACAAAATCTACCTCAAAGGGTTGTTTTAAGGATTAAAAGAGCTAATAAATGTAAAGTACTTAAAACACTGCCTAGCACTACAGAAATGTTAGCTACTTTTGTTCTCTAAATATTAGATAGTCCTACATTCATTCAGTAAGTTCTATTAAATCTCATATTCCTGTATATTTTGCTCCCTAAGAGAGATAATCCACCTTGACTTCTTCAAATGTGATAGACCCCATGGAGCTGAACTATATGCAGTTTTCAGCTATCTTTTCAAGATCTGTGACAATTTTCTTTTTTTTTTTAAGATTTTGTTTATTTATTTATTTTAGAGAGAGAGTAATAAGCAAGTGAGCAAGGAGAGGGGCAGAGGGGGAGGGAGAGAATCTCAAGCAGACTCTGCACCAAAGGTGGAGCCCAACATGGGGCCCAATCTCAGAACGCTGAGATCATGACCTGAGCTGAAGCCAAGAGTTGGATGCTCAACTGACTGAGCCACCCAGGTTTCTAATATAGTATCATCATGTACCAAATAGGCATGGTTTTTATATAAAGCCTAAAAACTGTTGAGTGACTGGGGTAATTACTAGCAATCAGTACTCCCAATTAAAACTTACCATTATAATGTAACATAATCAACTTACACTTTCTATTTTTCATTTTTTGTTTCAACAAATATTTATTTAGTACTATTCTATGTGCTGAGTCTATAGCAGTGAACCAAATAAAGTTATTGCTTCGTTGAGAGGGAGAGCTTGTATACTATTGGGAAATTCAGATAATAATCTCATTCTAAAATATTTATTTATAATATACATTTAACATATATTTAGTATATACAACATGTACTATACACTTAATATATACAACATATATATAATGAAAAATAGAGCTGAATGAGGTCTGGAGTGCGATAAAGTGTTCCATTCAGAGAAGTTTTCACTGAGAAGGTAGTATTAAGGAGAATCTGGAATGAAGTGGTTCCTCTATATCCTGACCTGTTTTCTGCTCTGTTTGTGCACCAGAGGATCTGCCCCTCTGGTTTCTGTACACACAGTCTTTCTTCCTCACCTCTATCTAGACTAAACCAGTTGAACCTGTTTATAGCTACCCATTTCTTCCACATGCCAAGGTCAGTTTGAAATTCAATGATGTCCTACACTTAGTCATTTTGAGACAGCATCAAATTTAATAAAATTGTAATGCCTATATTGATGTTTTAAGGATTTTAGTCAGAGAGAATGGTTAAGAGGGTGATTTTGTAGAAAGGACACAGGGGCCAACTTCAGCCAGACAGCTTAGTAATCTTTCCCTTGAGAAAGCAGCAGAGTTATTTTTTATTTCTTTTTTTATATTCTGCAACTGCAGATTTCAGTTAATATTAAATTACTTATCAGAGAGAGTTTGGAATATGGTTTTCTTTATATTCCATTTGACTTAACATCATTTCTCTGTGGTGAAGTCTCCTTGCTATAAAAGCTCTTTTTATAGATAATTGAACCTGAGAGCAAAATCTAGGCATTTTGAAGGAAATATAGCTGATTCTCTTTCCAGGGGAAAATAATTCTGGCTTCCTTCCTGGAACCAGTGAAGTATGAGGCAAGTGACAGTCCTTGATTTCGATCAAAGATCCAAGACTATTCTCTGACAGTTGGGGGCAGATCATCAAGTGAAAGCCTGCCTCATCTACTCCACTGTCTATTCAAGGCATCCAGCACTCAGATAATAAATGATAGGCTACTGAAGCCATTAACAAGGAAAAATGCACTGATAAACTTCTCTTCACAAAAATTCAGCAGAAATATTCATCAAACCCAAATTGTGAAAGAGACATAGATGAAAGAGAGAGAGAAAGGAAGGGGGGGTGGATAAAGAACAAAAGAAAAAGAGTCATCAGCAAAAAGGATATCCTCATTCACTGTCAGAAAATAGCACTAGAAACAGATAAATTCCTTAGTTAAGATCACAGAAGGGGTTATGTTCGGCTTTACTACAGGATAGGAGGGTTGTACATTACAGACCATTATAAACAGAATGGTATGAACAAAGGAGCAGATATATACAATCAAACCGTCTATTGAGGCATGGAACCGCAGAGCAGAAGCAATCACCATGGAAAGCAGTGCAGTGACAATACAATTTTAAATCCATTTGATAGGCAAACTATATCAGTTGAAATTTCTCAGGATGAATGAGTTTAAAACTCATTATCTGTAGAGCAGCCTATCCCATGATACCACTTTATTTATTCAGATGGAGATTGGAGAATATGGGTAAACATTATAGCTCCAGCCACAACATGTTTTGTAGATAAATGCTGTACAGTATTTGTTCTCTATGCGTTTGCATATGGTTCTTTTCCACTGTAGAAGAAAACAGTGGGGCATGAGGGGAACAGTGAAAGGGCTATCTTTAAAAGACACCATGCACAGAACTGTGAAAGGGCAACATGCATTTGCCATGCAGGCCATAACAACACTGGAAGGCAGTCTGTCATTTAATGTCCCCAATTTAGAGTTTTAAATAGCTGGGAAACACTCTAACTTCTTCCAGCAGTCTATCAGACAGTAAAATTCATTATGTCTAAAGGTACCAGTTAGCCAGAACACACAGCAAAGTAACTTCACAAAGTGCAGGTCATAAAATACACGTTTGTTTTATGGTTGAATATTCACATTTTCCCTTTATTCCATTGGGAACCCTAGTTAGTTTCAGTTGAAAGAAATGAAATGTCTAAAATGGAACGAAGGTACAAAATGTTTCTGCAGAAGTACAATAAAAATAATTCTTAAAGGAACTGCAGCTGGAGAAGGCTGGAAACATCTTCCATGGAGAGGATGAGAGCTGGAATACAAAACGTAAACATTCAGGGGCGCCTGTGGTGCAGTTGGTTAAGCATCCTACTTTTGGTTTCGGCTCAGGTCATGATCTCAGGGTTATGAGATCGAGCCCCACATCGGGCTCCATGTTTAACTCGGAATCTGCTGGAGATTCTCTCTCCCTCTCCCTCTGCCCCTCCTGCTCATGCACCCGCGCACATGCTCTCTCTCTCCTCTCTCTCTCAAATAAATCTTAAAAAAAAAAAAAAAAACTTTAAACATTCAGTGTAAAAATTTTGTCACAACTCTTATGAATGGTCTGCAGATATTCTTTCATTTACTGAAAGACACAGACACATTTGCACTAGACAAAGGACTCTATCTTAATAATTATGTCTTAACTCTTCTACTGAAGGTGGAACCCTCCGTCTTTTTTGTCCATTTCTTTGTTTAGTCATGAAAAATTTGCAGTTTTAGGTAGAAAAAAGAATACAGTGATCAAAAAGATCTCTATTTCACCCATTAAGAAGAACTTTTTGGTGAATTCACTGATTGAGGGATGAAATACCATATTTGGAAATTCTTGGGGTGAAAAGCATATTTGTTGAATGTGCCACACGCACTTAGTGTTACAGAGATGGAGTCAGGTGTGGGATATTGGTGTGGGATTTGGAGTAGGTCACTTAATCCCCACTTGGTTTTTGTTGTTTCTTTTTCCCTATAAAACAAGGAATTTAGATTAGATCATCTGAGTCCCATTCAAATGTTCTATGATTTGAGTCTTTGTTAATGACCTTACAGTGGTACATTATTTTTTTAGAGTAAGAGAGTTCTTAGCTTTTATGAACTACTCTTTATCAAACACATGCATTCTCACTTTGAATCCCCACAATAATCCTACAAGGGTGTTATTATTATTTCAACATTTGAATTATTTTTTTTAAGTATGGAAATAAGCAAGCCTAGAAAGATTAAATAAAATTCTCAAGGTTTCACAGTTATGAAGTAGAAGAGGTCTGTCAAATCTAGGTCCATCTGATGGCAAAGACAAGTTCTTAACCACTAGGACATATTACCACCCATAGGGAATGTTACAGATCCCAGGGCCTCATTTTAGATTTTTTTTAAAGATTTTATTTATTTATTTTAGAGAGACAGAGACAGAGAGCGCACAGAGGGACAGGGGGTGAGAGTGAGGGAGAGAGACAGGCAGATTCTGCACTGAGCGCCAAGCCCAACTCGGGGGCTCAATCTCATGATCCTGAGCCGAAACCAAAAGTCTGATGCTCAACCCACTGAGCCTCCCAGGCGCCCCTCATTTTACATTTGCAACTGGTAACTAAACAAGGTCAAGTAACTAGCCTAAGGTCACAGAGCCAAAAGTATCAGAGTCAGAACCTGAATCCAGGCTTGTTTTCCTCCAAGTCAGCTTTTATTAATTTATATCACACTATCCATTTTCTGAAGCCACAAAACAGTTCATAAACAACCAGGTTAGCACTCCCTGTGATTCTAATTATCAGATTAATAAACATAAATTCAAATAACTGGAGAGACCCTAACTGAAGTCCAGGATAGGTGAATTTTCCAAAAGAGCAAGCAAAAATAAAAGACTTGATGAGAACTGAAGATTAAATTAAAAGGCCTTTAATGCCATCTGTTTCTCTTTCCATCAATTTGCAACCAAATGGTAACTAAATTCTCTTATTCCCTGCTCCTGGAAATGGTCTAGATCCAAAAATATCCTGAGTCCAAGATCCTCAGAGAGCCTCCCTTGTTTGTACTAACCTTAACTAAAAACATAAGCCATATAGAAGCAATTTAAACGGACCAACTCCGTTTCCTGTGGACGGCTCATCATTCCTAGCCAAGATGAGCATCTTTTGTAATGGTGAACAGCTTGATGCTTAAAACTTTAGTCAATTCTGAGCTGTCATTAAAAAAAAAAAAAAAAAAAAAAGCAGCAGCTCCTTTGCACAGAGGGAATATGTACATATATTTTGTCCCATCAAAGATGACTTGAAAAGTCCTCTTCCAATTTGCTTTGAGAAAAAAATAGCCTTTAAACTGAGATTAAGCAGAGAAAAACTCTCGATAAAAAGGAAAATTTTTCAAAAACTTGCAAGTGACTGCAAAGCCAGTTAACACAGAAAACCTTGTCACCTTAAGTATGCCATTTGTAATCACACATGCCGGAATACATCTATTCATCTTCTTTTAATTGCTTAGCTGTGCTAGAAATACAAAGCAGCTCACTGATGCAGAGACTGTGGAAGAATATTTTGTCATGGAAACATTGAAAACATTTCAAAGCAGGAGCTCTTCTCTAGTGAAATGAAACCTTATAGCTGTTTGTTGGGCTTTGTATTCAGCTGTTAAGTGTCTGGAGTAAGAGGCCTTCTTTGTGAGTGGCTTTTGCATATATCATCCTGTGCTCCAAGATGGCTGAGAAAATTCCAACAATTTCCCAAGCACTGTTTGGGAGAGCAGTAGGTTGTCTCTTCTTCCTCTTTTCTCAAAAAAATAACAACTGAGATTATCCCTGAGTCAGCAGGTAAATACCTGGTTGCCTCTTAAGTGTATCTGAGACCAATCTGGGGGTATTTTTGAGCTCATCCTTCCTCTGAAGAATTTTGCTGAAATTAAATACTGCACATGTATATACATTTGTTAAATGTTGTTTGTTGAACACCTACTGTATGTTTTATGACTCAGGTGCTTTACCTATGTTATTTCATTGAATCTTTACAGAAATTCTATAACATCTATCTAAAGATTAACCCAAAATCATGGATTAATGATAAAACTGGCAGTTAATGACAAATCTAGCAGTTTAATTGTTAATGAGTAACAAGACCACAAATCAAAGCCAGCCTCCAAAACCCAGATCTTTCCACTATATCACACTGAGCTTGCTTGCTCCTTGTCAAATGGCCCCTGCACTTACAATATGACAGAGAGCTTGAAGGGGTTTTCTTTTTCAAATCCTTTCCATTCATCAATGTTCTACCAAGAATTATGTTAAAGTTATCATCCAGGTCCTCCAAGAGGCATTGATGAGCCCTGCAGGCTCAAGATTATTCCAAAGGAGAAAATGGGCACAGAAATTTTAAGAAACTCAATTTCCCAATCTGATCCTCAGCTTCAACATACAGTAGTCTTTCTTAAAATCGATCTGAGGAAGAAAACACCTGCAGTTATGTCAGTTGGGTTCTCCTTTCCTCATCCCAATCTCCTTTCACAATTGTCCTTTTCCCATTTTACTAAAGAAAAGCACACCTCCCACTCATACCTTACCTCCTTAAGGCATATTGTCTCAGGGGAGAATTTGAAATACTGCCCCCCATTGAGACACCCTAAATTCCCCTTCCCATGAGACACACATGGAATCACAGTTCTTCTCATTAAGAAATGACCTTTATGATGGAACACTACATCAAAAACTAATGATGTAATGTATGGTGATTAACATAACAATAAAAATTAAAAAAAAAAGAAATGACCTTTATGTTTTGCAATACTAACATACCAAAAATTTAGTATGTTTACTTTGGTTTTATAAATTATTAGTTAACAAAAATGTTATAATAGAAACATTTTAACCCACAGAGCTTTAGAGAATAAAGAATAAAATAATTCCAATTTATAAACATGTTTTGTTAGCAGAGAAATATGATAGGATGATCAATTAAAAAACTGTCAAAAATATATATATTTCACACAACTGATGAATTATTGAACACTACATCTGAAACTAATGATGTACTATATGTTGGCTAATTGAATTTAAATAAAAATATATATATATATATTTCATTGGGATAAAACTGTGGGGAAAGTGAGAAAAGAGAACAATGTAAAATGACTCAAAAGAAGAGTTTCTTCTAGTAATTTCAAATGGATGCTGGTGGGTATCAAATCACTTTGGCATGAGCCTCCACTGTATACACTTAAAAATGACTAGTGTAACAGTTTTAATTTTAAAGTGACATAGTTTTAAGGTTAGTTCAGGTCCGCACCAAAAACGCCATATTGATTTGCTATTCTTGACAGAGAATGACAGCAGGACCTAGGACTCATGAAGATGTATGAAAGGCCAATATTCAGACTATAATGAACTCAAGTAGGTTGGTATAATTTCCTCTTCTCCAATCCCATTATATTCATTTCATGAAAAATGCTTTCATATTATACTGTTTCCTCTTCTTGTTAATATCTTTGTCATGTGGGAAGATATCAGCATTTTAATGATTTAGTTATTTAAACTTTTTTGATAATTTCTGTCCCTTGGTTGACCCTTCCACTTCACCCCTTCTCCTCTAGTTATAAGAACTGAGGATACGAATTGTCAGCAAATCAAGTTACAGAGTGTTGGAAAGGTTATTGTCCCAGAAACTGCTATTATCTTTCCGACAAAAATTATAATAAGCACAGGAAAAGGTGCAACTAGAATTCATTAATAACCTACCACTCAGAAATCGGATACCATGGTGCAGATTTTAGAAACACCAGAAATGGTTGCTATTCAGAGAAATGCCGTAATGCATGTTCAGAATTGATTTTCCTAGCCTTTTTCCTAAGACTGTCAATAAATGAAATGGCTATTTTAATTTGGCAGTGGTTGGAGTAATATGATGCCTATCAATAAAGAAATTAAAAGATACAAATATTTGCCTGAGCTCTCAACATAAGGCAACTCATTATACCTTGGAATTCAGTTCAATAAAGGGACATCTCAGCCCTGAAAGATTTTTGTGACATGTTCTCACCTGTGTACTTTTCCCAAAGCATGGGCAGAAACATACACACACACACACACACACACACACACACACACAGACTGCATTGCAATGAGATGACATGATCTTTGATGATAACACGTTTCACTTTCTGGCATGTGTCTATACATTTAGACTTTATGGACAAATATTATGAGAAAATGGTTTCAAATATACAAACCAGCATTTATTATTATAAAATAAGGATTCATATTCTAAGACTACAAAAATAATTTTTGCCGAAATTTATTGAGTGCTATCCACCACGCAGGGTGCATGTTTTACATATCATATCAAATAATCATGACAACCCTTTGATACAGATACTTTGATTACTTCCATTTTAAACACAAGGAACCCAGGGCTAAAAGGGTTAATTAAATTGCCCAAGGACATTTGGCAAAAAATATACAGAGTTCCAACCCAAACCCAGGACTAAAAGCTCTTGATCTAAATCTGCTCTGTCCAATAAGGTGGCTCCAGCACTTGAAAGTAGCCAGTAGAAATTGAAATGTGCTGTTTGTGTAACATATACACCAGATTTCAAGGACTTAGAATATAAAAAAAGGTAAGATACCTCAAAAATAATTTTTAATTGATTACATTGAAATGACAATATTCTGAATATACTGGGTTAAATAAAAATATTATTAAAATAATTTTTATCATTTTCTTAAGTTTTCAATGTAGCCACTAAAACTTTTTTAAATTTTTCAATTCAATTTAGTTAATATATAGTATATTATTAGTTTCAGGGGTAGAATTTAGTGATTCATCAGTTGCATATAGTACCCAGCGCTGATCACATCAAGTGCCCTCCTTAAGGCCCATCACCCAATTACCCCATCCCCTACCCACCTCCCCTCCAGCAACCCTCAGTTTGTTTCCTATGGTTAAGAGTCTCTTACGGTTTGCCTCCCTCTCTATTTTTAGTTTATTTTTTCTTCCCTTCCCATATGTTCATCTGTTTTGTTTCTTAAGTTCCACACATGAATGAAATCAGATGGTATTTGTCTTTCTCTGACTGACTTACTTTGTTTAGCATAATAGCCTCTAGTTCCATCCACGTCATTGCAAATGGCAAAATTTTTAAATTATGTATGTGATCTTCCATATATTTCTATTGGAAAATGCTGATCTAAACCACTGGGTATAGTGCCATATCTGTATTTGTGTATGTACGTAGGCATATGTATTTTTTAGTCTAAGAGAATATTGAAGTATAAGAGGATATAAAGTATTAGTCTATATTAGTCTCTTTAGGGTGCCATAACAGTACCATAGAACAGATAGCTTAAACAACGGAAATTTATGTTCTCACAGTTCTGGAGGCTGGATGAAGGTGCCAGAATGGTTGCTGGTGAGAGCTCTCTTCCTGGCTTTCTAACGACCTTCTTCTTGCTATGTGCTCACCTGGCAGAGACAGAGAGAGCTCTGGTGTCTCTTCCTCTTCTTATAAGGGCTCCAGTCCTATTGGATTACTGTTTTATTACCTTTATTCCCTCCCAAAGGCCCCACCTCCAAATACCATTACATTGGACTTAGGGCTTCAACTTTTGAATTTTCACAGAGGGCTCATAAACAATCGATAACAAGTGGTTATTTCTGGATAATAGAATTCTAGGTGATTTTTATTTTCTCCTTTATGTTTTCCTGATAATTTTATACAATATTTTTCTTCTTTAATCAGAAACACACACATTTTTCATTTTGAGAAACAAAATTTTACAATATTATTGCGACTGGAAGCAATAGAATCATTTTTCTAGGCTCTTTCTCATGTTATTATTTTATGATAAAGATAAAGAATTCATCAATATTAGGTATTTATTGCTCAGACAGTATGCTGTTGTTTCCCTGAATATGTTCATTATTTGTAACTTCTGAGTGGTGAGTTGTCCCTGACAGGTAAGAGACTCCAGCGGAGCTAGACTACCTGAGGCAGTAGCTAGGTCACTCAGAAGTTCTCCGTCTGCCCCCTGGAGTCCCCTGAGCCTCCTCACCATAATTCTGGTGGCTCTGGGAGCATGAAAAACCAGGAAGGATAGCTAAAAGTGGAGCATGTTAAAAGATTCCAGACAAAGGGGCACCTGGGTGGCTCAGATGGTTAAGCATCTGCCTTCGGCTCAGGTCATGATCCCAGGGTCCTGGGATCAAGTCCCACATCGGGCTCCCTGATCCTTGGGAGCCTGCTTCTCCCTCTGCCTCTCTCTCTCTGTCTCTCATGAATAAATAAATAAAATCTTTAAAAAAAAAAAAAAGATTCCAGATAGGAAGCTCAATGCCAATACATGGGCAGGCATAAAAACTGACCTTGCTTATCCTTCACGTACTTGAAACATTTATCTCTTTGTATATAAATAAGGGATAATAAAAATACACAAAAGAATACATTTGTGTGTATAATATAATAATATATTATTATTTATATGAATCCTGATGAAATTTTCAGGCTCCTTTGACCAGTTTTCCAATGACCAGAAAAAGCAGCCAGGAGCTACAGACCAAGATATTTTAGGATAATGGGATGCTGAATGGAAGAGACGGATTAGTTACAAGTATTTGATTCTCAACAGATTGCATACCTCCCTTCCTAGACCTATTCCAATAGCCGTATCTGCTAGCTACTGAATAAGCTGAAATTCTCTTGGGCTATTATCATAGCTGCAGCAGCAGTCTTGTAACACAGCGCTTGCTCATTCAACTCCTATTATAATTTCCAGTGAAATAAAATATCACAAAGTCATTCAAATTCATAGACTAAAGATATATCTGTAGTGACAAAGTAAAGTATAGGATAAAATTCATTATCCTGATAAATTGATGAACACGGACAGTCACTCTGAATAATTTGAACTAAAGGAACTTTTTCTCTCAATGGTTGGATATTTTTGGCCTGATTTATCCACATAATTGCCTCAGCTCCCCACTTCATTTTGCCCATGTCAACACAACGAAGTCACCGTTCTTGATTTTGAAAGCTTCACTATTTCATGTCACGTTAGCAAGAGAGACGCGCATAGCAAATTCTGGATGGGTTCTTATGACAAATGACTTCTATGGTTTGCACGTGTCTCTTCAATGACAGCTGCTGGGAAGAAACATCACCTCCCAGCTGCACAACTTGATCCTTCTCTCCCTTGTGAATTAGGAGGAATTGAATGTTTGGCTTTAAAGAGGCACTTCATACTCCTCTCATTGAATATCACAATTGTGCCCGGATGAATGGAAACAAAAAAACCCATCATTGGCAACTGATGGGAGAAAAAATAGTCCTCTCATTACAGAGATAATAAGCAGGATGTTCCCCTGCAGCCTTTCTTCCTAATTCTCCTTATTGTATTTTATTAAATGATGCAGTTTGAAATTAAGACTCTGGCAACCTTCGTGCACACGCTGCATAAACAAGCAAAACAGAAACACAGTTCAAAGAGCAAGTGTAAGCCCCTCCCAAAAGCCATCTGCTTTCCTTTTGTTATGAAACTTCAATTCATCAGCAAAACTCTAAAGAAAATATTTATAGCAGAAATGTAAGCCTGCATTCTGAAGCTGCTTTGAGACAGCGTTAACAGAACACTACAAAACTTGGTTAGATTATGTCACTTACTAGCCAGTCTAGAACTTCATTGAATAAGACCCTCAATGTGCCAGGACCTGTGGCAGCTGCTTTTGTTTCCGTATCATTAAATGAAGATAATAGTTATACCAGCCATGCCTACCTCTCAAGGTTGCTGAAAACTATAAAACAAATAAACTGTAAAACAAAAAAACCCCATAAAACAAATAAAAACATCTGTTTGTTTTCCATCAGTAAGCCACCAGAAGAAAATGAAACAGCCATTCAGTTACCTTTGCAAAAAATCTGAATATGATTATAACTTAAAGGAAGTTTTATTTTATATGTCCACTAGCACAAACTTTCTGCTTATTTTCACTCTGGTAAATCTGATAAAATGGAGGGAAATCAATGATTCAAGCACAATAAACTTTCCTAATCACATGGAACGACCATACAAATAAATATACCTAAACAATAATACTGACATGTAATCCAAGTTTGCTAAGTAAAACGTCACCCTGAACTTCCTTTCCTTTCCATTTTCCTCACAATGTACACCCATCTGATGTGATGGTAGCTTATAACCATGGTCTATAGCAAAATAAGACAGGATCCTGAAGACTTGGCATGAAGAAGAAATAAAACTTCATTGTGTCCAACAGGTAGGTTGGCATGGGGATATTTGTTTCCATAGCATATTCTAGCCTAGCATAATCTAATCTAACAAATTCAGGAATTGTACCAGTGATATATCTAGGCCATAGCAAAGAAACCTAAAATGTGTAGCAATTGCTTAGCAGTTAGAATGTGGACAGTAAGGAAACCAATTTTGGAGGCCAGGAAAATAATAATCCATTTTATGCAGTGTGAAAGCATTTGGTAAGATTATTTCCTGTGGTAATTTGGGAGGTATACCATGTGCTTCTGAGCCCACTGATTTAGGGGAAGAATGTTAAAAGCAAATGTTGGCTATGTTTGACAAAAGATGACAAGGATAAAATAAGATCAGGAAAACCCTGGGTGGTTTGCAAACAAATGAAAGGGATGGCAATAGTTTAGGAATTCTGACACTTGCAAATTGAAAAAGTGACTATTTCTAGAACCCAAACAATAAAACTTAGGATCTCAGAAGACTAAACAACAAAATCATTGTGAAACTTTCCTCTTGGATGAAATTACTCAGGACAAAGATACGATTAAGTATATGAATTTCTTACCTGTTCAGACATCTTCAAGGTAGCCACCATAATACTGACAGAAACTCATGGAAGTGAGAATGAAACAGAGCAGATTTTAGAATTCTGTCTAGAAAAGAACTTCAGGTGTGATTACTAGGACATGGAACATACTTGAAGCAAATACATTAGAAGCCTACTATGTTTGTGAGGGAACTGCATTGACAAAGAACCCACGAGTCTCCACTGAAAAACCACTGACATTTTGAGACTTGCACCTCTTGGGTCCCCATGTTCCATAAGAAAGAAGATCATTGAGAAAATCATGTGGCTCTCAAGGAGGCCATGTTCCCTAATACCCACTTCAGAGATGGCTGAAGAGAATAACAAAAAAAGAAAGAACATCTCATTGGGTACAGCTTGCAGCCATAGAGTACAATGAATAAAAAAACTCCAAGACTCAGAACTAAGGCCTAATTCAGGAATACTGACCACCCTCATGGGTTACAGGAGCCTTCACCATGTCTTCCCAGTGGGATTTCATCATTGCTGTGTGGCCCCTATCTTCCCCTTTCCAAGTGAGAGTATGTACCATAGTTATACTGCCCCTTTCCACCAATGTAAATCCAGTGGAGGGGGAAAGTTCATATGATTTTCTTTTCATTTCATAGGTCATCTGATCAAGAAGAGCTTCAGGTAGACAAGGCAGAGAAGCCCATGTATTCCATAGAGCTTGATGTACTGCACTGGAATTCAGGATGTCTCCCTTGAGTCTGTCCTACGTATGTGAAAAAGGTAGTAATTGGAAATCTGACTAGAAGAGCGGATGGTGGAGAAATTGTGAGTGCCCACCTAATATTCATGTATTTCTCTGTATTTCCAAGCCCCCATACACCTAAGTGGGATCATACAACCAGATTATGCCAGTGGAAGGCAAGCAAAAGAAATCTGTAACTTCTCAATGAAACTGTCTCTAGTTTTTTTTCCCTATCCCTGCTCTAGTGACCTTGGAGAGGCTATGTGATCCAAATGCTATAGCTATATGATAGAGGAGTGGTATAATGATTATTGTTAATAACACTATATATATACTTGAAAGTTGCTAAGAGAGTAAATCTTAAATTGTCCTCACTATAAAAAATAAATAGTAATTACATGACATGGTGAAAGTTTTAGCTATAATGGTAATCATTTTCCAATATGTAAGTAAACCAAATTAACACATTGTATACCTTAAACTTACACAATGTTGTATGTCAATTATATCCCAATAATCTGGAAAAAAAGATGATGAAAGAGGGTATCAGATTCTGCATGAGGGAGAAATATGTATTATTTGTGTAGAGTCACTAGGATTCATGAGGTTATTATCATAATATAGCCTAGATTATATTAACTAACATATTATTCAACAGAAACCCCATCCTCATCCTCCCACAACATTTTTAGCGAGGTCTATGCTGATGACTAATTTTTTTGGTGTAAATGAACGAGAAGGATGGGTTTGAAAAGATTCTGTGTCTGGGTTAAAGTGAACTGAAAATATTAAGACATTATGTGCAAACACAAATGCACTGCATTGAGAAACAGCCAATATGTAGATTACACTTAACTACCTCTTGGCTCCCAGTGCTCCTCTCTATGGATACAGGAAGCAAATTTTGAAACAATTGCAGTGGGATGTCAAAACAATTGCAGCTTCATAATGGGCCAGGATTTGAACATAACTGGGTATATCTCATATAACATTGTGGCAAACTTACAGAAGTATGTTTATGGGGAGTACAAAGAAGCCTCCCAGGAAAGAACTCATCCTTAGGTAGGGAAGAGTTGGGCATGACAAAGTTCCCCCAACAGCAAAGCCTTAATCATTAATGGGGAGAAGTGTTCTGGACATAACATGGCATCTTCACTCATCTCTTTCCCTGTCCCTAGGTAGATAGAGGGCTGTAAATAAAACCTGAAATTTATTTAATTTAAACCTCTTCAAGACATTTTGTGTATTGACATAGCTTTGATAACCATGTAACAGAGAATAACACAAAATGAGGAGCAAGGCATTTCTGCAACTTTGCCACTCTCCCCTCAACAAAGTTTTGGCACCTTAAGCACTTCTTGTCAAAGTCAGAGTACCAGGCAGTGGAAGCTAGAAGGGCTGCCAACATTGCAGTTTCCACCTGCCCAGTTTGAATAGCAGTATCCAGCAGAAACAGGGGTGGGATCCTATGGATGCTATTTGGCTGATCACCAGACTTTTCATGAGCACTTATAAAACACTGCCCAAGGACCCAAAGAAATAGTCAGGGCCAGAGGAAAGGACCTTACCAGGAACTGAATTTGTGGGTGAATGAGTGGAGGGTAGAGCTAGGGAAGTCTCATGTATCAGTTAGCTTTTATGGTATAAAAACACCCCAAAACTTATTGGTATAATGTAAGAACCATTTATTATTTCTCACAAGTCTAGGTGGATTGGGCAGCTCCAGTAAGCTGGGCTGGGCTTGGTTTATCTCATCTGGGCTCACTCTTGTGTCTGTGGTCAGCTAACAGGTCAGCTGGGGACAAGGCTTAAGTTGGCCTTGGCTGGAATGACTCAGCTTTCCTCCATGTTTCTCACATCTCTCCAGTGAATTAACCAGGAGTTGTCCTCATTGTGGAGGTAGGGGTCAAGAGACAGAGACAGAGAGAGAGCAGCACAAAAGAGCACAAAACTTCTCGAGGCCTACAATTGGACCTGGAACACCATCCATACCACCCATTCTACAATGTCAAAGCAAATCACAGGCCAGCTCATATTTAAGGGGTACAGATATACACTCTACCTCTTATGGGAAAATCTGCAAAATCAATTGCAAGGGTGGCAAATTCTGAGAAGGCGATGACTGGGGCCATTTTTGCAATCAGTCCATTGCATCTGTTTTACTGCTTTTATGATGATATGGTTTGTGTGAGAGAAAGTTGGTTGTACACTCTCTGTAAGTTTCCCAGAATGCTAAAGTTGGAAGGATCTTAGTGATCACTATCTACTCCAACCTCCAAATTTCATAGAGAAGGAATCTGAGGTCCAGAGAAGTTATGCAATTGGGTTAGTTTCTTACAGACAAAGGAGGACTAGAAATTACTTTTGATTCAGCTCAGAATTCTTTCAACTGTACTATCTTCTCTTCCAAAGACACTTTTAGGATAGAAAAATTTTGGTTTTGTTCATTTTTTTTTCACCCGCCACATTTGTCATGAAATGATTATCTAGAAAAACATCAACAGTAGCCAAGGAAGGTTGTTGGTCTTTTAGCTGTGGTACCTTACTGACCTTGTCCTGCTCTGCTCAGACGTGCCTTCTACGGGTAAGTATAGTGCCTAAGACCTCTCTCACAGTGAACTTCCATCATTCTCATTATCTGTGCTGTCACACAACTGTCCCTCCCTATGCAACCAACCTGCCCCCAGAGAGTCCCAGCACTTGCCCAACAATGCCTATATCTGCCTCAACAGTTTATGGTCTTAGGAGAACTGCCCTCTTAAACAGTTGCTAATAACCTTAATCTTGCAATCTTCCCTTATTTTGCATAAATAGCTACAATTCTGCCTTCCTCAACTGTAGTTTTTCTCCAGGATCTATATTACAAACCAGAAAATTGAAAGTACCGTACTTATTTCCCACCTCAAAAGATATAAAACCATTTAACTGACAAGCTGTTAGAAACACAGCTATTTCTTTTATTTCCAACTTGAATGTGAGGGATGGAGAAAGAAAAAAGGTACAGCTTTCTGGCAATGTAATCTTGATCCCCCTTAAAGGTGTTGGAGCTTAAGGGTAGGGTAGTAGGTCAAGAATATCTGGTGAAGGGGAGCCTAGGTGGCTCAGTCGTTAAGCGTCTGCCTTCGGCTCAGGTCATGATCCCAGGGTCCTGGGATCAAGCCCCGCATCAGGCTCCCTGCTCCATGGGAGGCCTGCTTCTCCCTCTCCCACTCCTGCTGCTTGTGTTCCTTCTCTCGCTGTGTCTCTCTCTGTCAAATAAATAAGATCTTTAAAAAACAATAAAAAAATTTTAAAAAAAGAATATCTGGTGGAATCACACTCTTAAGGACAAGCACATGTTGAAGTAACTTGTTACTGAAAACCTCTGTTGCCTGTACACAGAGCATGACAATAGGAAGAAAAACCAGATTTTCAGTCATTTATATGATTCATCTCTGTTTTTACGGGCAACCCAGCATAGTTCACCTCATTAGCCATTACAGAGATTTTAATTCTTGAGTTAATCCCATGTTCATTCATCAGAATGAATATTAATATCTTTCTAATGTAATTTTTAATTAAATATAGCATCACCATTATAACACCCCAAAGATCTAAATAGAGTTTGAAAGAGAAGACAGACACTATCAACAATAAAAATCAGAAAATTCTGCTCACATTCTTTTCAAAAGGCTGATCACCTATGAAGTAATGAGAATTAATTGTGAGATAATGTAGGACAGATCTAATTAAGATAATGAGCTATGATTATGGACATGATTTTCCAGGGTTAAAGATCTTAACAAAAGGCAATATATGAATATATTTTAAATATCCTCTTTGGTCTACTTACTTCTATTAGCAGTGTCTCTTAAAAAAGGAAAATATTCATCAAAAGTAATGACCCTGAGTCTGTTCCAAGTGCAGAGTTTTAACTATTTTGCCATTACTTATACATTTAATACTTTGACAGACTTTGTAAAAAATTTGCTTTGTATATTTGACTGAAACAGCGCTTTTTTTTTTTAAATCATGACATTCAAGGGGAAAGAGACATTAAGATCAATGTTCTCTCTGTACTTTGAAAGCTGTATTTGAAGATGCTAGTACAGATTTAGATGGATATTTCTGGAAGGAACTAATTAACAGCAATGGTAGGCAAGAAAACCAAGAAAAATGTGTAAGTGAGCTTTCTATGTATGCCTGGGTGCCATCTTTGCTCCTCTCCAAAGACAGAACAACAACCACTTAACCTTTGGTTGATAATAGTTAAGCAGCAGACATAAATATTTCCTGAGAAGTGCAGAAATGCCATATGAGAGCCCTGGACAAGTCTGATGGCTTCATTACTTGGTAAAGATGCAGCCTTGCACTTCGAAAATTGAGACACTTCTACTGGTACCCACAAAAGGTGATGGGTGGAAGGAACCATGATCCAGGGGGTACTAAGAGTTTTACCCACATCCTATGCCCAAAAATGATGGCTTTCAAAAGTAAAACTCAGAATGTAATCAGTGACGCTTGTCCCAAAGTGGATTCTTAGCCCAGAGTCACCCCCCAGAGGTATGCTATTCATGGTTGCTGTCATTTGCATCAAGGAGCACCACACCCTTGATCTGTTTTAGACAATGGAGCAAGCAAGCTGAGCTCATTACTAGCAAAAAAAAAAATTGTAACTCTGGCACAGTGTTTGACTGCACTGCAGTGGGCTTCTGGGCATTAACTCCCCAACCTCAGGACCTTTCAGTGACAGCTTATGTGGCTACATCAAGGAGCACTGCACTGAAATCTCTCAAGAGCCTAAGGATCTTTGAAAAAAGACAAAACAGAAGGACGGATGTCTGAAAGACATAAATGATGCATTTAAAAGCAAAGAAATTGTCAGTTCCCTGCTCCTTAGATTTTTATTGAATCTTATTCTGCATTCCTTTTCTCTAGTATACATACTCTACTTTCCCCTCCTTTCTGTATAAATCTACACACACACACACACACACACACCTGTGTGATACTGTGAAAAGAATATTGCTAATAAGCCAAAAGATTTGCATTTTCTGGTACTGGCACCAACTCTTACTAGCTGTGTAGGTCTGGGTAAGTCATTTAACCACTCTGATCTTCCATTTCCTCAACTCTGACACTGGGAAAACAAAGTTATCTTGCAGGATTGATGTGAGAACTAAATGAGATCATGAAATTTAAGCACATTTAAAATTATAAACCTCTAGTCTACATACTCCTAAAACACAGTGCTGTCAATATGTTCCCACCATGTTAGGTACTTTGGGAAGCAAAGCCACTGGATGGCAAGCTTATAACCAGTGATTAATTGATGGCTTGAGAAAGTAAAATAATGATTTTCAGATTTGGCTTATTTCAAATGCGATCTTCAGCGCCTTACTTAGAGACCTGAAGACCTGGGGAAAGGCTTGAATGTAGGCACTGCAACAAGAAGTCACAGGAATGGGTGGGAGGATGGGTTAGCCTGGTGATGGGCATTAAAGAGGGCACGTTCTGCATGGAGCACTGGGTGTTATGCACAAACAATGAATCATGGAACACTACATCAAAAACTAATGATGTAATGTATGGTGATTAACATAACAATAAAAATTTAAAAAAAAAAAGAAGTCACAGGAACATCTTTTCTGAGGCCCTACATCCATCCAACACATTTGAATAATGTTACCCATTCTTTCCCTTTCTATTAATTTTCTTTCCTCTCTCCTCTCAGGGATCCAATAAGATAGAATAGAAAGAGTATTATGGACTTTATAGGCAGAGAGATCTGGCTCTGCCATTTATCAAGTTATTCAACTCTCCAAGTCTCAGGTTTTTCATCTGTAAAATGGACTCACAGATATGATGACATTTACTTTATAGGGCACCTGAGTGGTGCAGTCGGTTGGGCATCTGACTCTTGGTTTTAACTCAGGTGGTGATCTTGGAGCCCGGAGACTGAGCCACGCGTCAGGCTCAGCATGGAGTCTGCTTAAGACTCTGTCCCTCTCCCTCTGCCCCTCCCCACCCCCACATGCATGCACTCTCTCTCTCTCCCTCTCTCTCAAATAAATAAATAAATCTTTTTTAAAAAATTAAAAGCACTTAAGACATACATGTTAGGTTCCTTCAACTGTGCTCCAATTGTTGGAGATTGTTAGCAGTAGCACGAACAGGACCCCCTAGGGAAAAACTCCAAAGTGTTATAGCTGGGCTCTCCCACCTTCCCATCTGTGGACTTGTTCCTCCTGGAAGGTGGCATTTCTGTCACCATAAGCTCCTAATTTGGGTGGCATCATGTACCCCCAGCTGCCCAGTGGCCACCGTCCATTAATTGCAGTTTCCCCCATATCCCCAAACTAGTTCCTCCCATTCACTCCAAATCTAAGATCAGCTTAGCTAAATTACTAATTATTATTTACCATGAGGTTGAGAATGCCTGGCAGCCCATTAAACTTCCAAGGGAAATTTTTCTTTTAAAATCCACATCCAATGCAGTGCTAGGGGAGGAGGTTGGCACTGGCCACAGAGTGGAAAGGGTCTGGATACAGGAGAAGAATGCCTCCCAGAAAGGTACTTTACCAGCCCAGTTAGATGAATATCCCTATGCCTTTGAGGTCAACATCAAGCCATGCCATCCCCTACTTGTCCTCTACACTATTCTTTACCACAAATACAGTAAGTCCAAAACTCAATCACCTTCATTCCCAAACCTACGTTTCCTGTCCTCGTGAAGCAAACTGCCATAATTCTAGTCTACAGTCTGGGAGTTATCTTCACACCTTCCTGTGCCACAACTCAGTCCTGGTTTAAAACCTGGTTTCTGACAATGGCTCCCAAATCAACATTCCTTCCTCTAGTCTTGCTTCCTCCAATCAGCTGTCAATGGGACAGAGAAAATGGTCTTTCTAAAGAGCAAATGGAATCATTTTATGCTCCTATTCCGAACCCTTCCATGTGCCCCCTGGCCTAAAAGGGCAACATCCAAATCCTGAGCCTTTCATCCTCAGACTGCACTCTCTCCATCCCTCTCACCAGCTATTCCCAGTATCACACTTGGGGCTCTATGTATGGCTCTGATCTGTTAAACACCCCCAGGTCTGTGCACATACTCGCCTCTCAGAGCACCTTCTCTTCCCTCCTCACCTCCTGAACTCCTGCTCACCCTTAGATATTTAACTTCAGGACAATGCTTTGTGGGCTCTCCCTATGCCTTCCCTACCCCTAAGGTCTATCCTACATTATCCTATATTACCCTATCCCTCTCTATCCCACATGTCTCTATTTTGTACAAATCTCTTTTGTGGTGAGTATCCAGTATAGTGTGTTTATAATTATTAGTAAGATTATTTGGCTCCTCACCTAGTCATGGAAACTCTGAAGACAAGAACTATGCCTTGGTTATCTATCCCCAGGGATTATCAGATAGCAGTCCCTCCAGCCTCCTCTCCCCTGTTCAAATGTTATATAGTTAAGGCATCCTTTAAGCAAATGGGAATTTCACAGTGATGAAAGAATTTGGTGCAAAGTGCAAATTTCACTTTGCCCAGCAATAGCCAAGAAACAGTTGGAAGACAGTGTGAAGAAATGAAAATACTAGTTAGTTGTCTGAGTGTCTGAAGTGATGGTTTATAATCCTAAAAACTATTGGTACTTACTTGGTTCTTGAAGTTGTTGTTTCCCTATTTTCCTTACTTAGTGCCTGAATGTCCAATCCTTGTCTTCCTCCCTTTTCTTTCCTTCCAAATGGAGCTGATTTAACTATGTGTTGAAGAAACATGTCTCTATACATTACAGGGGATATAAACCTTAAAAATTTGGTTTCAATTAAAATGAATGCTATCTTAAAGTACTGCCTCAAGATATCTCAATGTAGCACAACAGTAATGCCTGTCATATTTTGACATTGCACATAGCGTTGTTCCAAAGAAACTATAATTTAGGATTTTTCACCACTACTTTGTGCCTTATTCATATTTCGCTAAAGTTTGATTCTCAAGGTGCTATGCCAATAGCCCAGTCTTCTTTGCCGAAAACCTGTATTTGGGAATACTCTGCAAGTAGTAATAAATAGCAAACAAAAAGTACATCCAGGATTTTTCAACCTATACTGAAATATCAGCCAACAAGCATAAAATGTGACTGTAGAATTGTTGCTGTTTTTCAAGCCCACAACATTTTAAACACTTTTAAACCAATTAGAAATATAAGTGCATTCTGTTTTTCTCTGACCTCCAATATTATTTATGTGTATTCACCACCACATAAAACAGAGGGGGTTTTCTTAGGCAATAGTGCTGTGCACAAGATCAACTTCATTCAAGGTTTTGTCCATTTCATTAATTTTTGTGGGGGAAGGGAAGGTGATATTTTTACAAGTTATGTGCATGGGTGATTTGCTGGTGGCTCTTTTAGTTGTTGCTATTGCAATTGTTGTTGCTATTCTTCCCTCTTAGACTTGATAGTTTAATTTAATGAAAATTGCTCTTATAGCCCAAAAGGATTTTTCTGCATTCTAGATGTACTATTTTACATTCTATTGATAACTAATGATTAATGATTCATGTCTAATACTTGGATGCAAAGGGTAGGTTCTAGTCAAGAGTCCTAAAAGGATATACAGTCTTTAGCTTGGATCTCACTTTAAAAATATTAGCTATGGCAGTTCATCCAGATATTTTTGTCATGTGGGATTAGTATAACCCAAACCAGACTATTTCTAAATTTATAGCAGGTAAATTTTATTGAAAATATTCATTTTTTCTTAAAATGCTGCCTCAGATAACATTGCAAAACACCACCATATGGGAAATGCTTATGTAGTTAAAAACTATGCTTCCATAACAGCTGATAAAGAATATACAAAGTCCCAGACTCTTAAAGAACAAAGAAATAGAAAAAGCTGACTCTCCAGTGCTCTGGTGTCCCTGAATCGACTAAAGCTGGATGAATGTTGGAACCAGAGACTCCCAGAGGCCTTCAGCCATTTTCATGTGAAAATTTAAATTGATTGCTGATCCTTCGGCTCTATAACCAGCGAAAGATAGATTTTACCTTTTTTGGGGGGAGGGGTAGGGAATTTTTTCTAAGAGGTAATGTGTCCTAATGAAATAGTATATTGTTCAAACAGGCAAAAAGTGTAAGGCAGAGGGAGGAACAACATTTCAAGAAAGCTCAGTAACAGTGTACATCCAGGTTCAGTCCTCTGCTAGGGCAAGCTCCTTAGCTCAAGGATTTATATCAATTTTCAGATGGAATCTCACTGAAATGCATATAATTCAGGAAAACCCAGCCTAGAATTACTATAGTTAAAATTCAGTATAATAAATACCATTTCAAGTAAGGCCTCTACAGAGTACAGATAGTTCTATATGCCAAGATGTGTGGATCTGACTTATCAAATGCTTTACAACAAATAAACCTACTCAAAAAATGGCATCCCTGGCTCCTGAACATGTAAAAGGCTTTCTCTATCATGACCATACCTACTTGTCTGAACTATCCAACTTAGAACTCAATTTACTTCCTTGAACTGATTCCCATGTGTCATTATAGTCCCATGAATTGAAATAAAAATGGATGCTTGAGGGAGAAGCAGCTTTGGGTAAACACCAATCACAGTAGTTAGCACAGATAAGAAAGAAGTTTCCATGCGCACCCAGAATTATTCCCTATACCCGTCCCCAGTACACAGAGTTCTACAATTTTGTCTTTGTCCATGATCATTGCAATCCCAGAGCACAGCCAAAGCCAGCAGGTCATTCTGACCTAGCTCAGTCAGCCCCCTGCACCCATGACTCATCCCTCTCCTCCCAAACAAACATCATAATTTAGATTTTAGGCTCGGCACCTTTTCTCTCCCAAGGCTGCCTTAGAAAAACATCTAATGAAATAGCAGACAGAGTAATCAATACCAATCTTTCTACTGAAGACAAATTGGGAAATGTTGGATAAAATATTTTTAAAACAGATTCTTAAAAGCATCAAAGAGCTAATGAGAGAGTGAGGAATAACCAGGCCAAAGGGGAGAGAACCCAGAGACAGTAGGCTGCTTTTGCCTGTTAACATTTGTCTAACTGGAAGGGTAGCTGAGATGCTGAGCTGCACAATGAACAGCAGCTCCCACAATTAGAGTGGCTGAGGAGACAAAAGTAGAGTTCAAGGCCCATCAAGGTCAGGGAACTTGTTAAAACACCCTCTGCTTTAGGCTGGGACCTCAAAAACTTCCACCCTTTGAATAAGGGGAATTTCAAAGAAATAAAGAGAAATAAAGCTGTCATTATTCACAGACAATGTAATTGAGAATGTAGAGAATTCAAAAGAAATCTACAAATAATTTATTAGGATTAATAAGTGAACTCTGCAAGGTCACTGGATATCAAGCCAGAATCAGTTCTATTTCCCTATGCCAGCATCAAACAACTAGCAAATGAAGTTTCTGAAACAATATTATCTACAATAGCATCTACAAGTCAAATATTTAGAAATAAATCTAATAAAAGATATATAAAACTTTTATACAAAAAATGATAATATTGAAAAAAATTAAACATGCAAATAAATGAAAGAATGTACTATATTAATTTTCCTCAAATTAAACTATATTTTCAGTGCAATCCCAATCAAAATTCCAACTGTGTGTGTGTGTGTGAGAGAGAGAGAGAGAGAGAGAGAAAGACAGAGAGAGAGAGAGAGCTGACACTCAGGTTCTTATAAAATGCAACAGACCAAGAATGGCCAAGACAAAAAGCATAAAAAAAACAAGGTTGGAGGGTTTACTCTACCAATTATCAAGGCTTATTATAAAGCTATTGAAATTAAGCCAGTGTGCTACTGATAAAATAATAGCTAAATAGATCTCTGGAGATATAAAGAGCCTAGAAAAAAACATGCATATATGGTCACTTGATTTATGACAAATCTGCCACTGCAGAGCAGTGAGAAAGGGTCATATTTTCAAAAAATGGTGCTGAGTCAATTGGATATCCATATGGAAAACAATGAAACTTGACCCTTACTTCACATCATACAAAAAAAAATCAATTCCAGGTGGATTATAGACCTAAACATGAAAGGTGAAACAATCAAGCATCTCAAAAATAACACAGAAAACAACTTTGTGACCTTGAAGTAGGCAAAGATTTATTTAACAACACAAAAAATACTAACCATAAAGTGAAGATTGATACGCTGGAATTCAATAAAATTAACCATTTCTGTTTATCAAAAGACTCACTAACAGAATAAAAAGGCAAGTCATGTGATGAGAGAACATATGTGCAACATCAACAACAAAGGGCCAGTATCCCGAATGCATAAGAAATGCCTACAAGTCAATATACATGCCAGACAAATGGGCAAAAGACTCAGATACTTCACAAAGCAGAATATCCAAATGGCCAATAGACATATGAAAAGTTGCTCAACTTTTTAACAATCAGAGAAATGCAAGTTAAAACCACATTGGAGTATCACTACTCTACAGAACGGGTAAGATTTAAAAGACTGACAGTAACTAGTGTTTGCAAAGATTAGAGCAACCATAACTCTTATACACTGGTTGTGGTAATGCAATTTGGTACAAGCAGTTTTGAAAACTCTTTGGCATTATCTATTAAAGTTGTACATATGCATGTGACCCAGAAAAAACACTTCCTAAGTTTATACTCAACAGAAATATGAGTATATGTACATCAAACAATTTTTACAGGATATTTGTAGAAAGATTATTCTTAATTACCAGAAATAGGAAAGCAGCCAAGGTATCCATCAACAACAGAATAAATAATTTGTAGTACAGTCATACAATGAAATATGCCTATCCTTTACTCAATGACTCTCATTCATTCCTGAAAACACTATCACTATTGACTGTGATCACCAATTCCAATGTGTGGAGGAGAGTTTCCCCACACCACCAAGCATTTCTCAGAGACCAGCTGGGTGTTCTACAACTCAACTCAATTCTGACACTACCTACCTGGAGATCACATCAGACCCCACAGGTTGAAGGCTCAGTCCTACAAGACTGTACCCACCCACCCCCACCATCAACTTCAGACACTGGTTGCATGTCCAGGTTATACCACCAATGTTTCTGACCCACTGCGTATAGATTGGAGGTTCCAACAACCTCTTCCTTGTGTTCCATTAATGTGCCAGAGTGGCTCACAAAACTCAGAGAAACATTTTACTTACCAGATTACCAGTTTATTATAAAAGGATAAAATTCAGGATGGAATTCTATCCTGAATTCCAGATAGAAGAGATGCATAGAACAAGGTATGGGGAAAGAGTGTGGAGTTTCCAGGCCCTCTCCAGGCATGCTTCTCTCTCCCAATCTCCATGTATTCACCAACCTGAAAGCTCTCCAAACCCTGTCCTTTAGGATTTTTATGGAGGCTTCACTACATAGTCATGATGGATTAAATAATTGGCATTGGCCATCAAGTCAATCTCCAACCCCTCCAAACTCCCCAGAGCTCAGAGGGACAAAACTGAAAGTTCCAACCCTCTAATCACCTGGTTGATTCTCCTAGCAACCAGCACTCATCCTTAAAGTAGGTCCAAAAGTCACCTCATTGACATAACAAAAGATACATTTCTGGCTCCCATTACTTAGGAAATTCCAAGGGCTTTAGGAGCTGGGTGCCAGGAACAGTGGAAGAAGACGAAATATATACCTCTTATTAAAATCACACTATCACAGCTACTAAATCAAAAACATTCAAAGAAAATATTTTTATTAGTTTTAATTTGAAAAACTGATGCATTTTATTCCAGTCATAAAGGTTCAAATAATATTTACAAATAGAAAATCTATTAAATGAATAAAGAAAACAAGCTTATATAAGTAATAACCAATAGTTTAAAAGCCAATTGCATGTAAAATGTAGTGTGATATAAGGTTTATTGTATTCATTCTTTTTCTTCTTTCTGGACCATTTTTTATAACAACTTCTCAAATTTGGGGGGGTGGTTATGGGATTTTGCACTCAAACTGCACCTATAAACAAAGTAATAGCACAGTAAAACAAAACAGAGAAGAAAATAAAGACTAAACCTGAGATCTCGTAAAAGTAAGTGGAAATACAACATTCATGAAGCAGTATGAGTGGCCATGGAAGACACCACTTCTGCCTCTCAGTGTACCAAGCAAAACAATACATTTGGGGTTCATGCAAATGTAGCACACAATTAGAATTTGTTCCATATGATATTCTTTCAGTAGGAACAACTGTTTGAGAATTTGGATGAATGTATCTGAAATTATACTGTTAAAACATCACTCCCTACAGCATATTCATTTAGTATGTGGGGGCTTGAAAAAGTCATTATACTGAATAAAAAAGAGCTACTCAAAAAAAGTGGAATAAATTTTCATGAGTCTATTATACTGAAGAGTTGTTAACTGAACAGTTATTAGGTACGGTAAGTCTGAAATACAAGCAAAGAAAACAAACTATTGCTACATGCAGGAACATGAATGAAAAAATACAAATACATTGTTGAGGCAAAGCCAAATAAAAAAGAATGCATACTGCATATTTTGGTTTATATAAAATTCAAAAACATGCAATCAGAAATCAGATTAGCAGATACCTTTGGGGAAGAGAGAAGATCTAACTGGGAAGGGCATGGGGATGGCTTCTGGGGTATGGGTAATGTTCTGTTTCCTGATCCAAGTATTAGTAACCAGAATATGTTTTTATGATCATTCGTTCAGTTGCATATTTGTGTTTTGTGCAGTCTTCTGTTTGGATGTCATATTTTGCTAAAAATATTTATTTAAAACAATTCTTTAAATATCATTGAAAAAGCAACAAAAATATCAAGTACCTAAGGAATAAAACTAATAAGAGATATGCAAATCTCTATGGAAGAAATCATGAAACTTTGCTGAACAAAATGAAAGAAGACCTAAAGACACAGGGGTATCTACTATGTTCATAGCTTGGAAGAATCAACGTTGTAAAGATTTAATTCTCCTCAAAATGATTTGTCGGCTCAACACAACTTCAATCAAAATACCAATAGTTCCTGTGTGTGTGTGTGTCTAGTGTGTGTGGTTTAACAAGCTGATTCTAAGATTAATATGGAGATGCCAGAAGTCTAAAAATAGTCTACATTCTAGACATTCGAAAAAGGAAAGAACAGGTGTGGGAAGATTTGCTCTGCTGGATATCAACACTTGACATAAAGCTAAGGTAATGAAGGGATCGTTAACATGAAGAATACCCAAATCAACCAATGAAACAGAACAGAGAGAAGAGAAACAGACCCTCATATCACAAAAGTGATATTGCAGAGCAGTGAGAATAGGTATTTGGACAACTGGATAAACATATGGGAAAAAATGAAATTGGACCCCATCTCACGCCACACAAAAATCGATTTTAAATCTATTATAGATCTAAGTATAAAAGGCAAAATAATTACGCTTTCAGAAGATAATATAGCAGAATATCCTTAGGATTGTGGATAGAAAATTATTATACCAAGGACGGAAAGAACAAAAGAATTTTTAAAAAGAAAACCACCAAAAATGTTAGTAAATCAGACTATATTCAATTAAGAACTCTGTTCATCTAAAGATGCCATTAAATGAGTGAAAGGCAAGTCACAGGATGAGGGGAAACACTAACTGTAGCAACTATAATCAACCAATATAGGACTCATTATATAAAGAATTTTTATAAATCAGTAAGAAAAAGACAATCTGCTTAAAAATGCACAAAAGCCTTAAACAGGCACTGTACAAAAAGAGAAAATCCAAATGAATAAAACTAAATATTGGAAAACATACCTACCCCATTGTGTAACCTTGGAAATGTAAGAAATCCACAACATGATACAACGAACCTGCCATGGGAATGGCTAAAATTTTTTTAATTTAATATCAAATGTCTATAAGGATGCTGACCAATGAAAATTGTCAAATATTGCTGATGACAGTATCCATTAGTACAACTGGAAAATAATTTAGCATTGCTAGTAAAGTTGAAGACAAATCCTATGACCTAGAGATAAACCCCCTAGAAACACACACAATAAAAATGTGTACTCTCGCTCAAATATACACATACAGAAATGTTTTATAACATCAATATTCATAATAAGTCTAAATTTTTTTAAATGCCCATCAACAGCAGAATATTATAGAGCAATAATGAACCACAGAGCACATCAACATAAATGAATTTCAAATATATTGTTGAAAGAAAACAGACACCTAAAAGTACCTACTGTGTGACTTCATTTATATAAAGCTCAAAACTGGGTTAAAATTAAGTAAATAAGCCTTCATAGTATTTTGTAATACATTCTTCATAGATAACACTATAAAGCAAAATCAAGCGAGGAGGTGCTAACTACAAAGATCAGGGTAAGGATCACTTCTGGAGCAGCGAAAGGGTTTTGATAAGAAAGAAGCATGTTGTGTGTATTTCTTAACCTGGGTGGTTTTTACATGAGTACTGTTTTACAGCAATTCATTAACCTATATGCTTATGCTTTAGTCTCTTTCATTTACTTGCTATATTTCACAATTTAAAAAACAAGTTAAAAAGAGCAAAACAGAAAAACATAGAAAAAAACCCTCAACATCCTATACCATCCCCTTTATTTCCCTCTTTTTTCTAGTAACACTTGATATTGTTTCTTATTATTTATTTGTTATAATACCATGTTTCCTTTGGAGACATCCAAATGGCCAAGAGACACATGAAAAAGTGCTCAACATCACTCAGCATCAGGGAAATACAAATTAAAACCTCCATGACATACCACCTCACACCAGTCAGAGTAGCTAAAATTAACAAGTCAGGAAACGACAGATGTTGGCGGGGATGCGAAGAAAGGGGAACCCTCCTACACTGTTGGTGGGAATGCAAGCTGGTACAGCCACTCTGGAAAACAGTATGGAGGTTCCTCAAAAAGTTGAAAACAGAGCTACCCTACGACCCAGCAATTGCACTACTGGGTATTTACCCCAAAGATACAAATGTAGGGATCCAAAGGGGCACATGCACCCCAATGTTTATAGCAGCAATGTCCACAATAGCCAAAGTATGAAAAGAGCCTAGATGTCCATCAACAGATGAATGGAT
>NC_138380.1:59295890-59313486 GCF_054177405.1 Leptonychotes weddellii
TGTGCGTTCTTTTTCAAAGATGTATTTATTTATTTGAGAGAGAGAGAGCCAGAGAGAGCACACTCATGACAGCACAGCGGGGGGGGGGGGGGTGGGCAGGGGAGGTGGAGATTAAGCGGACTCTGGGCTGAGAGCAGAGCCTGACACAAGGCTTCATCTCATGACCCTGCAATCATGACCTGAACCAAAATCAAGAGTTGGTTGCTCAACCAACTGAGCCACTCAGGCATACCTGTAGTTCTGTATTTTTTATGGCTTTGGTATTCCCTGAGGTAAGAGGCATCATTGTCTATGAAGTATTTGTGAGATTCTAATAAGTGTTGTGAGCTTCTAAGAACTAATCCAACAAAGTTAGATTATGTTAAAATAAAGGTAGTGAGATTTGGGATAAAGAGCTGGATGGTCCCTGGTTCAAACCCCAGCTCCATCTCTTCATAGCTGTCTGACATTAGCCAATTTATCCTCTCTGAGCTCCAGTTTCCTCAAATTTTAAAATGGAGATGATATTAACCCTCCACTAGGGTGCTATGAATAGCAGTAAGATCACATATGTAACAGGACTTGGTGGATAAAAGGTTCTAAACAAATGTTCTTTTCTTTCCACCCTCTGCATTTATTGAAGATTGTGGTGGGGTCAACCGCCAGTTTGTAATCTTTATTCCTTCTTGGAAACACAGGCTGGTAGACTTGGTAGATGAACTAATGCTACAGGTGAAAGAAAGAAGCATTTTGAATTCAGCCAAAAAGAAGTTTAAGAAAGTGCCAAGTAACAATACTGAAATTTCATTATAGAAACCCTAAGAACACAAAATCGCAAAAAAGTAGAGAACTTACTTTACACAAATAACACGATATTGTTGCTTACTATTGTTTGTAAAGACTCATTTAAAAGTCGTACCCTTGAAATACATCACAATTGTTTTCATATCCCTGAGAGTAATGATACTATCAATTCCTATTTTTATTTCAGCTGTCAGTTAATTACCTATTCGGTCTCAAGAAGATGTTTGAATCAATTAAATTCCTGCAATCATATTAATTTATGTAAATCCAACAACCTCATTATTTCAAGATTCTAAGCACCTTCTTGCATTTCGGCACTTAGAAAAACTAACAAAAATTACTAGAGTCATTAGGTCACATTTAAAGATTCTATGTTAATCAAGAAAGTCAACATTAGGAATTGTTCTTATTTCTTCCATGATGTTCCTTCCAGATTTTTTAGGGCAACAAATGAAAAAGTAAACCTACCTCATTCCCCAGTGACTTGTCCTATGACATTTTTTCCCTAAACTAGATTTGAGATCATCTCTGTCTGGTTCCATCTTGTTTACTGGGTAAAATTTTTCTGGCCCCAAATATCTGGACTCCAAATATCACTTTTTTGCTTATTCTGGTCACCGAGAATACTTTCCTTTCTACCCCACCCACCTTCAAAGTACAGATCCCCTGCACTCCCCCCTCCAAGAAAACTTCCCTCTGCACCAAGTCCTCAACGATGGCTGTGTTTGGAACTCCTACCACATGTATAATCATACGGCATCTTGATTTGCTCACTACTATGGATTTGTCCTATGTCCCTTACTACATTATAAGTTCTTCCAAGATAAGGATTGAGTTTGCCCCTTAACCTGTCTTCCCCACAGCTTCTAACATAGTTCTTGGCACCTAATAGGCTTGTTGAGTGGGGATGATGATATAGGAACAAGAATGTTTGAATTAAATAGCCTGCTGCAAGAACTACTGAATGCTAAATGCATCTTAAATCACCATGTGGCTCATCAACAGAAAATCAAAACAGGTAAAGGGAAAGGGAGTGCAAACACAAACACACCCAGGGAAGCCCCTTTAATCTTCTTGTCAGAAGTTCCGTTTTGTTTTGTTCGACAAACTGCATATTGTTGATCTTTTCATCTTTGCTTGTCTGAGAGATGAAGAAGGGTATTGTTGTTTACTCTGTTCCCAGCCCCAGAAAGCTAACTAGTCTGCCTTGTCCACTGGTTTGAAGTGGGTTCCAAAGGGGAACACCAGCAGATTAGAGAGAGTGAGGTCAGGGTAGTTATTCCTCTACCCCCCTCCCTGTGAGGGTCCCCACAGGCTGGCTGCATCCTTCTACCAAAGGCCTCAGCAGCCCTCTTCACACAGACTTACCATGTCCAAATCCTGGTAACTCAGTCCCCTCACCTCACCCCTGGTTCTCTATGGTACTAGACCCAGTGCTTTCCCTACACCCTGCTCATATATCTGCAAAATGCTCTTCAAATTACCTACTTTGAATGGGCTATTTCCTGTCAGGACCAGAGGTGATTTGAGAACTGTGATATCCAAAGCAAAAAGAACAAATGTGATGATTGCTAGACAGAAGGACAGCAAGAACAAAGGCAGGAGATGCAATGTTCAAGGAACAGCAAGCAGGCTAGTAAGGCTGGGGAGAGGGAAGAAAACAAAGACCAGATAATTCAGGGCTTTGATGGCTATTATAAAGACTTGACTGTTTACTCTAGGTGACCATTGGAGAGTTTAGAGGAGATAAATTATCTAACTTTCTTTTTAGCAGGATGACTGGAAGCTCTATTACCAATAAACTGAAAGGGGCCACATTAAAACAGGGTGACCAATATGGAGGCTACTGCATTATTCCACCCTTGATATATTATTGGTGGGTTGGCCTGAGTAGTGGACGTGGCAAAAGTGGCTGGATTCTGAAAATATTTTAAAAGTAAAACCATCAGAATTTGCTGATAGATTAGAAGTGAAATGTCCTCCTTTCCTACATTATTTTTCTTGATAGCACTTATCGCTTTCTGACACACTACACATTTAACTTTCAGTGTTTCAACTGATCCTCTCACAGAAATGAGAGCTCCATAAAGGTGGGGAATTTTTTCCCCATTTTGTTCACTGCTATACCCCCAATGTTTTTTTTTTTTAACAACAGAGCACTCACTGGGGCGCCTGGGTGGCTCAGTTGGTTAAGCGACTGCCTTCGGCTCAGGTCATGATCCTGGAGTCCCGGGATCGAGTCCCGCATCGGACTCCCTGCTCGGCGGGGAGTCTGCTTCTCCCTCTGATCCTCCCCCGTCTCATGCTCTCTCTCTCTCTGTCTCATTCTCTCTCTCAAATAAATAAATAAAATCTTTAAAACAAAAACAAAAACACAGCAGAGCACTCAGGGAAGTGTTATAATCCAGTTTGTTATGTCAACCTGAAGAATAAAAGTTGTTTTACTAGCAGAATGAGTTGTTGTTTGTTTTTCCTCAAAAAGTTGAAAATAGAGCTACCGTATGACCCAGCAATTGCACTACTGGGTATTTACCCCAAAGATAGAAATATGGTGATCCGAAGGGGTACGTGCACCCCGATGTTTATAGCAGCAATGTCCACATTTGCTTAGGTTTCTACCAGACCCCAGGGATGAGGGAAAGAGGGAGGGTATCAGGGTGGAGCTATTTCTTATCTTCAGTTTCAGACACACAGGAAATCCTCGGTTGGATTTCTAATGGTTTTCTTAGGGCTCTCAATTACATCTAGAACTGTGTGAGGTCTCCTCTGTTAAAGACCCAAAGAGGTGACATCTACCAAAGGCAAAGAGAAAGGGCACTTACCATTTCTCCAAGCAGGTCTAATCTGAGGGACGATGCCGTCCAAGGCACTGCTGGCCACAGTGAGTAGGAGCCACAGGCAACCTTCAAGCAAATCTTCGATGAAAAGGTAATAATTACCAAGCCAGCTGTGCTTATTTCCCACCACAAAACTAGTTTATAATGCTGTTTTGTATGTGCATGTGAACAGAATTGGTACTTGAATTAGGAGCCGGAGCACAGTTTAGCTGGGTTCTCTCTACAAAGTCGCAATCAAGTTGTTAGCTGGGTACGTTCCCTTCTGAAGTTCAGGGTCCTCTGCCAAGCTCACTTGGTTGTCGGCAGAATTTAGTTCCTTGCAGTTGTAGGACTGTATGTTCCCTACCCGGGAACTCTCTTCAAAACCAGGTCACATTGTAGGAACTTGCTTCCTCTAGTCTAGCAGGAGAATCTCTCACCCTAGAGAAGGCCCAGGCCCTGTTTCAGGGGCTTTCATCTGATTAAGTATGGCCCAGGCTTGTTGCCACATAATGTAACTTAATCATGGGAGTGACATCCCAACACCTCTGGCTTATTCCATTGGTTAGAAGCAAATGACAGGTCCCAACACACTCAAAGGGAGGGTATTACACAAGGCATGGATACAAGGAAGTGGAGAACCTTTGTGAGTCACCACCACATCATCTGTCTACCACATCACTTAAGGTTTGTTTGAATTAATTACATGTTTTGTTGAGTATGAACTTAATCTGTTTTCATTAAAAATCCAACCATTATAGTAATAAATAAAATAGGAACTCAAAGTTTCTAGCAACTGGCTAGAGGTCAAAGATAGAACACAAAAATTTTGCATTCTGACAGGCTTGACAAAATGTTATATATTCTATTTTACATTGCACATTGTTCTAGGTAAATTAAATAGCTAACGATGACCAGTTCAATGGACTTAGCAGAGGAAATGTTCTAAACCCAATATGTCGCTGTTTCAAAAATTGATGGAAAACATATACAAACCAGGACTGGAAGAATCAAGGACTCATTTACATGAAACCAGGAGCTATTCTTAGTATGGGCTAGAGATGAGGGGAGGAGGTTATGTTTATATGATCTCCTTAATGTCCTTGATCTGTGAAGCCCTTCAGAATGCTCTGGGCAGCCTTTGAATCACTTTGCTTTAGGACCACTTCTGACAGAGGCCTGGCCAAAGTGACCAACAAAGTGTAGCTATAGAACTAAGGTGCTAGAACCAAAGCAAAATCCTAGAAGATTATGACAACTTATAGGCATCGAATTTTTTCCAGAAATATAGAGTTCACTGCAGATAGTCCTTCTAGTACATACATGATGCTAATATTGCTATCTCACACCACCCTATAGATTTTGATGTGGAGGACTTAATGATTATCTCATTCATTCTAACTAATCTCACCACTATTATGTCCAAAGCCCTGTCCAGTTAGGATAAATGCCTCTTTCTTCCATATTCCTCTGTAATTTTTGTATATAACACTTAAGTGGGCTATCATTATACTCCATTCTTACCAAACTGATAAAATGTGACATGAATCACAATATAAATTCCTCAAAGTACGTTAGGCTCTAAGTCTTGAGAGAACATCCCAGCCTTATTTCCTTCCTTCTTTATCTTCTTCAACTATTCCAAGGAATTTAAATTGCATCTATCAGGGAAGACCAGAGATATCATTTTTACATAATAATTTAATAAAAATGGTATTGACTGAAAAAGAAAATTACACTACAGACCTATTTAATTAACTCTGGGCACTAAAAATACAAAAAAAAAAAAAAAAGCCCTTAAACATGCAACAATGAGAGGTCAAAACAATTCCTTGAACGATATTCATGTAAGTTTAGAATTTGCTTAATCCCCACTAAATGCTTATAGTTAATTTAAGATTAATTTATGCCATAGATTTCATGCATTAGCCAAGAAGAAGGAAATGGCAATAATTCCACCCTATGGAGAGAAGTGCACTTATAAGACTGGCAATTTATTCAACAAATATTGGTGGAGAACCTACCAGATGGCCAGGCACTGTTCTATACCCTGGGAAAACTAAGGTAAACCAGGCAGACTAAGGGCTTGATATCATGGAGATACCCTGGGGGTGTGGGGGACAAGAAGTAAACAGGTAAATAAACCAATTTATAAGATAATTACAGATTTTGGCAACTATTAAGGAAAAAACAATAGAGATACTGGAATAGAGTACAGTTGGGGGTGGGTGAGGGATAAGGTGGTCAGGAAATGTTTCTCAGAAGAGGCGATGTTTTAACAGAGATCTCAGTCAGAAAGGACAGAAACTAACCACAGATCTGGAGGAAGAATGTACCGGGCCTTGATAAAAGTAGGTTTTAAAACCAGAAGGCAGAAGAAAGGCCCATGTGGCTGAATAGTGAGCAAGGAGGAGTCGTAAGCAGCCAGTGTGAAGAGAGAGGCAGGAAACAAGATAACATAGAACCTTAGAAAGGGCTAGAGCTGAGGGGAGTCAGGATTTTACTTAAGCGTAATGAGAAAAATGGGAGTTTTATTATTATATTTTATAAGTTCAAATATAGTGCTATGTACTTAAGACTACTCTAAGTGCTTCACAAATATGAACTCATTTAATCATTTAAAAAGCCTATAAGATAAATGCTTTACTATCCCTATTTTTTGGATAAGGAAACTGAGACCCAGAGAGATTTCATAACATATCATCACACATGCCTTCATGTAACAGGGCCAGAATTGTAACTAGGACAGACTATACAACTGATTTAAAGTTCACTCTGGTTTGCCATGTAAAGGAGCAAATATAGGAGGGCAAGAACAATCCAGGCCAGAGATGATGGGAGCTTAGATTTAGAGATGACAGTGCAGCACCTGAGAACATGATGTCTTAGTCCATCCAGATTTGCCACAACAAAGTAACAGTATGTTTGCTTCTATAAAGTGAAGCCTGTAATAGCAGAGAGATTATCTACAAAATAGGAAACCAGAATTATGTGACCCACAGACTAAGAAAAATTTTGTTAACCCCTTAGAAGATTAGAGAATACTTAACCCCAAAAGATCAGAGAAAATCTGAAGTTTATAGTGGAGAGAAAAAAATTTGTTTTACCCACATATTCTTTCCAGCCATTTGCAAAAGGCACATAGTAATCTTACTTCATGATTACTTATGCGTTGCCCTATCCCTGGTATCGCTATCTCTGTGGTATCTGCTCTAGGCAGGCCCTGAGCTAGCTGTCTGGGAACAAAAGCAAATAGGATTTTTAAAAATATATTAAATATTAAATTATTGAAAATTGAGGTAAATGCTATACCAGCAACAAACAAGGTGCTAAACTGGAGAATAGCAGGGAATCTACTTAAATAGGGACTTTCTGAGAAGGGAACATTTGAACTGGGACCCGAAGAAGGACAGAGAAAAGAGTCTTCTGGGCAGAGGGAAAATACGTGCAAAGGTTCTCAGATAGGAGAGACTTTAAAAACACCAGTGCAGATGGGGCTGTGTGAGTGACGTTAGAAAGGTAAGCAGTACTTGAAGGTCAGAGTCAAGGAGGGGACTCTACTGTTTGTACAACAGGAGGCCCTTAGAAGAAGTTTTAAGGAGGAAGATGGCATCATCATATTCACTCAAGCAGTCAGTTAACAATTATATAGTGAACATCTACTATGTGACAGGCACTACTAGGTGCTGGCACATGCAAACCCTAGAATGTGGGAAGCAGTAAGAGGCCATCCTCTATGGCACTGTTGTGTGCTCCAAATTCATTAGCTCCCTAGACTACATAGAGGAACATGAATGAGGGAGCAATATTTTTAAAGTACCACTATTAAGTCTATCAAATTTACTCTCTTAAATGCTTAAGAAAACAACTTAATCTGGTGACACATGGGTGGCACAGTCGGTTGAGCGTCTGACTCTTGGTTTTGGCTCAGGTCATGATCTAGGGGTCATGGGATGGAGCTC
Organism: Leptonychotes weddellii; assembly: GCF_054177405.1. NCBI lineage: Eukaryota > Metazoa > Chordata > Mammalia > Carnivora > Phocidae > Leptonychotes > Leptonychotes weddellii. Next base: position 59,303,452 of record NC_138380.1, read on the forward strand.
TGAGTTGGGCTCTGTGCTCAGTGGGGAGTCTTCTTGAGTTTCTGCCCCTTCCCTCCCATGCTCACTCTCTCTCTCTCTCAAATAATAAATAAATAAATAAAGAAGAAGAACCTAATCTGGTTCATTCCCACAGTACCTGGTGAATTAAGGCTCACTCACTCAATGTACAAATGAATAAATGATAGTAAGGCCAACTGCAGCTCTAAATAATAGAGACTATAAATGCTTCCAGCCTAAAATGGTAAGAGTTCCTAAAGTAAATATTTTCCTACAGTCTCTTATAAATAATTCAGATTTCTGTTTGAACCACCTGGCAGTGTTCCTGGGGAAACTAAACTGAATACACACCTGCTTCTAACTCTACTTCCTCTTTCATAAGCCACAGTGGACAAGGATACAGAGGAGAGAGAGGTTCTCTCCACATTTTCTCTTGTTGGATCCACTTTCTTGTCCACGAACACCCCAGAAACTATACAGACAGTAGTTAAGAAGGAGCTGAAGAGGAGGAATTGGATAGGGAGGGTGTCACCTTTCCAGAGTTAAGACAGTTGCGGCATATTGTAAAGACCCACATTTCAGGGAAATTCTTTAAAATGCGATTCAGCTATTTCATCTTACATCATGGGGGGGAAAAAAACACCGATAGACAGATTAATAAAGATGATTATTGCAAATAATGTTAAATGCATGAAAAAAGATAAAAACAGAGCACTCCAACAGAGACTGGGAAAGGAGGGAATTCTGATTAAGCCAGATCATCTGGAGAAGGACTAAGCTGGAGGTGGTGGTCACTCTGCACTAAGGGAATATCAAGATTCTACATAAGTTGTGGCTATTAAATGGGAAGGGGGGGAATAGTAAGCATCCCATAAAAGTGTACTTGCTCATTCATTCATTCTTGTGTAGAAACTAAGAGTTGTCTGGGAGGAAGAGAACTAGGATTCAGAAGGCAAGGGAAAGGCCCTCACCCCCATAAGAGGCAAATCAGGAAATAATAACAAAATGAAAATCAAGACTTGCCCTGCCACTGTCCATACTTACAAAAAGGAGCCCAAACCCAGGCCAGTGTGTTTTCAGATTCTCTGCCCAGGCTTAAGTAGCTGAAGGGTGTGGTTTTGTTTCTGAATCCCTGCTGCTCCAACACAGAGGTTGATACAAAAATAAAAGTTGAATAAATGAGGGAATAAACAAGTTAATTTTTAAGTTTAAGCCTTGCTAAAAACAAGATAACAGGACCAAAATGGAGTTGTTTATGCTAAACCCCACGTCACCAAACCAAGATATAACTTCACTTAGAGTTTAGGCTCTACCAGAAATGCAGTTTCAAACCAATCAGGAATCACCTGATCAGCGCTAGTCAAATAACCTAATGGGCCTCTGCCATTTCCCTAAAGGAAAGAGACCTTGCAATAGCCTATAAAAGTCTTTCATCTTGTATAGCTCCTTGGAGCTCCTTTCTATCTGCTAGATTGGAAGCTGCCTAATTTGAATCAACTTTTGCTCAAATAAACTCTTAAAATTTGCAATACGCTTCAGTTTATCTTTTAACAGTTCCAGGGTCATAAGAGGGAAATGAAGGAGACCCCCAGCGGCCCCAGGAGCAACCAGACAGAGGTACCTGTTGAGCTCCTTGAATGCGCTGCCCTCTTGCCGCCTCCGGAGGTCATGGCTCAGTCCCTCTAGGACCCTCCCCTGCAGCTTCTGTGTCAGGAGCTTTCAGACTTTGAGCATTCCTTTTCCCAGACTGGGTCCAAAAACCAGCTGGAGTTAGTCTGCATCAGAGTCTTGGGTCCGACTTGGAAACCGGACCCGGTCCGGGGACAGACTGGGTCCGACTTGGAAACCGGACCGGGTCCAGGAACGCCCGAGTCTGACTTGCAAACCGGGCCGGGTCCGGGACAGACTGGGTCCGACTTGGAAACCGGACCGGGTCCAGGAACGCCCGAGTCTGACTTGCAAACCGGACCGGGTCCGGGGACAGACTGGGTCCGACTTGGAAACCAGATTGGGTCTGGGGTCAGACTGGATCAACTTAAACTGAACTGGGTCAGTATGAGGCCTCAGCTAAATAAAATTTTAAGGCTGAACAAGCAGGATAACTTTACCAAAGATAATCTTGAAATTCAGTGGCCACAATGGAGAACTTTAAACCTAGACAAACTTACCCATTTTGAGGTGCTGTGGAGCTAACGGGGTCTCAACCAAGCACTCACGGTAAAAGGTAAAGGAAAAATTATTTTTCTTCCTTTCTGATGACCAGGATGAGACCCCCGGATACTTCACTCACTCCAAAGCCTTCAGGCAGGATCCTTGAAAAAGTGCAGAAGGAGCAGAGTAAGAATTCTTACCACTCAGCTCTCCCAGACGTCTTCTCTGTGGCGCCTGAGCAGGAGAGGAAGGTAAAATTTCATGTCCTTCTTTAACAAACTTAGATTGGCAGCCAAAAAAAAATTTTTTTTTCAGAAATAGAACTTTGAATTGTGACTCGTGAATTCGCTCTCAAGTGCACTGGTTGTTGATCCTTTCTGTCCCGGGATAGCTATAACCTTATTTGCCTCATTTTGTGTCCTGAGAACTTGGCTTGTTCAAGCCATCAGTCGGAAGCTCCAAAAATAGGGCCAGACAGAAATGTTGCACCCCGTGTGCAACGAGATACAGCTGACAGAAATGTGGGCTGCACTCCATTTGCTTCTAGGGTCCTACTGACCGTTGGAATTGAGTTTTGGGTGTTTTTGTTTGTGGTTGTTGGTTGGTTGGTTTTGTTTTGCCTTGGCTATCTTTGGTAGTGGCTCTGGATCTTGAGAGGTATTATCTTTTGTACCGTCCTTGGGGACACCTTTTGCATCCATGGGGTTGTTCAGTACTGCCGGGAAGAGTTACTATTTGTCCTGGCTGAAACCTTGACAATCAATCAAAATTTATTTTTGCACAAATAAACTTAAAATTTTTAATACGCCTCAGTTTTATAACAGCCCGCACTAATACGGGTAATTGTATGGCAGCATCATCACCTGCTTCAGAGAGGTAGCTCCAGAGCCCGAGGAAATTAGAGCTTTGTTTATAGTATTGCACTTAAAAGGAAAAGATTATCAAATTATCATTCGCTGAAAAGCATGTTGTTTATTCACCTGCTTAATCATAAAATTCTTAAAAACTCGTAATATAAAAAATAGACCAAATCTGAACGATAAGACTTCCACCTGGTCCTTGGAACATTATCTCATGGAACAGGCGGCCATTTAAAAAAAAACAGCCTTACGCAGCCGTGGGAAAGCTCGACGGCGTCGAAAGCCGTCATTAGCATAGCCGGCCACCAGGTGTCACCATTGGTTTAAGCAAATGCGCTCGCTCTAGCTCTAGGCTAATTTCATTGTTTTGGATCTCCGAGACATTAGATGGCACCTCACCTGAACAGTTGAAAAAACCAAGAGGCTCCAGTTAGTTCCTAGATATTTATGAAGAAATTAGAACTCAGTCTAACATCTTCAAACTCCCTTTCTAGGGCTTTCTCTGTTCCATGTATTTTTATTAAAAAGAAAAAAAAATGAAACCAGCTCGAAAGAAAAAAAAAATGAAACCCGCTCGATGATGCCCTTTAGACTAGTAAACTACAACTAGGAAGAATGATACCAGAACAGTTGTCTGTCACGCGGCTCAGATCTGGGTTATAGTGTCTGCTCACCTTTTCCCTTTTAAAAACTCTGAACTCTTGGGGATTGCCAGTTGAAACAGATCTTCACAAAGGGAAAAGAAGTGAAGAACTTGCCAAAGTCCAATTAAAATGTTTTTTTTTTTTTTAGGCAGATGATATTTAAACAGTAGTCCCTAAGAAGGCAGTTCATATTTCTGAAATTTACAAATGATTTTTTCAATGTATAGGTGTACCAACGATTACTTTAGTTTCTCTATTTTTTATTAAGACAAATGTTAATATCTTTTGTTGCTAATCCTCTGGCTTCTCTACAGATTGACAGTAGTCCTCCATTTACGCAAATACATTTTCTCTTCAAGAAGACTCCTTCTGCATCCTCACCCTCATTCAAATATTCCAACAGGTAATTCTTTTAAATTCCTCCCTCCTTCCATTCTCACAATTTCTGCCTTCTCAGGGAGAAAACATGTAATAGAGTTCTATTTCCTAAAGATACTACAAAGATATCTTGGAAGTTCCTCACTACATAGAAACCATATTGGTTTTCCCCACTACAAATGTAAATCTCCAACTAAGAAACAATACATGATAAGAGCAAAGACCAAAGGGGAAAGCAGGGAAGTGTGTGCGCCCAAGATTGGAAGGAAGAAAATCCCAAATAGCAATTTACTTCTGGCTTGTTGTTATTAAATCACATGATTCTGATATTGTGTTTTATAGCTCCATGATTTTGTTTTTTCTTTTATTTGGCAAACAGAATTAAAATCACTATTCAAACTAAATGACACAAAATTGTGTGAGCCAAGATGAACAAAAACGCACAGTTGATTTATTTAAGTTCCAGGAATAATAGTCAATGAGTTTGAATAAAATGTGCTGCTAAAAACAGGACATTAAAGATAATTTAAATATATTCAGTGTATTCATTCCAGTTTCATGCACGTTAAGTAGCTTTTTATCTCTAAGGTGCCATCAGCGGGACTCTCAGACATTCAAAATACCAGCATTATATCATTAACACATTTCTGGTCAGTGAGTTGAGTAATGTAGAACTTATGAAAATATGTATTGCCATTCTCTTTCAAATGAGCTGCATATTACATCCATTAACATAACTATATTGATCTAATTTTGTTATTTTCAGTAGAGTGGAGTTTGGAAATACAAAATTGACAGATGAGAGCCAAATGAGGAGAGGGGGGCTTACACCAAAGATCATAAATTATAAAGCCTCAATAAGGAATATCCTAGATAATTGCCATGTAGAAGTGTTAAGTACTATGCATTTAGTTTTTTTAAAAAAAGAAAATCTTACATGTTTTAACCATTTTATTTCTGCCAGACTATATCTGTTGGTAGTAGATTATTTAATCTCCATTTCAGAGAGCGAGTTTGAATTCACCTAAGTATGTAGGTTATTTATCATATGGACTGTGGGGGTCAAATCAGAGCCTAGATGAATACTTGGATCCTTCTCCCAGAGATGCTTACATTAACTGGCCTGGGGTGTGGTCCAATCCGATATTTAAAATCTTTCCAGGTGATTCTTTTTTTAATTAATTAATTAATTAATTAATTTGACAGAGAGAGACACAGCGAAAGAGGGAACACAAGCAGGGGGAGAGGGAGAGGGAGAAGCAGACTCCCCGCTGAGCAGGGAGCCCGATGCAGGCCTCGATCCCAGGACCCTGGGATCATGACCTGAGCCGAAGGCAGACGCTTAACGACTGAGCCACCCAGGCGCCCCTTTCCAGGTGATTCTAATGTGAAAACAAGGTTGACAATCTACCAAATTTCACATTTTATGCAAATGTATGTTAACACCTTTATTGTTATTTAATAAAGGGGTTTAATTGCAAGTTAGGTTTAAAATGTGCTGGGGGGCGCCTGGGTGGCTCAGATGGTTAAGTGTCTGCCTTCGGCTCAGGTCATGATCCCAGGGTCCTGGATCGAGTCCCGCATCGGGCTCCCTGCTAGGTGGGGAGCCTGCTTCTCCCTCTGCCTCTGCCTCTCTCTCTCTCTCTCTGACTCTCATGAATAAATAAATAAAACATTTAAAAAAAAATAAAAAATAAAAATAAAATGTGCTGGGGTGGGGAATCTTTCAAATTACTGCAAAAGGTGACTGCAAACTAAACATTCTTTACAACCAAAGGAAGAAGAACATCGAATTAGTAGATGCACCTTCATGCATCTCTTAATTAATCAGTGGACCCGTTACAAAATTCCCAAAAGCCAATTCTTTGGAACTTCCAAAGAACATTTCTGGTGTTACCAAAAAAGTCAAACCCAAAAAATCTAATATCAAATAATTTGGGGTTAAATACACTTTTCTACAGGAGTTCCTAGAATTGATAATGGTAATAGACTGTAAATCTTCAAGAGGGACAGAATTTCCTGTCCTGTGTAGCATGCAGTATGTTGATTGATTAAAGGAATCATGAGCCTCATGATTCATGGAACACACTTTAGGAAATGCAATCCAGGTATGTCTTTTAAGACAATAATAATTAAGACCTAGAACCAAAACTGTTATCCAAAGATTTCACTCTGCCGGTCTGACATACCACTTGCTTTTTAACATTCTCCTTCAGATATATAATTATATTGCCTTCAAATATTTGGAAGTGTTCTACCAGACAGCCAGCATAGGGATTAAGACTACAAACTCAGGAGTAAAACTTGTGTATAATGGCTCTGTGCCTCAGTATCTTCACCTGTAAAACAGGGAAATGTATCTCCCCTACCTCAGGGTATGTAGTGCTTGAGAAACGTAGGTCATTGACATTCTGTTACAATAACAAGAGTGACATTTAAAAATAAGGAGCCAGGGGTGCCTGGGGAGCTCAGTCTGTTAGGCATTGGACTCTTGATCTCAGCTCAGGTCTTGATCTCAGGGTCGTGAGTTCAAGCCCCACAATGGGCTCCGTGCTGGGTGTGGAGCCTACTTAAAAAAATAAAAATAAAAGGGGCCAAACTACCATATGAAGAATTTCAAAGGAAATTTCTGAGAATCTACCCCATGACTTCTGAACCTTCTGACCTACTTTAAGAATATGAAAGAATTGAAAAAAGAAAGGAGAAGGAATATTTGTGAAGGGAACACTCTAAAAAGAGCTGTTGCCATGTTAATAGTCTCCACCACCCCACTCTTGAGGATTCAGATGGGTCCACTTGGCCATCCTGAGCGGTGCATCCCTGCACTTTGGAGATCCCAGGCCTGCCATCGGCTTTCTGCTCAGAAGATCTAGAGGATCAGGGATGGCTGAATGACTACTCCGGAGGTAGATCCATCTGCATTCCCAGAGTTCTTCAGGGTACAGGACACTAGGGCATTTCCTGTGGACCAGGGGCAGCTGATGAGAGTCTGGCCCAGCGGGGGTCATGGGGGGCACCAGAAAGAAGCTGGAGGTGAGGCCAAATTCCCAGGATACAAAGCAGGAGGAGCAAGTGGCCACTGGAATTCCAAATGGCTCTGCCAGCCAGCAACAGGGGAACTTCAGGAAAGAGCTACCCAGCACCTAGAAAGACTCCACAGAAGTAGCCCATGAGGAAAGAATCTGCTTTAAACCAAAGACCCAACATGGCTGAACAGAAAAAGACTAATGAGGGCCTCTTTCCAGGGCAGACGTGCAGGGAAAACAAGACCAGACTGGGCCAAAAGAGGTTTGCCTGTTAAATCAAGGACAGAGCTTGCTTAATATCCTGGGCCCCAAAATCTAATTACTGAATTGAGCCTGGTTCGTGATCTTAATTGACAGTAGGGTGATCTATTACCTAAGCATGAGCAGAAAAGTCATGGGTTCTGGAGAAATTTTCATCCAAGGGTACCCAATGATTACTGAATGAATTTTAAAGGGGCAGAGAAGGCAAAAATAAAGACCACTTAATGATATACCATGAATCCTGCAACAGATACATAATATGTGTATGTTTTTAAATAGAATGCTTCAGGGGCACCTGGTTGGCTCAATCGATGGAACGTGCAGCTCTTGATCTCAGGGTTGTGACTTTGGGCCCCACACTGGGTGTGGAGATTACTTAAAAACAAAAAATCTTTAAAAATAAACAGAATGTTTCATAAATTCCCATGAATTGAAGGATGAAAATACTCTCAGTTTTACATCTATGCTACTCAGAATGTGGTCCATGAACCAACAGCAGCAACACTGGGAGCTTTTTAGAAATGCAGAATCTCAGGCTTCACCCCAGACCTGCTGAATCAGAACCTGCATTTCAACAAGGTCCCCAGGGGATTCATATGCCTTTTAAAGTTAAAAAGCATTGCCTTATACCACTCAGCTGTCCATAAGAAAGTCTTTGTGATATTTGAATATCTACTAATTGTGACATAACCATTCCATTGATGTCTCATAAAGGACTCAAAATAGCAACAAATATGTTCTAGCACTTTGGCATTTTCAAAGCTCATTTTATTTTTGTTATTCTCACGGTTAACTGGTTGACTCTTACTCTGATTTAGGTATTTCACCTGTTACCTCACGCACTTAGTGCACATGCAAGTGATTGCACAAGTCACGAGAAAACTGATCTCTAACACCTGGTGTTCCTAGGCTACCTTCCAATACCAAAGAAAGATTAGCTAGATCAACATCTGTTATTGAGTAATACACTCTCATTAGCTTATCCTAGCATTATGGCCACAGAGCTTCTTGATTCTGTGGATAAGTGAGAGGCAGCCTTCCAGATTACCACAGCCTCAGGAAAACTTGCTTAGGTGGCCTTATCAGCAGGAATGGAGACATATTACCACCTTTGGCTCCTCATACCCCTTTGTATCAGCCTCTCTCACTAACTGGGATGCCCCTGGCTACAAATCAAGAGGCAGATTATCATCTGAGTGCCAGTGGATGGATTCAAGGATAAAACCTGCCAACATAAGCTTCACTTTGGAGAGCCAAAGAAAATGCAACATCGTGGAGGAGAGGCACCCAAGACACAGGCCAGGTGTAGGCAGCATGGGCTCATGGTACTTGGAGAATACCAAATCAATATTTATTGAATGAATAGGTCATAAATGAATAAATGAAATGAATTGGTCTGGAATGCTTATGTTTTAGGCTACTTTGTATTTCTAAATCCCTGTAGTTCCCTGGTGAATGAAATCTATGTAATATTTCTTTTTTATTCTCTCTCATGCTTGAACTCACCTTACAGCTGAGGAGATTCCGTCGTATTTCAGCAGAACAATATTGAAATTCAGACAAGGCCATCCTCATAAGATCATTAGCCATGGTTTTAAAAGTTTAAATCTGGTCCCACCACTTGTAGGCTGTGTAATCTTGGGTAGTTACCTAACTTGTGGAGCCCCTATTCTCTTCCCTTATAAAATAAGACTAGTAATGCCTCGTCTATAGGGTTATTATGTGAATTAGGGTAACAACTGTGGAAGTTTGTAGCATGGTGTGGGTACAAAGTAAGTCCTCAATTACTCACTGTACATTTCTCATGACCTCACCCCCACCCTAGATTTATTGTTCTAGCTTTGCTTAAACCTTATCCCTGTCCTTCCTAGATTCCACCTCTGAGGCTAATAAATTGTCTAGTTCTGTAACTTATCCACAGAGGCAAAGCATAGAATTAGTTTTATTTTTCTACTTTCAAGTTCATTTGTACATTCATTCATACATTCATCAAATAATCTATTTATCGAGCACTTAGCAAGCATCAGATATAATCTCAATATATCCAACTAGAAATAAGCCTTATTTAGAAACAATTCTATAATCAGTGCTAACAGTCAAAATGCTTGCTGCTTGTTTCACTCTGCATCAAGGTCCATCTGCATAGAAGTTCATCTATTCACAGTGTCAATGGAAATGGATCAGTATTGAGGATCTCAGGGCTAGATATCTAAAAATTCTCATATACAGTTCTCTTCATAACAAAACATTTGAATAGAAAATGACAGACATACACACGAGGTCATATTTGTGTTCAATATTTTCTCATTTTATTTCCTAGAAAAAAAAAGCTCCAATATTAGACAAATTCAGAATGGGATGCCTGTCAATGTTTTTAAGCTCCAGTTGGTGAGAAGTGGCCTTTCCTAATTAGCATCTGAATCTCTAAGATGTTGAGCTATAGATGTCACAATTCTTCCTGAGCAAAACCATTAAACATAGCGCTGGTAACCACATGGGGGCATTCTGTTTGATCCAGTTCAAGGATGAGTTGCTTGTATTAGGTACTTTTGTATTCACGTGTACTTCAAATCTTACCAAACCAAAGCCACACGGAGGGAACAAAGAAAACTAATACCAATAGTCCATAGGGAGGTAGAACACAATTTTAGTCATTGGATTAGAAACAAAAATGATTTAGCCTCAGTTACAAGTGACTTTATAACTTGTATCCTTGAG